>NC_083314.1:163058919-163404752 GCF_963455315.2 Globicephala melas | reverse complement strand
ATAGTTTGTGGGGTGTTTTCTGACACCAACCAATTCTCCAACACCAGCTGGTTGTCCAACAATTCAATTCAATTCAATGCGGACACTACCCAGAGTTGGCGCAGACCCACAGCTTAAAGGTTCAGGTCCACAAGACTGCCTCTCCTTCAGATGCTAGTTGCAAGTCTCCAGCCAGCCCTACTTTTGACCAACCAGCTATAAATCAGGGGTCCCCATGACCTCCTCCTCAGGTTGGATAATTTGTTTGTGAACAGCTCACAGAACCCAGGAAGGTAGATTACTTACATTTACTGGCTTATTATAAAGGAAACAGATGAATAGCCAGACAAAGAGGTCTGTAGGGTGAGGTCTGGAAGGGTCCTGGGTACTTCTGTCTCTGTGGAGTAGGGGTGCACAACCCTCCCATCTGGTTCACCTACCTGGAAGCTGCTCTGGATCTCATTGTTCTAGAGCTGTTAAAAAGCTTGGTCACCAGCTACCACCCCTCCTCCCTGGAGCTCAGTAGGAGGGGCTAAAAGGTTCATCTCTAATCACTTGGTCTTTCTGGTGACCAGTCCCATCCTGAGTCTGTTGAGGGGTCTCTTCCTAAGTCATCTCATTAGAATAAACTCAGGTGTGATCAAAAGGGACTCATGAATAACAAGAGACACACCTGTCACTGAGGACGCTCCCAGAATTTTAGGAGCTCTGTGCCAAGACTAGGGACAAAGACCTCATTATATCACAGTAGCTAACACCTCTTAAGCATTCTGTGCCAGGCACTGTTCTGAGCAACTTCTATGCATTAACGCGTTAAATCTCACAGGAGCCCTCTGAGGTGGGTACTATTATCACCACCAGCAGTTTCTAGGAGAGGGAACTGAGGCTCAGAGAGGTTAGATCATGTGCCTGGGGTCATACAACAAGGAAGTAGCAGAATCAGGATTTGAATCCAGGCAGAACTACCTATACCATTCCTACTGCATTCCTTACGGTTTTTGAACTTTAATTTTTTTAGCAGCAAACGCTTCTCTTCAAAAGAAATCATATATTTCTAAAACTGAAAAAATGTTGGACCACTCTGGTTTTGTGGAGCAAGAGGACTGGGAACCTGCTGTCTCAGTCTGCCCCTGCATCCTGTGAAGATCAGCGCCTCGAGCCAAAGTCCCTCAGGAACAAAGTGAAAAAGCCACTGGCCTAGATGATCTGCAAAGTGCCTTTTCTGAAGAGGCGTGAGATAAAGAAAGGGAGAACCTGAATGGCAGAGAGGTTGAGTGAGTTCCGTAATGTCACACAGCACGTTAGGGCAGAGCTGGTTCTCAAGACCTCCGGGTAAGTTCCATTACTGTGTCAGGCACTGAGCTAGGAGCTTTGGAACCAAAGATGAAAAGGATAGGTGCCCCTGACAGTCCTTGGGCTAAAAGCCTGAGGGTTAGCATACTGGCCAGCAGTGTGACATCGTCCACTGCTTGTTTCCCTAAACTCAGCAACTTCACCCATTTGCTTTTCCTCTCTGGGCCGTGATGGCATCTGAGTTTGTGACACTTGGGCCTGTGGGAGAGGCAGATATATAAACAGACAGTTATGAGTGATACACGGAAGGGCATAGTGCCTATGAGGTACAGAAATCAAATGGTGGAAAGAATGGCTAACTCTGCTTGGGAATAGGCAGTGATGGAAAACTTCAGAGAAAGGATGATGCCTGAAATATAGGCTGCCAGACAGAAAAAGAAGTGCAAGAAAAATTAAAAATAAATAAATAAAAGAAAAAGAAGTGCAGACACAGAAGTATTTAACAGCAAGCTGTGTTCAGGAGCTATGACCCCTTCTCTTTAATTTCTGCGCATACTTTTTACTGCTTGTCACCTCCTTCCTGCCACCACCCCTGTCCAGCCAACTTCCTTCAAATCTTAAAAGGAAAAAAATTTCTAAGAAAGAATGGTTGAGGGACTTCCCTGGTGGTCCAGTGGTAAAGAATCCTCCTTACAATGCAGGGACACGGGTTCGATCCCTGGACAGGGAACTAAGATCCCACATGCCATGGGGCAACCAAGCCCAGAACGCCACAACTACCGAGCTCGCGCGCCTCAACTAGAGACCCTGAGTGCCGCAAACTACAGAGCCCACGCACCCTGGAGCCTGCGCGCCACAACTAGAGAGAAAACCCGCTCGCCACTAGAGAGAAGCCCACGCGCTGCAACGAAAGATCCTGCATGCCTCAACAAAGATCCCACATGCCGCAATTAAGACTCGATGCAGCCAAAAATAAATAAATAATAAATAAATCTTTAAAAAAAATGATTGAGAATAAAGGAATAGGAAGAACAGGGTGTATGTGAATGGGCAGGGTCTAGGTCGGGAAACCCTAAACAGCTCTGATGGCAGGCAGTAGAGCTTGTAGAAAGTTGACTTTCCTTGTCTCGTTCCAGAATCCCTAGCACAGAATCTGCTGACAGCCAAGACAAATCTCCCTTTTCACTAGCCCTTAGCAGCTGCCTGGGCTTTCAGTTAAAGTCTGCCCTAAGGCCAGCTGAGCTGGGGACTTTGAGAGATGGCAGGAGGCCCTCTCCAATAGGCCCCATACTTCGCTGGACCTTTATTATGCTACACCGGGCTTGCCCAAGGGCCAGCTGGGGATAGGAAGACAGATGGGGTCAGCTCAGGCCTGGCCACTCCAGCAGGTCCCAAATGCCCTGATAGGATTCTCAACCCCCTGCTGGCTCCCCACCCCGTTATCATTTTCCATAAGCCCTGACTGACCCAGACATCCTTTCACAGCCAACAATTCACTGAATCCTAGAATTACCATCTTAGGGTCTGAGGTAAATGGCATGTAAAATCATAGAACAATGGTGTTGGAAAAGACCACAGAGGTCCTCTAATTGAGTGGCTCCCAAATATTAGTGTGCAGACCACTTGCATCTGAATCAGGGCCCCACACCAGTTCAACTTCAGCAAAATCTCTGGAGGTGGGACCTGGTTACAGGTATTTTAAAAATATACTCCCCAGGGATTCTGCTGAGCAGCTCTAACCCTCTAAATCAATTATAACACAGGCATTCCTGTCAAATGGTCACCCAGCTTCTGCTTGTACATTCCAGAGAGGAGCACCTCTTGACCATTCTGTGTTTGGACAGCTCTGACTCAGCTGCTTTCTTTGTTGAGTTAAGTCTGTCTTCTTATAATCCACTTGTCTTGGCCTTGCACTTTGAGGTTTCCCAGAATAAGAGCATTTTCTCTTTTCCAAGGTAGTCTTTTGATGTTTGAAGATACTGATCTCATCTATCTCCCCTGGTTCCTACAACAGTTCCCTATAATGATTTTCTGGGAGGGTACCCAGAATCAAAAGCATCCTCAGGTGTGGTTGAGCTCCTGGGCAGAGTACTGAGAGAACTTTGCTGGCTTCCTTCCCATGGAACAAAGCCCAGACCTGCCCCACCTGGCTTTTAGACTCTTTGCAATCTGGCTCCAACACTTTCCAAGGTTCCTACTCATCTGTCACTCCCCCAACATGCTGTTACCACCACCATGTGCTGTGTGTCATTTTTGATCGCACCAGGAGTTCTGGTGATCTGTGAAGTTGTCCACTATTCAGACTGTACTTACTCCCCTCCCAGATCCCTCTGCTCCCCAATTTCCAATCTTCCTTTAAGATTCAGTTAAAGTGTCATTTCCTCAGTAAAACTTTTTCTAATTTCTCCTGAGGCACTTCCTCCTAGTTTGTAGGTATACCTTGGACAGTATGTATTAGATTGAATTTGAATTGCTTATTCTTATCTGTTTCTAAAACAAGGACATAAGAAGACACAGAGCACAGATAAATAAGGTACATCTTCCTGGAGTGTCAGTTTTACTTGGTGCTCAGTCATTTAAAACATTTATTAATGTAAAACAAGCACAGCCATATTATGAAGCAGCATACAAAACCACATACATTTAAGTAGTCAATTTCACTGGGGAAGAAGGTATGGGGGAATGTTCTAGATTAAGAGACACTAGAGCGAATACCCCAAAGCATAAAACTTGAATCTAGATTGAAAAATTAGCTATAAAGACATTTTTAATACTGGGGAAATTTTAATATGACCATAAGATGGTATTATGGAATTGCTGTTAATTTTCTTAGATGCGGTAATGGATTGTGGCTATGAAAGAGAATGTTCTTAGGAGATAGATACCTGCTGGAGTATTTAGGAATATTTGGGAGTAAGGAATTATGATGTCTGCATCTTACTTTCAATAGTCATTGAAAGTTGTACATATACAATGTGTGTGTGAGAGAGACAGAGGAGAGATTATTGAATCTAGATGGAACATATACAGATATTCACTATGTTAATCTTTCAATTTTTATGTTTGAAACTTTTCAGAAAGTTGAGAGGGGGGAATCATACATTTTATAGATTCAAGGTGAGATTTCAAAGTTATTAATTTCAGGAGTCCCTCCTGCTCCAGTTCATTCTCCTCTGCCATTAAGGCACTTACGGGGAAAAGTTTGAGAAGCCCTGATTTTTGTTTCCCTCCCCACTATTCTGCCCTGTGAGCCTTCAAAGATGAGGCTATGCGCTTCCCTGGTGGCGCAGTGGTTGAGAGTCCGCCTGCCAATGCAGGGGACGCGGGTTCGTGCCCCGGTCTGGGAAGATCCCATATGCCGTGGAGCGGCTAGGCCCGTGAGCCATGGCCTCTGAGCCTGCGCGTCCACAGCCTGTGCTCCGCAACGGGAGAGGCCACAACAGTGAGAGGCCCACGTACCACAAAAAAAATAGATAAGGCTATAACTCGGTAATTTCTGTATTCTCGGAGCACAGCACAGGGCCCACCACAGAGGCCTGTTGAATTAATGTTTCCTGAATGAGCAAAACCTCTAACTTAATATGCATGTGACCTTGGTTAAACAGTACCTCTTTTCAGTTTCCCCTTCTGTAAAATGAGGTTGGACTAGATGACCTAAGTACCTGTAATGTCCTTTCTGGCTCTAGTATCTTTGGATGCTATACTTTGAAGGAAGATCAGAGGTCATTTTTCTGCACAAAGCCCCACAGTCAGTCAGGCAGAGATGACCACAGTAGATCAACCTCTGCTTCCTGGCCAAACTCCTAAGTTGCAGCTCAGCCATGGGCACTGGGAGAAGTGTTCTTAAGTTCACACAGACCACATGTCAGAGCAGTGGTTTCCCTGAGATCCAAGGGGTGCCAGGAGAAGTCAACTTGGCTTTATGCTACCCTCCTGTCTATAGTTATAGTCATGGCTAACACTAGTGTCAACTTTAAACTGCACATTGCAATCAAAAAAGAAAGCTTTAAAAAATACTGATGTTTACCCTGGAGATTCTGATTTAATTGGTTTGGGGTATGATCTAAGCATCTGGATTTTTAAAGGCTCCTCAGGTGCTTCTAATGTGCATTCAAGGTTAAAAGTCACGAAGGCCTACACTGTGGTGATGGGGTAAGATCTCTAGCTGGGTTTTATGTCCTGGCTTTGCCACTTACTAGCTGGTTGATCTTAGATGTTACATCTCTTTGGACATGTTGCCCCAAATGTGACAAGTGAGATAAAGCATGTAAGCCAAAAAGAACAGTTAAATAGTTAAGGACAACTATCACTGAATAAACAGGAGAAGCCTCTGTGGCTCTCCCAGGAAAGATTAAAACTTTGAGTCTATAGAGCAGTGGTTCTCAAACTTGCATCAGAATCACGTGGAGGACTTGTTACACCGGACTGCTGAACACTCTTTCCCCCAAAGTTTCTGATTCAGTAGGTCTCAGGCAGAGCTCTTGAGTTTGCATTTCTAGCATGTTCTCAGATGTTGATGATGCTGCAGTTCCAGAGACCACACTTTGAGAATCACTGCTCTAGAGCAGAGTTTCTCAACAGCAACACTAGGGACATTTTGGAGCACCTACTTCTTTGAGCATCCCTGGCCTCTACTCACTAGATGTGCTAGCATCCCTCGAGTTGTGACCATTGAAAATGTCTCCAGACATTGTCAAATGTCCCTTAGGCAGCAAAATTGTGCAGAGTTGAGAACTACTGCTCTAGAGGATATAAATTAAAGAAGAATCTAAGAGTGTAGGTGAGTTGCAGAGGCAAGTGAGGAAAAGAAATTGAAACCTAGAAGAAAGGAGGAATTTGGGATAGCTCAGGGCTTGACATGGAAAGGGTGGGCGCCCACTCAGGGGTTTTTCGAAGGATCATTATGTGTCTGCGGTATACAGACAATTGACCAGAGGGCAGAGGGCAGGCTCAGAGGTCAGACTTGGCTTTATTTGGTTCCACAGGAATAGTAGCTGTCTTTTAAGTCTGGCCCCTCCTTCCATCCCGGGACACAGCTGTCAAGCTCTAAAATCTCTTGGAAGAAATCCTGTCCTAACTCAAATGGCCTTCCCCTAAGGCTCAAATGCCTGCAGCCCCAAATTGTTCAGAGCTCTCTCTCTTACCTCTATTTCCCATCCACACCTTGACATCCTTGACACCTTGACACCTTGTTAACATCCCATGTTAACAAGCAGCAGACTTCAGGTCTATCAGGAGAAACAAATTACTCTGTAGTTTTGCTGTGAAGAAGCAACTCTGTTAAGAGCCCTGACCTGTCCAAATGCACCTGACAGTTCAGCTCACAAAACTTAACCACCCAGTGAAAAAAAGATTTGGCTCTTTAAGTGCCAATGGTATTAAGTGCTAGAGACTGGAAGTCATAAAGGGAAATTAACTGAAAACCAGAGATGGCATTACTCATTCGGGAGCAATCTATCTCTCCCAAAGTGAGAATACAATTTGCACCCTCTAGGGATGTTTTATACTCAAATCTTTATTCCCCAGGCTAGGGCCTCTATTCCCTACAAATTCTAAGTGGTGCTGCTATTTCCTGCTAATGGGTTTCTACCCAGCCTTCGAAGAAGGCACTTGGGAGGAGTGAAGAGGCTGAGGTTAGAGGAAAGCCCTTGCAGCCTCCAGGACCTTGGTTCTTCCCAATCATTGCCAACTTCTCAAGGGATTGGTAGGCTTTTAAAAGTGCAGCGTCAAAGTTCAAGCCTTGTTTTACCCCAAGCCAAGAAAGATGAGGGTGTGTGGAAGGGACTGGACTAATTGTGAGGTATGTAGCCCGGGTATTTATAAGGGATTAGGGAGTGAACTGTGATTGTGATAGAGGTGTGAAAAGTGGCTTGCAAACTATCTTTGGCCAAGTCTCTTCTGGTTAAAGGCATAACCATATCTATAATTATTGCTTAGGTCTGAAATCTGAGTCACCATTCCTTTTGAAGATCTCACTCTACTTAGTAAAGGTTCTAAGCATTCCTGCAGTAAAGGAATGCTATTTCACTTTATTTAACCCAGTCTTTCCTGAACTTATGTGCGCATGGGATCTTTATGCCCAAAGTACCTAAGATACCTGGGAAACAGTGTTCTGTGGAATACACTTTAGGAAACCTCAACCTATAAGATAAATTATAGTACAAGCTCTCCAGCACTTGGCTCCTACTTAATTTGGCCCCATCACTAACCATGCTGAAGTTCTTTTGGTTCATGAAAACACACCAAGCTTTCAAGCTTGTGCCTGCTGTTTGTTAGAATGCACATGTTTTTTGCCTACTGGCAAAGTCCTACTCATTCTCTAAGTCCCAATCTAAGCATAATCAATCTGTGAAACTTCCTTAACTCCCAGGAACAATAAAGTGCTTTCCATTTCCAGTGTAAAGTGAATAAACTTTATACTTTATTCACTGTACTAAAAGTAATTGGTTTGACAGGTTTATCACCCTGCTGGTTCCTTCATTAATGAGTTAAATCTTGGACATGTGCTCACTTAAAACTATCCTCTTTCTTTTATAACTTAAGTAGATGATTCAGTTTGTGAGCTACAACCAAACACGTTCAGAACAGGTTGGAGGTGTGAAGACCTCTGTGTTGAGGTAGGAGATTCAGAAAAGACACACTGCGCTCCCCAGTGCCAGATGAGATTCATCAGTGCTGATCTGTGTGCCGGGCAGAGTCACCCCGTGAGCCAGAGACAGTACCTGTCATGGGGGTAGAAGGCAACTGATAGCATTTCTTAATGCCTGTCAGTTTAAGAAAGACAAGCACAATGATAAAAAAAAGTCTTAGACAATGTCATGGCCCAGCAGCACCAAAACTTTCTCATATTCTTTTTGAGTTGAGTTTGATACAGCATTCCAGCCAATGCTATTGCTACCAGCTGAGAATGCCCCAAATCTGCCCACTTTAGGAAACCAGAGGGTAGGGACTGCTGCTCAGAAAAGTGCTTTTGGCAGGAGGCAGAGTAGACACAGACTATGTTCAGCTTCTTGGAAGTTTAAATGGACTGTATGTATCCCCTGGCCATATCATGCTCTGCTAAGATTTACAGTGGTCAAGCCTCAAAGAAAAGACAGCAATAAATCCAATCCACATGGCTCTTGTAAAAAGGCATCAATTTGGCTTTTAATACAAAATGAGTCAGAGAAACAAAGAAAGAAAATATCATACAAGTTATTGAGTTAAAAAAAAAAAAATCCCCAACGAATAAATTTCGGTCACGTTCCCTGTCTTCAGCCTAAATTAGGAAACAGGAGACTATGCACCAACCAATGTGTGTCCCTTTGAGGAAACCTTACTTAAAAAAAAAAAAAAAAAAGGAAAAAAAAAAGTCAATCCCTGAAATCTGGCAGGTGGTTTTTAAGAGGCCACTGTAAGGTTGCCTTAATGATCCTGATGAAATAGGATACTGGGATACTTGTGGTTGCTGGAATATGGCCACCTCCTCCTTGTTTCTTGCTAGTAATGATCTTCATCTGAAGGGAGGATGCTCGCTGGGCATCATTTGATGCCACTTATGCTGTCTGAGGTCTCAGGGTCAAGCAGCCTTGTGGAGTCTTCCATTCCATATCTTCACTGAATCTCTCCCATATATAGTCTCTTGTCACTGGATGCTGAGAGAACTGAGGTGCAAACAACAGAGAAGATAACTGGAAATAATGAAGGCTAAAGGAGACCTGGTGCTCAAGGGCTCTTACGTTAAGAGGCAATTTTGGTATAAAAGAGCAATTGGATTTAGCTTAAATTCCTCTCCTCTTAAACACCATTCACAGGAAACTACAGTATAGTCTGACTTTTCAATCCAAGTCCTCTCAAAACCATGAGGGTGGACTGTGCTATGGGAAATACATTATCAGGGTCTAAATCCTGATGTCCCTTGTCACTCAAACCTTAAGAAAAAGACCTTCTCAGTCATTATAGAAGAGAAGAATCAATGTCTTTGTCAGTCATTTTGTAAACGTGCGTCCGCTTGGAGAAAGTTACGTTTTCTCCTTAAATTCAAAGCTCATTATCTAGTTTAGCTAGCCAATAAAATGTTAAGTTGAAATTTATATCTGAACATTAAGAAACATCTTTTTTTTTTTTTTTTTTTTTTTGCGGTACGCGGGCCTCTCACTGTTGTGGTCTCTCCTGCTGCGGAGCACAGGCTCCGGACACGCAGGCTCAGCCGCTCTGCGGCGTGTGGGATCTTCCCGGACCGGGGCACGAACCCATGTCCCCTGCATCAGCAGGCGGACTCTCAACCACTGCGCCACCAGGGAAGCCCCGAAACATCATTGTTTTATCCAACTACATCACTGAATCATAGACCTGAAGCAAGTAAACTCAAAAGAACTAAACAGACTAACCAACCCCGCTTTGAGGTTAAGAAAATGGATCATTGCTCTTACCCTCACCACTTAGAACAATGGTGAGACTGTCAACGATACCCATAAAGACTGTTTAAAAGGAAATTCACATAAAACAGATGCCCACCTCTGCCTCTGTATTCTTAGGGCTCTTTAGGGAGATTCCCTCATTTTCCCTTTCCCCACAGTCAGGACAGACTTACTGATGGGTTCGTCGGGGTGGAAAGCCACTTCATTGATGGAGCCAGCGTGGCCGGGTAGCTTATACAAGATCCTCCTGCTTGTGGTATCCCACACATACACAAACCTGCAAGGTATCATGAAGAGCAAGGCTAAGGCCTCCCTGAACTGAGGATAGAGAAGAAGCATGGCTTTTTCAGGGAAATGGAAGCAACCCTTTATTTATTCAATCCTTATTTATTGAACTGTGCTCTGACGTTTAGAAACTAGGAATATAGATTTTAAATAAGGCATGGATCCTGCTCTTGAGCAACTAAGTGAAAAAATAGGAATAGCTAAAAATATCAGCATTACTGGTATTTTCAAACACAAGCTTCTGAAATAGGAAAGATCATGGAGAAGAAAGACAAACGTTTTTCCTACAGATCCCACACAGAAATCTTCTTTAAAGAGCACCCAATATAATTAGGGTGTAGTTAACTTCATATGCACCTAGGAATGTCTTAAAGGTAACCCAACTCATGGCAGGTTGCGAGACTAGGCTGTAGATCCACCTGAATTTCTTCGTACTGTATTCAAATCACAGAGCCCAGAGGCGGGACAGGACCTTTCTGCGATATAAACAAAACCCAAACATACACTTGATCCAAATCTTGCATTGAATTCATGGACAGAAAGAATACTGAATTCTAGCAGGGGAAGGGGCCAACAGAAACCAGCTAGTCTAAACTCATTTTACAGAAAAGAAAACTAAGGTACAGTGACTTTTCCAAGGTTACACAGTTCATTAGTGGCTCAGTGGCAGAATTAAAATGAGAACTCTTAATATATTCTGGTATTCTTTCTCTTACCACCCTCAAATACCTTGTGTCCCTTGCCATCCTCCATTCTCCCCCACCCCTGCCAAAAGAAGTTCCTTTGACCCTCAGCCTTGCTTGGGTCATTTTAAACTGAAGGTAAAATAAATAGATATTATCTTCATATGACCATGCAAAGACAATCTGTTGGTAACTTTAAAAGGCTGGTTGTTTTCAAACAGGTTATACCAATTATTTACGTATTTGTTTTGTTCAATCAACACCTAAAAGGGTACACTCATCAGCACTTGATTATAAAATACCTACTTCTGAACAACATTACACTTTTGGTCTAAAATGCAAACAAACAAGAGCTTATTAATTACACTGTTTAGCTCACAAGGGCTAGGCTCTGTAGGAACTAAATAAAAGTTCCATGCAAGGTGGAAGAGAAGGAACCCCATCTGTCTACAGACTCCCTGGCTCTCATGCTCATATTTTCCTCAGTGTCTTCTTTCTTGCCATAACTGTCCTCATTAATCCATCTACAGCTATGTGGCCTACTGAAAAAGTGTGTAAGTTCTGGGTTCAAGTCTCAATGCAACTATTTAATAGTTAAATAACCTTAGACATTCATTTAACTTCTCTGAGCTTCTCTTTCCTTAGTCAAATGATGGAGTAATGATGGAGACAATGTTGATCTCACAGCTTTGTTGAGAGAAATAATGAAATAATGTATGCAAAGTGCCTGGCACAGAGAATTAATGATAGCTATTGTTATGATGAATAAATAAACGAGCAAAACAGAATCACATGAAATCAACAGGCTGAATATGAATAAATCACTCACAACAGAGAGACTGACCACTCTTCTCGTAGTCCTTGATAGGAACTGTTGAAGGGTTTCAAATCTGAACATGAGGAGGTAGGTGAATTGCAAGTAGGGAGGAGAAATTTGCCAAATTTAGGCCAAGCTGAAAAGCAGTTTTCTGAGAAGGAACAATACATTTTCCAGGCACATAAAAGCCAGCAAAACCCCAGCGCTCCAAGGGTTTACTTTGAGGCCTCACTCTGCATGGCTGCCGATTAGATGCTAAATTTAGAGGGGTTCCTTATCCTCTCCTTACTCTGGCATGGCAACATTTGGGAGGAACCAGGCTCCTTACGTAACAGCGCTGCTTGTTGACTTGGGGCTAATTGGTGAGGTGGCCGGTGAAATGTGGCCAACCCTCAGCAGGTAGACATACAGGCTCTTCCTAGACCAGAGCCATGCTTCCACATGTAAGGTTTAAAGGAACAGTGGGGAGGGAAAGAGGGAAGAGAGGACACTGAAAGTTAGAAAGGACCAATGTCAGAAACAAACTGCTCAGAAGAAAAGCTAGGCAGATATCATTTAAAAGCTTAATTACATAGGAAAGATATATCTCTGCTGAAAATCATGTAAAAATACTTAGAATGGTTCTTACTCTGTCAGAATGTAAGACATCTTAGGCTGTGGGCCTGTTTTTCAAGGTCTTTAGAAACCTAGCAACTGAAAATCCCTTAGATTCCCTCTTCAGGGCAGCTTGCTAAACCACCAGGACTCAAACCAGCAATGTGGCATGGTTTTACCTGTGCCCTTTTCCCCCCATGAAATACTCAAATACTTGTCCATTTTTCCTGGCATTAAACATGCCAGGGAAAAAAAGTGGACTCTGGAATCTTCAGGTATGTCCAGCATTGTTCACAAGTCAGAAAGGGTGGGACAGACCAAAGTGAGGTTTCTTTATGGTTGTGCTAGAGCCCCAAATAGGAGAAAACTCTGGCACATGCTGAAAGCCCAAGCTAGCCTAGGAAAGGCTTCATGCTTATAGGATGGTGCCTGTTTTAGTCAGGTAGCAGGAAAATCTCTAAGGGGGGGAGAAAGATGGGGTTAAGCTAAAAAGGGTTAAGACACCTCCCATTGGGAGCTAAACCTAGAGTCTGCCATCAGAGGGCCTCATCATTCTTTACCATTCCACATTTGCAGCCCTAGGCACTTGAACACCCCTACTCAACCTCTGACTCCCAATTATAGGTCACCACAGACATGTCAAATACAACAGCATCGGAATGAAGAATTCTCTCCCTTCTGTTTCTCATTCATCACCTAATTCCTCAGGCAGTTTAAATTGATAGTTAAAGCTTCACAGTCTCTTAATTCAGCTCAGGGTTGGAAAATACCTAGCCCACATGCTGCCATACCCCTCACTTAGCAATCTTGACACTTTTCCCATTGAACCCAGACCCAGCTCTGAATCATCCCCAACATAGGCAGCCATTACCAATAGATGAGCTGATATGCAGGGCAAAATTTGACTACCATCCTTGAGCTAGGAATTTATTCATGTAATATTCACTAGCTGCTTACTCATTCAGAGATGAGTAAGACTCATTTACTGACCTCTAGGAGCATATAATTTAGTAGGGGTGCCCCACTATGTTTGTCTTACTGTAAGATGTAATAAACGTTAATAAAGGTTAGATGTATACAGTGTGACTACAAGCCAGAACAAAGAGCAATTAGTAATGCTTGAGAGGTAAGGGAAGGAGAGAGCCAGGAAAGTTTATAGATATAACATAGGTGATTACTGGAGAGATATAGGAGTTTGGATAATGGAGAAGAGGAGATATAAGAGAGAAGCCTGGAGGCATAAGGGATGTAAGAACAGGGAAAGTTCCATGTGAGTGAAGCATTGTGGTGATGGTGGGGGAGGAGTACACAATATGTATCTGAATGAACTGAAGCACGGCTGAAGAATCTCATGAGGGAAACTGGAGCCAGATTAGGAGTTTGAATTTTACTATGATGGCAAACGGAATCCAATAACCAAAGAAACTGTTCACACTCCAGGTGTAAAATGTATCCAGAGAGGGCAGAAATGATGTGTTTGTTCACATGATCCTTAAACTCTTCAGACCGCACATGACTTCATCTCTGAGTACAGCTATAACTCTCTGTCTGCTATAGCTCAGTATCTGCACTTAATGTATTAAACATGAGAAGATACCTGTACGGCTACATCATTCTTTACCTCATGCCCAGTAATCCTTACCTGTCGGCTGAGCCAGCTGCTATCTTGCTTCCATCAGGTGACCAAGAACATCTCAGAAGATTCTATAATGATGAATAAGCAAGAATCCAATGAATATAATAATGCCCCAAACCCCTCTTTATTAGACTACAGCATCACTAAGAGACTTTAAATTTCCTGAGTTTTTTCTTGGCTGTGCCAGACGGCTTGTGGGATCTTAGTTCCCCGACCAGGGATCGAACCTGTGCCCCTACAGTGGAGGCGTGGAGTCCTAACCACTAGACCACCAGGGGATTCCCCCTCTTAAATAGAGTTTTAATTATTCTCCTCAGCATATAATCAATAATTATCTTATATTCTGTGGCCCAAGACAGCCTAATTTGATATATTTCAAACCATATAAAAACCAGCTGTAGAAACTGCTTAATTTACAGTAAATTAAGAGTGGACCTGGCAACAAAATTTTATTCTGCCTACACATGGAGGCTCCCCTTGCTCCTTTATCTTGATCCTCATTAAATTCTTTGTTTATATTATAGGAAAATAAAAATAAAACCAATTCTAACAAAAGATAAAATTTGATTTATAAAGTGAAAATGAATTTTAATGGGTTCTCAAAAGAAAAATATTAGTCTATATTAACAAACTATCTGGAGGAAAAGCTTTTTTGAAGAGCTGACCTGGGATTTGAGAGTTTAGAAAAAATTTCTGTCTCTCAGAACTTGGCCTGTGGTGCTTACTGAGGGAAGGGATGTATTCTCAGGGCTCTAATAGTTGGTCACTGGGAGGGTGAGGGAGGCCATCTGGGTAATAGCCATGGGAATCTGAGTCCCATATGGAACACTGATCTATGAGGGTCAAAGTTCCCGAGGAATTAAAAAGATAGGAGTGTCTTGTTGAAGCCCGAAGTCCTAAATTTGAGGGGGGCCCCATCACTATCTATCTATGTGATTGCCTTCTTGCCTATGCTTCTGTTAGTTTTATTTCTGGCAAGAACAGTTTTGATGCAGAACAGTGTTACTAGAATGCAGCCCCTTCTCAGTAGAGCTGTTGTTCCTTATCCTTAGCACCATCCTAAATGTTTCTTTGAATCAAATGGACAGTAAAATTCCTCTGCCATGAAGAACTCACCTTTTCAAAGTTGTGCACATTTCCTTGAAATATCTTCACACACCTTTCTTTGGGAGCAAATGGCCGGACATCCCAGACCCGCACTGCAAATTCAAACAAACAAAGCAAAACAGCTATCAGCCAGGGGCCTCCTGAGAACCCAGCTGAAATCAGTATCATGTCAATGATAGATGCTGTTTCCTGGGTGGAGAAAGACCAACATGATACACTGCTACCTGACAAGGCTTTTTTATTTTTCTAATGGGAACGAAATGCATCCAAGTTCTATTAACAGGGACTAAGGACACAGAGGAAAACTGAGAAGGTAGGAAGGGAAAATGTCAAACACATTGCTGGGGATCTGCAACAGAAAGTAGTTGGGTGTGATACTGATTTCAACAAAACATTCTGCAAATGATTCCTCTGCCAACCCCAAGAGTCACACCTAGCAAAGTTTCAATATGACAATCTAAATACCACTGACTACTGTGACAATCAATCTATAAAAATCAAACTCAGGACTAACCTTTTCTAATTTTGCTCATAGGAGAAACTGACAACTACCAAACTACCAAGAATTAGAAAAAGTGAACTTTGATTCCAATTCTAGCTCTGCTGTATATATGGGGGATATCAGGAAAATAGTGAGGTTCTTTGTGTTTTGGTCGCCTTTATAAAACGAGAATACCACTTGCTCTTTTTTAAAAAATAAGAATATTTTAAGGGTCAAATAAAATGATACATGTGAAAGAGCTCTAAAAGATTGGCAGCAATAAACAAAACAATAAAAATAAACAAAAAAATTTGTTATTTTATTGTATAGCTATAACAAGAGATTCTTATTTTTATTTTAATAACCATTTAGGGAATCTCATCTTTCCTTACTATGCACAAAGCTAGAATTAGACAATGGCAAATCTATTGAAATAGGATATAAACACCCACAGTAAGCAGTGGCCACAGCCATTGTTAACTAAAGCTAAGAATCTCATCTTTCCTTACTATGAACAAAGCAAGAATTAGACAATGGCAAATCTATTGAAATAGGATATAAACACCCACAGTAAGCAGTGGCCACAGCCATTGTTAACTAAAGCTAAACCTATAGTGGAATTTGAGTGATGTCATTTTATTTGACTGTGAAAAAACAACAATCCTTGAAGTCAAACAGGTATAAAAAGGTGAGGCTATGCATGAAAGTTTGCTATTCAGCTGAGAATACAGTCAGAAGGTAAGGATGTTCATTCATTCAAGTATTAATTGAGCACCCATTGAGTGCTAGGCACAGTTTTCATTACAAAATGTCAGTGAAAACATTTTCATCTATCAGAGGGGCAGTTCCAAACTCTCCCAATATTAAGCATATAATCCAACAGGTCATCTTTCTTTTTTGCTATAGTAAACCCACCCTCCCATCCAACAATTCAAAAATAAGCAAAGAAAGGACAAATGTCTGTGTAAATCCAGAATACTGAGGTGTTTTAATGAGGACCTCTTGTCACATAGGGAAGGGAAGATAGACTGGCAGAAAGAGCACAACTGAGATATCAATAGGTCTACTGATCATCTGAGCTTGGTACTCTTTGAAAATGCTTGAGAACTGCCTTGGATGGATCTCCAGACTCATCTTCCTCAGTAAACTAATCACTATTAGTTTTTTGTACACCGCTTGAATCCATAGCCTTGGATTCATAACATACCAGAGCTGAAATGGGCCTTAAAAGTAAAGTCCAGGTCTCTTATATTATCAGTATAGAAACTGATGCCCAGAGAGGACAAATGCTATGTGCAAAGTTGCTCAGGGATTAGATGGCAGATTGGGGACTAGAATCCTGGCCTCTTGACCATCTCTTCTAAAGTTTTTTCCTTTTCTTCCTTTTATTTTTTTTTCTTTTCTTTTTTATGCCCCTGCCTCCTCCCCTCAAAAGTCAATTTTAAAAGGTTACATATTCCAAGGTATTTAAGATATAGTTCCAACAGAAAAACACAAGCTCTGCAGCAAGAGTTGTGCTGTCTCAAGATAATCAGGTTTCACAGTTCAGGCAATTCAAAATTAACTCACTATTGCCCCCAAACTGACTGTTCACTGGCAATTTAGAGAATCTAAAGAAGTCATATGGAAACAAAAGCATTTTGTAGGTTTGCATGTACCTCTATCAGTTAGATAATGAAAATGACTCCTGCAAAGTTAAGACAGCCGCACACATAAGGCAGTGGTGGTTGTGACACGCAGAACGAGTCGCTTAGTAATGTCAGGGTCGGTTTTTTCTTACGCTTCTGCTTAAAATATGAGCACTTTCTTGTTCCAAATAATTTTTACTAAAACCTAAAATAAGAATAAACTACATAAGGACTAAAATTCTACTGAGATGATGATGATTTAAACAAAAATCACTGGAGGTTAATGGGGAAGGCACTAAAGAAAGAACAACATGGTGCCTGCTTCTATTTACCCACTGCCTTTCAGAGTCTTTATATACCACCGTGTTAACAAGGAACTGATTTCAAACTACAGTCTATACAGACCAATTTCTACGTAACACTATTTTTAAAAGCTAAAAAATGTTCAACTTCAACTGCTGAAATTCAGAGATATCAGTTCATCAGAAATGCCTAAAGCATCCTCTGAACTCCTTTGTCCCTGATCACAACAGAAGTAAAAAAGTAAAAGGTTTCCCCTAGGCCCAGATATCACATGTCCCTTAGGATCTATCTCACCAAGCAGGCAGGGAACAAATTTATTTACTTTCTTCCCTATCCACTGACTAAACATTTAAAAAAATTACTTCCCAACTGGTGTCTTATAATGCAGTATGCTGGACATGTAAACATTGGTCTTTCTGTTCAGGCTTTTATACTTTGGGAGCAGCAGGTTCACTCCTGATGTCTTTGACATCATTGTTTCGGCCCATCAGATAAAATTCTTTTTTATCAACAAGACTGACAAAATGAGCAAGGTGGCTGGACATGGCATAAAAAGGCTGAAATTGCAGCTATATCCCAGGCATCTTCTTGGTTGAAGACATGCACCTCGAGCTTTTTGAAATGGTCATCTGTTATGTCATCAGCTCAGGAAAATAGCAAGAGCAAATTCCAGCATTGCCTTTTCCTGGGCAGGGAGGTCAGACTTTCTCCAGTTCACACAGACCTGGTCAGAGAGCACTGGGTTCTTTGAGAAGACCCTGTACCGGGCACTGTGGACAACCACGCTATAAGAGCACCTGTCAGCCAGGCTGGTTACCACAATGATGAGTTCCTTGTCAGCTTTGCTGAGCTGGCCTGTTTCCTTGTTACAGATGGCACTGTAGTAAGCAAAGAAGGCTCTGAATTCCAATGGCCGGTGACACAACACTTAAATACATTTGTTAAAAATCCTGTCTTCTTTTCTATCTCCTCCATGAGCTCTACAATATCAAAAGGCAGGTCCTCTTTGTAGTGAATCGGGCAACGGCTGATGGGTTTGGACTTCTCTTCTGCTGAGTCTCATAAAGGTGCAAGTTCAGGGTCACCATAGGCAACTTTTTCCAAAACCTATTTGTCACAGGCAAAGAAGAGACATCTGCCTCACAACGCCGAGGCGGCAAAGCATCGACATGGTGGCATGTGGCGTGGAGGCCAGGCTGCCTTCCCGCGCACCCAGCCCTCTGGGCCTGAAGTTTTTTCTATTACAACCTGTTTTCCTAATTGTCCTGGTGGACACCTGCAAGCCATCCTGGACTCTTTCCTTGGACCCTCATTTACCCAGCACACATTTCTAGTTTCTAATGCCCACTTTCTTTAGGGTCTACAGTGACTGGGCACTGGGAGAGCTTTCCTTTCCAAAGTTACCTGTATTGTCCATTGCATTGGACAAGAGGTAAGAGCCTTCAGAGCTTAAACTCAGGCCAGTCACTGAATCTGCATGGCCTCTCATCGTGTAGGTCAGCTTATTTTGGCGCAGGTCCCAGACCTGCAAAACAAAACAAGGCAGCACTCCCAGAAAATCAAATTGTGAACAGCAAAGAAATAGTTATTAAAGAGTCAACTGCCTGGGAAAATTAGTATGCCTTCTTAATCTGCCTCTGGGCCAAGCATTACTTTACCACAAAATATAGGATTTCTACCAAAGAAGAAAAAACTCTTGCCTTTCTAACACAGAGTCAAAGTTACTAAGTTTGACTAGAAAAATATGAACTAATGAATGTCAAATATTAAGATCAAGTTTAACAAAAAATAATAGAATTTAAAGAGGTTATTTTCAATTCATAACAAAATATATTCGGAATTAAAAAACAAAATAGCATTTAAAACACTTAAACTATGATTCTTAGCAACTAAAAATAAACTATTATAACTATATAAAAACAAGTAAACAAGTCATTTGAAAAAGGCATTATGATTGCATGTAAAATGCATATAACAAGGTAATATGCAAAAATACAGAGGCTTAAAATTTTTCATTTAACGTCATAACATGTATACAATGGAAAAGCATATTTATTAAAAGAAAAATAAATTGTAGGTTCACTGTTCCCTGTGTAGGAAAGGTAAGAGAAACAGTTCAGCTGAAAATAACCTAATGTCAGACAGAAAAAATAAATTGTTCATTAAGTTATGGCTCATAAACACACTGTAACACTATGAGCTCTCATGCTAGCATTCGAAGAGCAGAGTGGAAGGAGTGAGCATTTAGGGTCAGACCGAACCAGTCTTTGCAACTTAAGAGTTATGTATCACTGGGCCACTAACCCTCTCTGAGCCTGTTTCTGGTCTGTAAGATGGGGTAACATTTACTTATGGCTGTTGTGAGGATTACAAATAGAATGCCTAGTACACAGCAGGCCCAATAGTAATTGGTAGCTATTATTAAGCAACTCATACAAATATTCTGAAGATCAAATGTAAAAATGTTTATAAAATAATCTATTATTAAGCAAAGAAGGAAAATACAAAACAGTATATTTACATAGACTGAAACTATGTAAAAAATATATTAAAGGCAATAGAAATAGTCTGGAATGTCATATGGAAAAAGAACAGCAATTTTGTTAAGGTCATTGTTATTATATAAAATTTCATCCAAATTCGATTCAGTACTGACACATAGTTTTTCTAAATGAAACAATTTTCTGCTGTCCCTTTAAGCAAGGCACCTTCCTCATCTAGAAATGAGTTTGATGTTGTATGTCAAAGCAATACATAAGGCAGACAACTCCACTTTCCCCATCAATAATTCATGTGTGGAACCCAACACACTTCATATACAACCATTTTTGTGTCAGGATGTTTGTTGCCTCAATAATTAGGGAAGCTTGAAGTGGCTGACATTTTTTTGTTCAAGCTATTGTTCCTTCTCTTCAGAGAAGGCATTGTTGAAATCTTTAGCTTTTTAGGAGAGAATGTAATTCATCATCCCTCACAACACCTGGGTGCTCCTTCCAGACTTTCCTCTTTGAGGCCTGCACATGCTGTTTTGCCGAGCCAAAACGTATCTGGGATTTGCCAAAGAAGAGTGAGTAGGGCACTAATTTAAGCAAAATATTTTGCAGATGTCCTAATCAGCTGTTCAGTGAATGTTTGGGCATCTGATTAGTGGCAGGCGCTGCTGGAGATAAAAGAGATGTTGTCCCTGTTCTCAAGGAGCTAAAAAAGTGATGAGAGGCCTGGAAAGGGGGCAGTAGCCAAGACAGCAGAGGGATTAATGTTCCCATGGTACATGGATGGGAGGGAGAAAGGGAAGGTTTCACAGACTTGAGCAGGATATGGAAAAAGGAGATTTTTGTTTGTTTATTTGTTTGCCGTACCACGCAGCTTGTGGGATCTTAGTTCCCTAGTCAGGGTTGGAACCTGGGCGCATGGCAGTGAGAGCGCAGAGTCCTAACCACTGGACCACCAGGGAATTCCCAAGAGGTTGTTGGGTTTTTAAAAAAAAATTATTTAGTTAATTTATTTATTTTTGGCTGCGTTGGGTCCTCGTTGCGCATGGGCTCACTCCAGTGGCGGTGAGCGGGGGCCACTCTTTGTACGGTGCGTGGGCTTCTCATTGCGGTGGCTTCTCTTGTTGTGGAGCACGGGCGCTAGAGCGCAGGCTCAGTAGTTGTGGTGCACAGGTTTAGGTGCTCAGCTGCATGTGGGATCTTCCCGGACGAGGGATCGAACCCGTGTCTCCTGCACTGGCAGGCGGATTCCTGAACCACAGCGCCACCAGGGAAGCCCCTAAGAGGTATTTTTTATTTAGACAAAACAGAAGGGTATTCCCAGGCAAAGATAATGCATGAAAGCAGAGAGGCATGAAAAAATTACTGGGTTGTAGGGAATTAGGCAAAGAGAGGCAGCAGACAATGCTTGAGTGATAGGCAGGCAAAGGGCAGCTCATGAAAGGTTCTGAATGACTGGCTTGGATTTGATCTCCCTCACTGGGGAGCCACAGAAGGGTTCAGAGTAGTGGAATGAGTTGGCCAGATTCCAGAAAGATCCTTCTGGCCCAGATAATCGGAAAGGATGAGAGCAGAGGCGGGAAAATCTATATTTACCCACTACTTTAAAAAAAATCATCAACTAAACTCCCATTCTGACTAGAGCTCAGGATTACAAGCAATGCCAAAGAATTGCCAATCAGATCTTCAAGTCATTAAGAAGAAGCGCATTTTCTTCTTTTATTCATTTTCCTCTGACTCCACAATTCTATGCCCAGGAAGAAAATCCCAAGAGGTTGGCAGGAACAGTATATTTGCTCACAAACATATAGAGAATTTGCTCACTCCAGATTTTAAAAGGGGCTTCCATTCCCTGTTTGCTCCCCCCCTTTCTCAGAATAGGCAGTGTATCTGAGAGACAGAAGCAAACAAAAACCAGGCTAGTCAGGAGTACTTCCTAATGTAGTAAGGCAGTAGGGATTTGTCAAGCAAATGCTCAAGGCTGGTAAGCCCCTGACTGCTTAAAGGGTACTTGTTAACTGACTAGAGGCAATTTGATAGAGGCAATTTGCAAGGGACATGGGTTGGGTTCAAGCCCGGGCCATAGCTACTAAAGCCCACACTCCGCAACGAGAAGCCTGCGCACCACAACGAAGAGTAGCCCCCGCTCGCCACAACTAGAGAAAGCCCGCACGGAGCAGCGAAGACCCAACGCATGCATGCATGCATGCATACATACATACATAAATATTTTTAAAAAGAGTCTTTCTGGGTCCAAGGGCAGTTACTCACTCCTAAGCATGTCAGAACAGGATGTTGTTAAATAGGGAGAAGACTGAAATTCTCACATCTCTCAAGCACACCCCTTAGTTATACAAGAGCAAAATGAAGCCAAATAGCTATAGCAACCTGATTTCAAATTATTAACTACTGTCGCCAAAAAACAATCTGGCGACCTGTATCCAAAATGTGAAACATCCTTATATTTGTTAACACATTAATTTTCATCTAGAAATCTATTCTGAGAAAGTAACTAAATATGGAAAAAGTTTCACACACAAATATGTTGGATACAGCAGCATAATTTGTGATAGTGATACATATGAAACAGACTAAATGTTCAGTATATTGATTGCTGCTTACTACATTATGGAATATTCTAAAAATAAAATATCTAGAATATTCTAATATTCTAGATGATGGTAGCTGACATGTGCTGAACACTTACTATGTAACTGCCATGTTGCTAAGAATATTATATTTTTTACCTCATTTAATCCATGTAACAACTGTATGAGGTAGGCTGATTATTCCCATTTAGAGATAAGAAATGGAAACTCAGAGAGGTTAAATAACTTTCTTAAGATAACATAGCTAGGAATTAAGTGGCAGAATCAGAAAAATGATCCTAAGTTCTGGGGATGTTATGTACATCATGGTGACTGAAGTTAACAATACTGCATTGTATATTTGAAAGTTGCTAAGAAAATAGATCTTATCACTAAGAAAAAAGTGCTAAGAAAAAAGTTCTTATCACAAGAAAAAATATTCTAACAATGTGAAGTGATGGATGTTAACTAGACTTCTAAAGTTACTCATTTTGTGTTATATAAGTCATTATGCTGTATACTGAAAACTAATACAGTGTTATAAGTCAATTATATCTCAATAAAACTAGAGAAAAAAAGAAACAGAAAAATGATCCTAACTACAACGCTAAGAAGAAAATAAGATAAGAGTGATGTGATGGAGAGCAACTAGAAGGAGGGCCTAGTTTCATCTAAGAAATCCTCTCTACAGATATGTCTGAGCTGACATTTGAAGACAAGACTAAGCCAGCCATGGCAATATCTAGTGTCGGGGGTTCCAGACAAAGTAGTAGCTATATGTTACTAAGTGAAAAGAGCATCATATAAAATTTTATCTGAACATTAAGACATTTACATACAGAACACTATGGCACAGAAAGAGACTGAGAGGAAATAAACTGAAATATCAAGAGTGACTAAATCTGAATGATGAGACTACGAGTGACTTTTTTTCTATTTTTATTTTTTCTAAACTTTCTTCAATGAATAAATGATCATTTTTACTACTAAAAACATTTAAATTGTAATAAATAATTTTATCTCAATTTTTAATAATTTTATTCCCAATAAAGTTGATTTATTAACCATACATTTAAATGCATTTTTACATCTCTGCAAAACTTTTAAGGAAAGCCTACCCTGATTTTTAGCTTGGAAAATAAGACATACTGTAAACAGCACACAAACACGGAGTTCCCAATGCTGACAAGAGAACGTAATGATCCAGAGCAGGTACATGATAAGAATGCTTGAGTTTTTAGAATACTGTGTGCATTTCTAATAAAAAAAAAAAAATCCCTGAAAATGAGCACTGGCAGAAAAACTTGAACGTTTGTGGACAGAATAATGACTTTTTAGTTTAGAAAGATAAAGACTACAAAGCTATGATATGATCCAACAACCCCACTCCTGGGCATACATCAGGAGAAAACTCTAATTTGAAAAGATACATGCACCCAATGTTCACAGCAGCACCATTTACAACAGCCAAGACATGGAAGCAACCTAAATGTCCATCAACAGATGAATGGATAAAGAAAATGTGGTATATTATATAATGTAATATTACTCAACCATAAAAAGAATGAAATAATGCCATTTGCAGTAACATGGATGGACCTAGATATTATCATACTAAGTGAAGTAAGTCAGAAAGGGAAAGACAAATACCATATGATACATCACTTACATGTGGAATCTAAAATATGACACAAATGACCTTATTTACAAAACAGACTCACAGACATAGAAAACAAATTTATGGTTACCAAAGGGGACAGGGAGTTGGGGAGGGATAAATTAGGAGTTTGGGATTAGCAGATATAAACTACTATATATAAAATAAACAACAAAGGTCCTACTGTACAGCACAGGGAACTATACTCAATATCCTGTAATAAGCCATAATATAAAAGAATGAGAAAGAATATATATGTACAACTGAATTACTTTGCTGTATACCAGAAACTAGCACAACACTGTAAATCAACTATATTTCAATTAAAAAAAAAAAAGTTACAAAGCTGTGATGTAGAGTTATCAATTGCCGTACTCATGGGACTATATTTATATATTACTCATATTTGAGATATATTTGGATTTCAGAAAAAAATTGGTATATATCAAAAGACAAAGACTGAGATTAGCTATCTGAAAAAAAGCTGATCCTAAGAGAAGGTATAACATATAACGTGTGTCTGAGAAGACATGGAAAACCTTCAAAACCTGAAAAGGGACTCAGTTCCCTTCAGGACTATAGTACAACTGAATATATTTGTTTATAAAACGCCCTGGAACAGTCTACACAAAGAGCCCGGAATAAGCCACACTACTTGTGGTAAGAAGACATTACTGACACAAGAGTATTAGGCTAGTCTATCCCCACAGTAGATATGAAAAGATCAAATTCTCATAGTTTAAATTTAAAAAGCCAGTCTCAAAAGGTTACATATTGTATGATTCCATTCATATGAAATTCTAGAATAGGAAGTATAGGACAAGGAACATTATCAATGGTTGGTAGGGGTTAGGGATGGGCAGAGAGTTTGACACAGAGGAGTATTATGAAGATTTTTGGGGTGATGGAAATTGTTCTGTACTGTTTGTGGTAGTTACATGAATCTGCACAAGCATTAAAATTCATAGAACTGTACACTAAAAAAAGGTTAATTTCATAGTATGTAAATTTAATAATAATAACTTAAAAGTATGAAAATTATCATAGCTAGATGACACTAATCCACTTTTATGTGTATTAGAGCCCTCTAGTGATTCTAATGATAGTGGGCTCCCAAACTTCACTCAGGGAAATAATGCATTAGCTATTAAGATGATCTAATTAAGCCCCCATGTTCTGACTGTACATTATCCAAATAGTTATAGGGTGGAAAAGGGATGTGAAGCTGAATTTTGGAAATGGTGAATTTTGAAGTACTTATGAGACATCCAAGTGGGGGATGCTGAGTAGCTGGTTGTACACATGGGCCTGAAGCTGAAGATCTGGGTTGAGAACAGACTCATCTGAACAGAAATGACGATTAAAGTCACAGAATTAGATGAGACTTGTCCAGGGAAAGGTATATATAAGAAGAGCATCTAGTTAAGAACCTGGGGGAATAATGACATTTAAAGAATGCATAGAGAGAATAGCTTGTAGAGGTATCTGAGGAAGGATATGCCTGATGGAAGGGGTAGGAAAGCATATTGTTAGAGCCAGTTTAAAAAACAAACAAAAAAGGACTAAAAGGATCTACTGGGTTTAGTAACAGAGAGATCACTGGTGGCCTTGAAAAGAACAGTGCCAATAAAACAGTGGAGGCAGAAGCCAGACTGCTGAGGAGTGGTCAGAAGATAGGGAACTGAGGAACGGAATGGAGATAAGGCATTAGAGACAGTGAGTGTGGGAAATATTCAGGGGATTTCTCACAGGTATTAAATAAGAGCAGGACTCTGGAACCAAACTCTGCATTTTGAACTGAGGTCTCATCGCTTATTAGCTGTACAGCCTCGGGTTATTGTGCCTCTCTTAGCTCAGTTTCTTCGCTGGTAAAACGGCATTAGTAGTACTTATGTCAAAGGATTGTTGTGAGGCTTAAATGAATTAATAAAGTAAAGCTCCAAGAACAATGTCCGACACAGTTAAGTATTAGAGGATAATGATAACACTATTATCATAACCACTATCACCATCTTTCAAGAAGTCTGGCTGGGGCTTCCCTGGTGGTGCAGTGGTTGAGAGTCCGCCTGCCGACGCAGGGGACACGGGTTTGTGCCCCGGTCCAGGAAGATCCCATACGTCGCGGAGCAGCTAGGCCCGTGAGCCATGGCCGCTGAGCCTGTGCTCCACAACAGTGAGAGGCCCATGTACCGCCAAAAAAAAAAAAAAAAAAAAAAAGAAGTTTGGCTGTAAAGGGGAAGATTGACAGGGCAATAACAAGAGAATGTGGAACTGAAGGAAGACTCCCTACCCCACCAAGAGAAGACCTGAGCATAATGAAATGCTAATGAGAAGCAATACAGTTGTTTAAAAATATAGGATCTGGGGGACTTCCCTGGTGGTCCAGTGGCTAAGACTCTGCGCTCCCAATGCAGGGGGCCCGGGTTTGATCCCTGGTCAGAGAACTAGATCCCACATGCTGCAACTAAAGATCCCGAGTGCTGCAAGGAAGATCCCGAGTGCTGCAACTAAGACCCAGCACAGCCAAATAAATAAATAAATATTAAAAATATATATATATATATAGGATCTGGGAAAATTGATGGCATGAGATCCCAGAGACAGGAAAAAAAGGTTGAAATCCTTCCATTTAAGGGACTACCTTTAGACAAAAGGACATTCCATCCATAGTAACAGCAAAGGAGGCAAGAAGAGATGGGAATACAGTACAATTTCTAGGTAGAGACAACATAAGTTGAGTATTTACCCAACAGTTACTAGTCTCAGAAGGTAAGCAGAAGGTAAGTCAAAGTCTTTGAAATACCTAAGGAAGCCAATAAGTAAAAGCAGACACAAACTGAGTGGCCTCTCCCCACCCCCACACATTTCATATTTACTGGCACTTGCTATGTCCAAAAACTCTGCGAGGTGCTCCAATGAATTTGGCTCATTCAATCCCCATGACAACCCTATGAGATAGATATTATTATTACTCCTGGTGCACACATGATGAAACAGAGGCTGAAAGAACTAGTGTGAAGTCACAAAAAACTAGAAAATAGTGGAACTGAGAACAGACCCCCAAGTCAATTACTTGAAAGCCTGAGCTACACTGTGCTGCCTCTAGACACTGTAGTCTATTGCCTCTTTCTCCAACATCATTACCATCTCACATTCTTAGCTATGGACCCCCCAAAACTTCCTTTCCATAGTCTCAAAAAGAAAGACACACTGAGAGATTAGGGTACAGAATCACAAATTGATTTACTGCTATCTCATGAAGCCAATGCACATTTTAAAAAAAAGTTTCAAATGCCTCTAGGCAGGGAATGCACCCTTCATTTTTCGGAGTTCCCACACAGGGACTTCCCACTTCACATTAACTGCCTACTCCCTAATGGCATTTACATGAGCTATAATGCAATCCTGACTTAGGAAGTCAATGAAGACAGGACAGAAGGAAAATAAGTTCTAATTTATCTTCCATTTAGTTGGCATAAAGTGCAAAGCTAAGAAGTTTGGAAAGATTTACCTCTGTGAGTGGAGATAGGTGAAAGGTAAATGTAAGATAAACATCTAACATACCTTGATATCGTTGTCTATTCCACCAGAAATAATCTGATCACTTGTGTCATTGAAGGTCACAGCTAACACTTGGTAGGTGTTCTGAAATGTCTGGATCGCTGCTTTCTTACGGATGTCCCAAAGCTGAAAAAGAGGGCAAGAGAGTCTATAGTAACAGCAATTGCACAGTATACCCCTAAATCCAAGGACTGTGGAGATGAAAACATCTGTAATGGGGACCCTGCTCAGAAACTTGTCTGAATATCCCATTAATATGGTGAGAAGTGACTATAATTTTGCCAACATATCTGAAGGCTGGTGGAACAAATCACTTTGGTTATATTTTCAGTCTCCTTTGTTAAAGTTTGAATAAACATAATTAACATGCCCTCAGAGTGGAAATCTTCACCTCGCTTATTAGTTCATGTGTTCTTAGTACACCAAGGATATTAGACCAGTGTTTTCGAACTGCAGATCTTAATTCATTAGTGGGCTACAACTTACGTTTAAAAAATATATATGGAGAGGAGGTTACATCAGTGAAAATGGCAGAGTAGGGAATGCTCAAAGGTTATCCCTCTACAAAAGCAGAGAAATACCCAGCAAAAAAACCTGACAGAACCAACTTTATCAGAATTCTAGAAACTAAAGTTTACAGCAACTAGGTGAATACTTATTGAGGACAAAAACCACCTGGGTCCTAGTAAGACAGTTTTGTAGCATTTTAACTTATCCAGGCTCCATCCCTACTCGGCAATAGTTTTGAAGACAACAGCCTACATTCCTAGTATAGGTTGCTAAGTACCCAAGGAAGAATGGACCTTATTTCTCATTTTCAAAGAATTGTAGGTTTAAATATAAAAAAAAAAAAAAAAAAAAAAATTTTTTTTTTGGACCTGTTTGGTGGCTCCCTGATGGCTGAGCTCAAAGGGTTTGACTTTATTTTGCCTAACTTGGAACTCTCCCAGGGCAGAAGCAATTGTCCAAAACATTTAAAGACAAATGCATGAGCCTCTGCTGAATGGGGCAAGGGATAAACAGCAAACAGGAAAGGCTGGGGAATGAGACAGTTTGGAGAATAAGGGCTTTGAAAAGCTTTGGCATATTTTTGCAACTCTAGAAGGCCACTTGCATGCCATGGCTGGGCACATGCTTAGGAAAGACCTGAGAAGGCCCTAAGCTCTCAACCTCTTGCTGACCACAAGCAGGAAGTGAAGGCTAATACAGAGTTGTAAACTGCCTGGCTGAGAGGCTAATACAGAGTTGTAAACTGCCTGGCCCCAACACACCCACAGAGCCAATCTACAAAGACTGGAAGAGTCCTCCCTGCCCCCCCAGGTGTTTAGGGAAATCTCTGCTGAATCGTCAGTGAACCACTAAGCTGATGAAACAGAGATTTCAGTGTCTATACATGACAAAGAATACAGAGTTTACAAAACTAGTTCATAAAATTCACTAAATAAACAACAGCTTCAAAAAGGAGCAACAGGGCTTCCCGGCGGCGCAGTGGTTAAGAATCCGCCTGCCAATGCAGGGGACATGGGTTCGATACCTGGTCCGGGAAGATCCCACATGCCACGGAGCAACTAAACCCGTGTGCCACATCTACTGAGCCTGCACTCTAGAGCCCGCGAGCCACAACTACCGAGCCCATGTGCTGCAACTACTGAAGCCCGCACGCCTAGAGCCTGTGCTCTGCAACAAGAGAAGCCACCACAATAAGAAGCCCGCACATTGCAACAAAGAGTAGCCCCCACTCACCGCAACTAGAGAAAAGCCTGCGTGCAGCAGCAAAGACCCAACGCAGCCAAAAATAAAATAAATAAATTTATTAAAAAAAAAAAAAAGGAGCAACAACAGGGACTTCCCTGGTGTTACAGTGGTTAAGAATCCACCTGCCAATGCAGGAAAATGGGTTCAATCCCTGGCCCGGGAAGATCTCACATGCTGCGGAGCAACTAAGCCCATGCGCCACAACTACTGAGCCCTCGCACCACAACTACTGAAGCCCATGCACCTAGAGCCTGTGCTCCCCAACAAGAGAAGTCGCCGCGAGAAGCCCGCGAACCGCAACGAAGACCCAACGCAGCCAAAAATAAAATAAATAAATTTATTAAAAAAAAAAAAGAGCAACAACAGACTCTGGAGAGCATCTAATTTCCAGAGTTGCCACACTATAATATTCAAACGTTCAGTTTTCAATAAAAAATTATGAGGCATGAAAAGAAGCAAAAAAGTATTGCCCGTACAGAAGAAAAAAACAGTCTTTCAACAAATGGTGCTGGGACAAGTGGATAACTACATGCAAAAGAATGAAGTAGACCCTTACCTCACACATACAAAAATTAACTTGACATGGATCAAAGACCTAAATGTAAAAGCTAAAATCATAAAATTCTTAGAGGGAAACATAGGGGTAAATCTTCATGACCCTGAATTTGGCAATGAATTATTAGATATGACACCAAAAGCACAAGTGACAAAAGAAAACAGATAAATCAGACTTCATAAAAATTAAAGACTTTTGTACATTAAAGGATATTTATCAAGAAAATGAGAAGACAACCAACAGTGGGAGAAAATATTTGCAAAACATATATCTGATAAAGGTCTAGTATCCAGAATAAATAAATCTTATAATTTATAAGATTTATAAATAAATATAAATAATCTTATAATTTAGCATCAAAACCACAAAGAGCCCAATTAATAAATGGGCAAAAGGACCCGAGTAAACATTTCTCTTTAGAAGATATAAGCACATAGGAAGATGCTCAATATCACAAATTATTTGGGAAATGCAAGTCAAAACAATAATTAGGTATCACTTCACACTCACTAGGATGGTCATAATTAAAACACACAAACACAGAAAATAACAAGTATTGGTGACAATGTGGAGAAATTAGAACCCTTACACATTGCTGTTGGGAATATAAAATGATGTGGCTGCTATGGAAAAGTCTGGACGTTCCTTATTAAACAAAGAGTTACCATATGACTCAGCAGTCCCACTCCGAGATATATACCCAAGAGAAACGAAAACAGTTGTTCAAACAAAAACTTGTACATGAATGTTTGTAGCAGAATTGTTCATGATAGGTAAAAAAGTAGAAACAACTCAATATCCATCAACCGAGGAATGGATAAGCAAAAGATGGTATAGCTATACAGTGGAATATTATTTAGCCATAAAAAGGAATGAAGTACTGATAACAATACAACATGGATGAACCCTGAAACCATACACTGAGTGAAAGAAACCAGACACAAAAGGCCGCATACCGTATGATTCTATTTATATGAAATGTCCAGAATAGGCAAACCCATAGAGACAGAAATAGATTAGTAGTTGCCAGGAGCTGGAAGGCAGAGGAAAAGTAATGACTTGCGTAATGGGTATGGGGATTCTTTTGGGGGATGATGGAAATGTTCTGGTATGGGATTGTGGTGATGGTCACACAACACTGTGAATGTACTAAAAGCCACTGAATTGTACACTTTTTAAAGGTTAAAACAGTGGATTTCATGTGAATTTTACCTCAATTAAAAAAATTATGGGAGATATCAGAGAATGTCACATATAGAATGGGTTGGTTCATTCACATATAAGACATACTGAAAGGAATATATACTAGACCATAGTATAAAATGTATTCCTTAATGTTGGTTGTGATAAAAATATTTAAGTTACTGTGCATAAACTACCTAGATGAGGAAACTAAAGCTCAAAGAAGGAAATGACTTGATGAAGAATACCTAGGAAGTCAACAGCAAAATGAGGACTAGATTTTAGTACCGTTTGATTCTATTACGTTAACATTGCATTAATTTAAAAGTACCAAAACGTGCGCTCATTCCTTATAATAACTAAAGTAATATATGCTTGTTTAAAAAAATTAACATTTTTTTTTAGTTCTGTTTTTTTTTTTGGCCATCCCTCGCAGCTCCTGGGAACTTAGTTCCCTGACCAGGGATTGCAACCGGGCCCTCCGCAGTGAGAGCGTGGAGTCCTAACCACTGGACCACCAGGGAATTCCCAACACTTACTTTTAATGGGGGCTTGATTCATTAATAATAGAAGAGGAAGAAAGATGAAGATTAGGTATAACAATTCTAGATTCTCATACTCCAACTAACCAATTGGTTTCTATTTTTTTTTAAATAATAAACTTACAATACAACATGGGTCTACATTTTTAAAGTGTGGATAGCAGGTCCTTAAATATGGTTCAGTAAATGACTGACAGACTTGAGAAGAACCATGAGGAAATGTCTTAAGAGTATGGGTCATTTCATTCAGAAGAGAAAGACTTTGGGGTGACTATGTTCTAGGTTTTAATTTTTTTTTTTTTTTACGGTACGCGGGCCTCTCACTGCTGTGGCCTCTCCTGCTGCGGAGCACAGGCTCCAGACGCGCAGGCTCAGCGGCCATGGCTCATGGGCCTAGCCGCTCCACGGCATGTGGGATCTTCCCGGACCGGGGCACGAACCCGTGTCCCCTGCATTGGCAGGTGGACTCTCAACCACTGCGCCACCAGGAAAGCCCCTGTTCTAGGTTTTAAAGGGTTGTCATAAAAAAAAGAAATCAACCATGGAATCATAGTAAAGGCCAGGGGTTTAAATTCAATCCTGTGGTAAACAAGTAGAATATGAGTTGTCCCTGTGCCAAGATACCTCTTCTTTCCAATTCTCATGGTTTAGGATGAAAAGTAGTTTCTACTTCATTGATGGAAACATGAACTAAAAAAGGCTTAGTGTTACTCAGATCGATGATGCAAAAAGACTGCTTCACTCCTCTTCTAGAGACCCAACAGCCAATCCTTACCCATCAAACTCTCTGGCTATAGAATGAAGTCCAAACCTCTTAGCTTGGAATTCAAGGTCTTGATAATCTAGCTCTCACATCTTACCAGACTTACTACAATCTCTGTCTTAACAAATATTCTCTACTCAGGTCAAATCAATCTGTCTTTATCGTAAAAGCTATGGTAGCCACTTAAAGCTTGATTCAAATATTTCAGAATTTTAGTTCCAGACAACCAAAATTTTTAAAAGATTATTTTATTCTGAAATATTCACTTACCAAAAAAATTGTAAACGAGAACATTTTTTTGCCTAGATCATTTGAGTTGCTGACCTAATGCCCTGACACTCCTAAATACTTTAGTATATTTAGTGCGCTTGTCTCACAAGATGTTCTCCTACGTAATCTCAACACAACCATCAGAATCAAGAAACTAACACCCATACATTACTATCATCCTCAGATCTCATTCAAGTTTCACCACTTGTCCCAATAGGGTCTTTTATTGCAAAAGGATTCAGTTCAGAATCATATGTTGAATTTATTTATTTATTTATTTGTAAATACTTATGTATTTATTTGGCTGCGCCGGGTCTTAGTTGCGGCACGCGGGATCTTTAGTTGCAGCACGCGAACTCTTAGTTGCAGAATGTGGGATCTAGTTCCCTGACCAGGGATCGAACCCGGGCCCCCTGCATTGGGAGTGCAGAGTCTTGGCCACTGGACCACCAGGGAAGTCCCCATATGTTAAATTTAGCTGTCATGTTTCTTTAGTCTCCTTCAGCCAGGAAGAGTTTCTTAGACTTTCCTGGAGTTTCATAACCTTGACGTTTCGCAAAATTATAGGACAGTAATGTTCCTCAATTTGTGTGTCGGATGTTTTCTCATGATTAGATTCAAGTTATTTGGCAGGACTATACTGAAGTGATGTTGTATTTTCATTGTATCCTATCGAGTGGCTCACAATTTTCATTTGTCCCATTATTAAAAACATTCAAAACATTTTTTTTTCTTTTAAATTTTGGCTGCACCACATGGCTTGCAGTATTTCAGTTCCCCGACCAGGGATTGAACCCAGGCCATGGCAGTGAAAGTGCTGAATCCTAACCACTAGACTACCAGGGAACTCCCATAACATTCAATTTGATCATTTAAGAGATTCCTCTGGCAAGCTTTTTTGCATAAGACATTCTAGGCCCACCGTGTACTTTCCCTGCCCAGACCTGAAATAAGGAGCCCTTTTAGTGGAAAATGGTATTTAAAGGCCAAGACCTATATAGTAGATGTGCTCATTGGTTTTGGGGTGTTGTTGTTCCTAGACCCTCTAAGTGGACAGTTAAGCAATATATGCATACACAGGTGCACACACATACATCTACAAACACACATTTACATCTAATTTTTTTTCCTACACTTATCTGTTTATATATTGAATGCCGTGAGCTCACACTGATACTCTGAATTCGATACTGACAACACAAGATGCATTTTAGTTTTCTCTTTCTGTATTGGTAAATCCTTTCTCTGACAGTGAGAAATCTGTCCCCCATTATACTTATTATATTTACTTATTTGATCAGGCTTCCTGTATGTAACCAATCTCCTACATCCTCTTCCAGCTGTCTCCTGCATGGATGTCCTCTTTCCCTGTTTGAATGTGACTCCCATTCTGGGCTGATTCTATGTGAAACCCCTCCTCACCCCATTTGGGTGACCCCTCTGTGTGAACGCTCTCTTCACTCTGCTCTGGCTCTAATACCACTTTCCAGGCTGCCCTTCCTCAGGGACTCCATCCTTGTCTGAGTCTGCTCAGACTCAGACTCCCTACCTGAACTGCTCCCACCCTGTGTGGGCACCCTCAACTCAGGCTCTGACACCCACTGTCTCCCCCACACCAACGTGTAGATGACTCTTTGACCCTGCTACGGCACTGACTCTCCATGCTGGGCTCCTCCCTCCGGTTCCCCACATTGGGCCATCTACCTCGTGCTGTGTGGATGCCCTCCTTACCCTATGCAGTTTCCATCTCCCTACACTGGATGCGGATACTCCCCCATCCAGTGTGGATGCTCTCCTTTCATCTCACTTGGGTTCTGACACACCACTCTGGGACACTTTGGCCTATCCCCACCTCTAACCCAAACACCTTTCCTACTTCGGTCTATGTAATGGTACCAGGACTTGAATTGTTTGTAAAAGGGAATAACATATATGATTTCACTTAATTGCTTCATTAGAAGAAAGAATGGATTGCTGAAAATGGTTTGAAAAGACTGGTATGGACAATGCTGAGGATACCACTTCTAGACTGAAAAATACAAGAGTTATTGAAACCTCTGCTTTCTGTTGAGAACTCTGACAAATAAGAAACATGACATATTCCTTCTTAGATAAGCACAAGTTATTAAACTCCTAGAGTTATAAACCTAGCAACAGAAAGCAACAATAAAGCATTCCAACTTGGCAAGTAACTAAAAGCCATATGTAAAAGGCTGTTCAATGAAGCAATAATTATATAAATAATATATTGAAATTAAAAATAAAGAACTGGTTAAAAAGTCACTTTAAGTAATGTGATATATTGCACATTTAAAAAATACTGCCTTGAAAATAAATACTGCCTTGAGTATGATTATTTCAAACCATGATTAATTAAGGGAGAAGAGAAGCAAGAAACTGAAAGAAGGAAAGAGTAGAAAAGAAAAGAACGTATACAATGGAAGGTAGTAGAAAAAGAAAAAGCTAAGGAGAGATGGAAAGATAAATATGAGCACAAAGACAAAATGAAACAAAGTCAGAGAAAAGATAAAAGAAGAAAAGGTGAAACTAAACAAGAATAAGTTCCTAAGGACTTCCCTAGTGGTCCAGGGTTAAGACTTCACGCTCCCAATGCAGGGGGGCCCACATTTGATCCCTGGTCAGGGAACTAGATCCTGCATGCTGCAACTAAAAGATGCTGCATGCCGCAACAAAGATCCCACGTGCCACAACTAAGACCCACCACAGCCAAAAAAAGAGAAAAGAATAAGTTCCTAGATGGTTACCATAGCAAGCCCTCAATAAATGTTTGTTAACAAAATTCATTAGGGCACTCTTGCCTCTGCCTTTTGAAATGCCAATTAGCAAATCAGCTGTTAGGTCTCTCCAACTATAGTACACCTACGTTAAGATCTCTGGGAATTTCATGCGAAACTTGTGAAATCTGAACAAGATTGAAGGATCATAGCAATGTCACCTTTTATAGTTATGAGACAAGTTAACGTTGCTGAAAACTGGGTGAAGAGTAAATGGGATCTCTGTATTATCTCTTAGAACAGCATGAGAATCTATAATTCTCTCAACAAAAAGGAAAATAAACCTAGTAAAAAACAAAAACAAAACAAAACAAAACAAAAAGACCTCTGGTAGTTACTCCTAAGCCACAGACTCTCAGCCAAGCATCAAGGGGCCCAAGTGATTGTTTATTACAAGACCATTTAGTAGAAAACATCTCAAAGCAGATAATCCAGTAGGTGAGTGTCACCACCTTTAATTATGAAAAAAAGCAAATTCATTTAAAAAAGCAACAAACAATCACAAGTTGAGTGTGATTTCTCAGATGTTCTCCTTTGAAATCCCTCCCTGTTTAATCATTAAAAAAAAAAATCCAGAGTCAAAAACTAGTGCCAAAGAAAGAATAAAATGGTACTACAAAGCAGCGTGTCCTGTGTGCCCCTGAAGTAGGTTACTATTTCTAGGCCTCATTTTCCTCATCTGTAAAGTGAGGATGCTGGAGGAGATCAGTGGCTCCCAAAATGTCATTCCTGCTACATCAAATCACTTGAGGAACACATTTAACATTCTGATTCTAAAAAACACAACACCATTGACATTAGCATCCAAAAAAAGAGAAATACTTAGGTGTAAATGTAACAAAATCTGTACACGATCTCTATGCGGAAAACTTAAAAACTCTAATGAATGAAATCAAAGTAGAACGAAATAAATGGAGAGATATTCCATGTTCACAGGTAGGAAGACTCAGCATTGTCAAGATGTCAGTTCTTCCCAATTTGATCTATAGATCAATCATACTGATCAATGCAATGTCAACCAAAATTCCAGTAAGTTACTTCACGGATATCAACAAATTGGAGTTTATCTGGAAAGGCAAAAGACCCCAACTTGCCAATACAATATTGGACAACAAAGCTGGAGGACTGACACTACCCAACTTCAGGATTTACTATAAAGCTAGTAATCAAGACAGTGTGATATTGGCAAAAGAACTGACAAATAGAACAATGGAAGAGAATAAAAGGCCTAGAAATAGACCCCCATAAATACAGTCAATTGATCTTTGACAAAGGAGCAAAGGCAATACAATGGAGCAAAGACAGTTTCTTCAACAAATGGTGCTGGAACAACTGTATGTCCACATGTTAAAAAAAAATGAATATTTTTTTGCACCTTTCACAAAAATTAACTCAAAATAGATCACAGACCTATATGTAAAATATTAAACTCCTAGAAAGTAACACAGAAGAAAACTTAGGTGACCTAGGGTATGGTGATGACTTTTAGATATAACACCAAAGGCACAATCTATGAAAGAAATCATTGATAAGCTGAACTTCATTAACATTAAAAACTTCCCTGTGAAAGAAAATGTCAAGAAAATTAGAGGACAAGCTACAGACTGTTGAGAAAATATTTGCAAAAGACACATCTGTTAAAGGACTATTATCCAAAACACAGTAAAGAACTCTTAAATTCAACAATAACAAACACGGACTTCCCTGGTGGTACAGTGGTTAAGAATCCGCCTGCCAATGCAGGGGACACAGGTTCGAGCCCTGGTCTGGGAAGATCCCACATGCCGCGAAGCAACTAAGCCCGTGTGCCACAACTACTGAGCCTGCGCTCTAGAGCCCATGAGCCACAACTACTGAGCCTGCATACCACAACTACCGAAGCCCGCGTGCCTAGAGCCTGTGTTCTGCAACGAGAAGCCACCACAATGAGAAGCCCACGCACCGCAACGAAGAGTAGCCCCCGCTCTCCGTAACTAGAGAAGGCCCGCATGCAGCAATGAAGACCCAACGCAGCCAAAAATAAATAAATAAATAAATATATTAAAAAAACAAAACAATAACAAACAACCAGATCAAAAATTGAGCTAAAGAACTTAACAGATACCTCACCAAAGAAGTACACAGATGGCAAATAAGCATATGCAAAGATGCTCAACATTGTGTTACCAGAGGAGGAGGGTAGAAGAAGTGGGAATTGGAGGAAGGTGGTAAAAAGTACAAATTTCTAGTTATAAGATACATAAGTACTAGGGATGTAACGTACAATATGATGACTATAGCTAACACTGCTATACGATATATAGAAAAGTTAAGACAGTATATCTTAAGGGCTCTCATCACAAGAAAAAAATTTTCCCGTTTTTTTCCTTTTTGTTGTATCTATATGAGAAGATGGATGTTGGTCAAATCTACTGATAATCATTTCACAATATATGTAAATCGAACCATCTTGCTGCATGCCTTAAATTTGTACAGTGATGTATGTCAATTATTCTCAATAAAACTGGAAAAAAGAAGATGTTCTACATCATATATCATTGGGAAAATGCAAAGTAAAACAAAAAGTAAGATACTACTACACACCTATTAGAAAGGCCAAAATCTGAAACACTAACAACACCAAATGCAGACAAGGATGGGGAACAAAGGAACACTCATTCATTGCTGGTAGGAAGAAAAAATGGTGCAGCCACCTTGGAAGACAGTTTGGCAGTTTCTTACAAAACCTTTACTGCACAATCCAGCAATTGTGCTTCTTAGTATTTACCCAAAGAGTTAAAACCTTAGGTCCACACAAAAACCTACACACAGATGTTTAGAGCAGCTTTATTCATAATTGCCAAAACTTGGAAGCAACCAAGATGTCCTTCAGTAGGTGAATGGATAAATAAACTGTGGTACATCCAACAATGGAATATTATTCAGCACTGAAAAGAAATGCACTATTAAGCCATGAAAAAACACGGAGGAATCTTAAATGCATATTACTAGGTGAAAAAAGCCAATCTTTAAAGTCTATACACTTTACGAGTCTACCTATATATGACATTCTGGAAAAGGCAAAACTAAGGAGACAGCAAAAAGATCAGTGGTTCCCTGGGGTTGAGAGGAATGAATAGGTGGAACATAAAGGATTTTTAGGGCAGTTGAAATACTCTGTATGATACCATAGTGCCAGATACATGTCATTACACATCTGTCCAAACCCACAGAATGTACACCACTAAAAGTGAACCCTAATGTAAACTATGGACTTTGGGTGATAATGACATGTCAATGTAGGTTCATCAGTTGTAACAAAGGTACCACTCTGGTGGGGGAAGCTATCCATGGTGGGGGCAGTGGATATACAGGAAATCTCTGTACCTTTCCCTCAACTTTGCAGTGAACCTAAAACTGCTCTAAAAAAAATAAAGTCTTGGGACTTCCCTGGTGGCAGAGTGGTTAAGAATCCGCCTGCCAATGCAGGGGACACGGGTTCGAGCCCTGGTCCGGGAGGATCCCACATGCTGCGGAGCAACTAAGCCGGTGCGCCACAACTACTGAGCCCGCGTGCCACAACTACTGAAGCCCACACACCTAGAACCCATGCTCCACAACAAGAGAAGCCACCGCAATGAGAAGCCCACGCACTGCAATGAACAGTAGCCCCTGCTCCCCGCAACTAGAGAAAGCCCACCTGCAGCAACAAATACCCAGTAACAAAACAAAAAAAATCCCATTCCAGACCTACTAAACCAGAATCTGGGTATTTTTAGCACGTTCTTCACGTAATTCTGATATGCATACAGGTCAGCAATCATTGGACTAAATGACTTTTAATACCCCATCCTGTTACTAAAACCACGTACTGTATAGTCAGTATATAAAACCTTTTTATTATACTGACTATAATTACACAACAGTCTTGTAAGACGTGTATATTATTGTCAGTGTTCTGAAGAATGATAAGCTGAGGATCAGAAAAGTGAACTGCCTATGGTCACACAATTAAGTAAACAGCTAAGTCAAGAATCCAATTATTCTTGGATGGTGGTCCACTTTATTCCAAGTCACAATGGTTCAACAGTTGTAATATTATTCTATATGATACCTAAAAAAAGAAAAAACCCTTAACTGTTTATTATTTTAAACATATTTTAAATAGTGTCTGTTTTGGGAAATGTCTGATGAAACAAAGTTGTGGAGAGGAGGGTAAAGCACAGGTGGGAAGACAAGATAAGGTTCACATTATGTCACCTCAGAAACCCTCAACACACAGACAGACAACACCCACCTTGACTGTACCGTCGTCACTGCCAGTGCAGACAAGCTGGGGACCCCTCCTGGCCGGATAACAGGAATTCACAAAGGAAGTGTGCCCCTTCAGTCTTTTAACTCTCTCGCCTGTTTCACTATCCCACACCGCCACAGTTTTATCTGTGGATGCTGAGAAGAGCATACTAGAAGGTGAGAGGAAGAACAAAAAAATAAGTGAAGACAAGGAATAGCAATCTATCTTCTCCACTTGCCAAAACGTGCCAGTTTTCAAGATCACTAACATGTGCTCTGACAGCTTGGCACCTGATGCTGGAATGCCTCACCTTACATAACAAAATCCTAATCATGCTCTAGACCCAGTTATAAGGTCTGCTCTACGAAATGTAAAAAAAATTTCCCTGTCAGTCCCCACATTATACATCTAATACAGCAGTCTTCTCAATCTTTCCCTCCTTTTTGATATACAACACTTTACACATCCTTCCACTTGGAAATGTTTAATCACTCCCTGCTGTAGAGGTGAGACACACTGTAGCAATTCCTGACCCAATGGCTTGGTAACTCTCTTTCTCTAAAACTCAAAAGGTTTTGTCTCTGAGGCTGATTTCTAAGTTATGATTGAATTTACAATGCTTTCTTTACTCAAATAGGAAAAATTTATACAAGGCTATGCACCCAATTGTTCAGGGAACCCTAAAATTTTTAGGGGTCAGAGCTGTAAAACAATAAATGTTTACTGAAATACTGAATGGGATTAATTAACTTTGTATAACCACATTTTTATATTATCTGTAGTTATTCTGAAGTTATGCAATTGTTAAAATATTTGTAATAAATAGTATGTTATAGTAAACAGATATAACAGGTGAATAACGTTAAGGGTAAAAAGCAGCAGACAAGATTGTACAAGTAGTTCTTTTTTTTTAAATTTGGCTGCGCTGTGTGGCTTGTGGGATCTTAGTTCCCCGACCAGGACTGAACCCAGGCCACGGCAGTGAAAGCGCTGAGTCCTAACCACTGGACTGCCAGGGAACTCCCACAAGTAGTTCTAATATATACAAAAAAACCAAACTGTTTTGAATAGGAAAAAGGCTTGAGAAAAACATATAATATTAACAGTGATTATCTTTGGAGTGGTAAAAACGTGGGCTATTTGGTCATTTTCCTGCTTTTTTTTCGAGTTTTCTTGAAATAGATTATTTTATTATTACTTTTATAATAAAAGTCGCTAATTTTTATATATGTAAATTACATTTTATGTCTTAAAATTTTTTTTTCTGCGATGTTGATATGTTAGATAGAGGTGATATGTCTATAAATGCCTACATGGAACAATAACACCTTACTTGGGTTACAGCGATAGGATAATAAAGTGGTTGTCCAAAACGCAGATTTTTTTCTTTTTAAACATCTTTATTGGAGTATAGTTACTTTACAATGGTGTGTTAGTTTCTGCTGTATAACAAAGTGAATAAGCTATACATAAACATATATCCCCATATCTACTCCCTCTTGCGTCTCCCTCCCACCCTCCCTATCCCACCCCTCTAGGTGGACACAAAGCACCGAGCTGATGTCCCTGTGCTATGTGGCTGCTTCCCACTAGCCATCTATTTTACATTTGGTAGTGTATATGTGTCCATGCCACTCTCTCACTTTGTCCCAGCTTACCCTTCCTCTTCCCCGTGTCTTCAAGTCCATAAAACGCAGTAGTTTTTGACAGCACAGTCTCCTGAGAGAAAACTCAGGGATGAAATGTGAAAGGATGCCAAGAATTACTATAAGAAGCAGTTGTCACCCACTATGCAGAATACTCACCTGCCGTCTGTGTTATAATGCAGTTCCATCACTGCTCCACTGTGTCCCTTCAATGTAGCATAGTTATCGCAGTCACCATAGACATTCCACAACACTGTTAGGGCGACAGGGGTTCTGTGAGCATTACTAGGCAAAAGAAAACTCACTATTGGCCATGGAAAGGGTACTTATGAATTCACTAGAACAACAGTTCTGAAATTATACTCCTTTGGAACACTATTAGTTCTATTAGCTAGATCAATTTTCTTCACATTAAAACAAAAATAATGCAATATTTTCACATTGCATAAAATAAAAACATTTTAGTTAATGGCTATAATTTTTTAAATCTTAAGTGTTTCTCCTGTACTTTTAAAAAGTTGGCACTCACAGCTACTGTCTGCTATGAGTAGAAGCAGACTGCAAAATGATGGTACTTATGGGAAACTCTGGAAGCTGCAACTGACTTGAAGGTCATAGGAGAACGACTTTATACTACATTCACTCATTGCAAATGTACTAAATACCTATGCCAGGTGCTGGAGTAAAATAAGGTAAATGAATAGACACAGTTCCAATCCTTAGGGAGCTTGGTCCAGCACAGAGTGAAGTTTGATGAGTGTTATTAAGGAACACTCTATACACAATAAGGTATTTAGAGTTATTTTCCTGCTGATAAAACTGTTTCTAGTTTGTTCAATGAAATTAAGCAAATCAGTAGTTCAAGTATGTTCTGCAAAGATCCTTAAGCCTTCCAGAGACTTGGCCACTAGTAAGTTTAAGGAACACAGAACCAGAACACCAAAATCAAAGCAGACATCATCCACCCTGAGGCACAGTTATAAGCAAAGAGTCAAAAGACTCTTCTTGACTAGTAGCTGAGAATCAGGTAGCAGATCCTATTGACGGACAGGTAGATTATCCAAGTGAGTTGCCACGTCAGGACTCCCTCCTTCCTTTCCAAATGCTAAGATTCTGAGGGAATGGATCAAGAGGAGAGCCTCAATATCTTTGGGAAAAAGTTATCTCTCTCCTCTTTACTCCCATTAGCCTGTTAAGCCTAGATCTCCAGTCTTGCTAAATCAGCTCGAGATTTGCCTCCATGAGGACAATGTTCTCAAACTAGAGCGACTCACTTTCCAACTGGTAACGTAATTCCTTCTGTATTTACCACATGGACCCTGAGTTCTCCACCCAAAATCATTCAGCATTTCATGACCCTATTTTAGCATATTAGCCACATACTTTGTTATGTGACCAACTTAGACTTATACTCTCTATGGCACTGAAGGTTTTAAAAAGTAATCACTATTTGGCAGACAGCAATTACTCCAGATTCAAAAACTATGCCTTACATATCAGTCGGTCAAATCCTGCAGATGCTAAAGTGGATCCATTGGGGTGAAACTTGCAGCAATACACTTCCCCTTCATGTCCTGAGAGAAGCATGATTGGGGCTTGAAGGGAGGAACATCTTGGAGGCCCCTAAACAAAAGAGAGAAGTACAGAGTAGTCACTACATACAGGCAAAGGAGACTGAAAGGTCAGGGAATGGGGAGTATAAGGAGAAGACAAGGGAAACTGATTGAGTGTATTTCTCCTGATTTAGAGAATGACAACTCTTCGCACATAACTTATGTCTCCAATTTTATACCCTCCTGCTGACGTTTCCAGTGTCTATCTGTTATACTAACTCTCTTCCTCCCTCACTGTGCTCCCATCCCATACCCAACTTTTATTTAGTTAGTTAGTTTTTAAAGTCGAGCGCTCAGTTGCCTGCTTGCCTCCTTTCAAGTTTGACCTCATTTCTTAGGCTGAGTGCCCATATTTTTGTCTTATCATTGTCCTACATCATTTTTTAAAAATTAATTAAATTATTTATTTTTGGCTGCGTTAGGTCTTCGTTGCTGCGTGCGGGCTTTCTCTAGTTGCCGTGAGCAGGGGCTACTTTTTGTTGCGGTACGCGACTTCTCATTGCAGTGGCTTTTCTCATTGTGGAGCACGAGCTCTAGGCGCGTGGGCTTCAGTACTTGTGGCATGCGGGCTCAGTAGTTGTGGCTCATGGGCTCTAGAGCGCAGGCTCAGCAGTTGTGGCGCGTGCGCTTAGTTGCTCCGCAGCATATGGGATCTTCCTGGACCAGGGCTCAAACCTGTGTCCCCTGCATTGGCAGGTGGATTCTCAACCACTGCATCACCAGGGAAGCCCTATACCCAACTTTTAACTGTTCAAACACATTAAACTAATTTCTGCCTCAGGATCTTTTACACTTGTTGTTGCCCCTGACAGGAACCCCCTTCCCCTAGATCTTCCTATGTGTGGCTCCTTTCAAATGTTTCCTCTCCAGAAAGTCTTTCCTGGAACACTCAAGCTCAAGCAGCACCCTACCTCCCTCTGCATTCTATCAACCCTGCTGTATTCTCTCACAGCACCTATCACTATCTGAAATTACCTTCCTTATGTGTTTGTTTACATTTTGTTTCCCCTGGCCTGCCACTAGAAAAGCTCTGTGAGTGCTGGAATCTTACCAGTGTAATTCTACACTGTTTTCCCAGTTTCTAGTTTGATGAATGAATGATTGAACTAAGCTTTCCCAAAACCCTGCAGGGTACAGTTATTAAGCAAAGTAGTTTTGATTATGGTCTTGGACATTAAGCCTAGGCTTGGGCAATTCAAAGAAACCTGGGCTGATATTCTTACTTGTCAGACAGAAGAACAAGTTCACTATTAATAATCCCCAAATCTCTTCAGTTTTCCAGCTTACTCATTTACTCAAAAAATACTATGTGCCAGGCACTGTTCTATGCACTGATAAAACAGGATTGAACAAAATAAACAATGGAGCTTGTGTTCTAGTGGGAAGGAGGGGCAGAAAGGAGGGAGGGAAGGCAGAAACAAGTAAAACATATAGATGGTGGTATGTGCTATGGAGAAAAACAAAGCAGCAATGTGGGCTAGTGAGCACAGGGTATTGCAATTTAAAACAGGCTCGTCAAGAAAGCTTTCACGGAAAAAGTGATACTTGAGCAGAGGTTGGGAGGAGTTGAGTGTGTAAACCATGTGGACATTTGGAAGAAGAGTAAATCCGTAGCGGGAGCAGCAAATGCAAAGGCTTTGTGGCAGGAGCATGGAAGCCAGTGTGCCTGGAGCAGGGTGAGCAATGGAAAATTGGTAGTTCAGAGAGGTCAAGGGAAAGAGGGCAAAAGACTGTCAGGATTTTAGTTTTACTCTGAGTGAATTGAAAAGCCAGGGAAAGTTTTCAGCAGGGGGTAATACGATCTGAAGTTTAGAAGGATTCCTCTGGCTGCTGGATTGAGACTAGACTGAGCATCCGTGAACAGAAACAGGAATACCATTAGGATCCTACAGCAATAATGCCAGCTGAGATAATGATGGTTTAGACCAGGAGCTAGTGATGGAGCTGGCAGAAGTAGTAGCAAGTCTGGATATATTTTGAGGACAGTGCCAGCAGGATTTATTGACCAGCTGGTTGAGGAGTTGGGGAGGGGGGTACATATATTTCTTCCGCTGAGCCTAACAGGACCGAGGGAGAGGTGTGATCACCACCTCTATCGTACAAGAAATGTAGTTAAGAGCATGGATTCTGAATTTAAAATCTGTTCCTATCAGTTACTACATAACTTTGTTTCCCCATCTACAAAATGGGATAATAGCAATTCCTAACTTTCAGGCAGTTACCAAGATTAATGGACTTTTCATATACAAAGAAAGCACTTAGTACAAGAGCTCAATGGATGGTAACTATTCCACGGTTGTTACTAATACTAGTCAAGAGAAACAGAGTGAAAAGCAAGTTGCCCCAAGTTCCAAAGCGAGCCAATATCTTTCATTCCCTTCCTTCCTTCGTTCCCTCATTCATTCATTCATCCATCCACTCTTCCAACTTTCCTGAACGTTTATTCTATACCGGATCCCTGGAACATTTAAGATTCCAAAGCCCCGGCCCCTGTTTTGAGCTCAAGGTCCTTAAGCCTAATTTTAACGCCTCCTCACAGGGCGGTCGAGATGCCGAAAACGGGCGTCAAACGGGGAAATATATGGAGCATCGCAGAGTGTTGGCTGCTCTTACAGTGCTTTTCTGCTTTAACACCAGGGTGAGAGAGTCCCGTTCCGTCCCCGCAGTGTGGGGAAAGGGCCGGTGCGGGATCACCAGGTACAGCGCTGAGGCGAGAGGAAGAGCTGAGGGCCGAAGGCCGCCTGCTCCCTTACTCACCGCTTGCAGCAAAGCTCCCGGCGCCGCCTGCTGCTGCCCGGCTCCGGGGCCCGACCCCGCCGCTCCCAAAAGCAATTCATGCCGCGGCCGCTTGACTGGGACCAGGGGCAACTCTGGGCCCTTTCGCTTCTGCTGTTCTATCATGGCGGCAGCCACTCTCCTCAAGCCGCCACTGACCGCGCCGACACCCTCAGGCACCACACGATTGGCTCCAACTTAGTCTTCCCCCGGAACTTCCGGCTTGGAGAAACCAATCATCTTCCAATACTCCCCTCTGCACCGCCCCCTGGAGAGTCTCCTGTTATTGGTCAGTTCTTTCTGCCCTTACGAGAGTACTATTCTAGGATTGGTGAATAGAGCTGGAGTCCCACCTAGGCGCGCTGTGTCCTGTGGGTGGAAGCTCGCTGACTGGGTTTCGGTGTTGCGCGCAATGCTGCGGCGAGGAGACCGGACGCTGATACCGAGTAAGTGTAAGGAAGATCGTGGGTGGGGGCAGTGGAATCTGGAGGCGGCGCCTCCGTTATGTGGTCTGAGGCTGGCCCTTCTCAGCTGCAGGTTTGATTGCAAGGGGCAGGGGGGGGGCCCGAGTTCCTAGCTCTTGTGTGTAGTAGCCTGGGTTCCCTTTCTAGGGCTGGAGCAGAGCTTTGGGGTCTCTGCGCCTGCCTGGGGCCCTCGACGACTGACTTTTTCAACAAGAGCCTTCCTTGTCGAGCCCCGTGCCAGGCGCTCCCAGGGAGAAGAGGCCTGTCTCCCAGCCTCCACTAGGGTCCTCTCTGACTGAGGAGGCCGACTTGTTTCTGCCATGATTCTGCAGCCTTTTTTTTAGCGCCTGCTCAGTGCTCCTGAGAGAGACGGAGATGAAGGAAATGTCCGACTCTCGGCTTCCAGAGCACAGTCTTGTTGAGAAATTCGGATTCATACCTGTGAACTAGGCCTTCTCCTTAATCATGCAACTGATATTTATTGTGCAAAGCACTGGGGAGACATTGTGAACCAAACATGGTCTCTGACTTCAGGGCTGTTGTTAGTCCGGTGGGGGAAACAGATGCTCACCAATGATCTCACTAAGAAATGCAAAGTAAGTGCTGCCTACGAGAGGAAGCTGGTGTTATGAGTGCCTGGAATAAGCAGGAAGGTTTCTCTAAGGAAAAGATGCCTGAACTGATACCTGAAGGAACAGTGCTAATTAGTTGGGGGAAGAGAGGAAGGCAGCGTATTCCATACAGAACAGCATGTGCAGAGGTCCTGTGGCAAATGTGAGGAAAGTGACTAACAGGCACAAAGAGGCCAGTGTGGCCAGGACAAAGGGAACAGAGGGGAATGTGGTACATGAAGCTGGAGGTGGGCAGAGGCCAGACTTTGTAGCTTTTGCTTTAAGACTGATGGGAAATCCCTGAGGGTTTTTTTTTTTTTTTGCAGGTGGTGGGGTGAGGGAAGCAGCTTGATCCCTCAGGCCTTAGTAGTGTGAACAGATTGGAGGGGAGATAGATGCAGATAGACCACTTTGGTGAGAGTTGTTGGCAATGAAGACTGGGGTATTGGTGGAACTGAGAGCTAGATATTTCCTAGACTCCTCTGCACCTAAGATGAGAATTGAATTTGGAAGTGAGAGGAGGAGGAGAGTGAGAGGCATGCCGTTTTGCTGGCAAATACCACAGCAGAGGCAGTGAGTTTCTTAGTCATCCGCTTTTTGGTTTCATGACTTTCTGCAATGATAGCCATGACTTTCTTGATCATGGCAAAGACTGTTGTTTTGTGGGTTAGGAGGTATTCCTGGGAAGTTCTACCAGTACTTCCTATAGCCCTTGCAGTAGTTTTGTAAGTCACATAATACCTGGCAATAAATCCCAGTTTCTGTTTAACCTAGCTAGAATGTGTTCCAATATGTGCAACTGAACTCCATCAGGGTAGCGGTACTGCCAGTTAGGTGAGCTATAAAGACAGAGTTAAAGGGAAGTTAAGCTGTTGTTTGAATGATGGACTATGGAATCTAAGCTGGATAGGGAGGAAAGTGAAGACAAAAAGAGGGCTGATAGATTGGAAGAAAATAGAGGTCAGTATATCAGGATTCTGATGAGGTCAATCTGCTAGAGGACTTCCCTTTATCCTTAAAGGCCTACTCAGTTGTCACCTTTTAAACTTCTTGCTTCCCCCAGGCCCTTCTTCTCTTTCTTGTTTTCTTAATACTTTGAACCTAATCACTAGCCCTGATCATGCTGCATTGTAATTGGTAACCATTATCCTTACCCGATTAGGAAGCCTTTGATGACAGGGACTGTGTTGAAAAGAATGGTTTAGTGGCAAGTGTGTGTGGCTCTTGGAATGGCCTAAGATTTATCTCTTTCTAGCTATGAATTTTCAACAAGTTACTTCATTCCTGTAAAACAGAGATAGCTATTTTGTAGAGTTGTTTTAAGGATTGAAAGGAGGTTTATGGGAACTTCCCTGGTGGTCCAGCGGTTAAGGCTCTGTGCTGCCAATGCAGGGGGCCTGGGTTCAGTCCCTGGTCAGGGAACTGGATCCCGCGTGCTGCAACTAAGAGCCCACATGCTGCAACGAAAATGCCGTGTGCTGCAACTAAGACCCGGCACAGCCAAATAAATAAATAAATAAATATTTTTTAAAAAAAGAAAGGAGGTTTATGAAGTGCCTAGCACAGAGCCTGACATATAAACATCAATAAAGGTGCTGAACTGATAAATTAACTAACAATTTAAAATAGAGTAAAATTAAGTACTTCAGTATTGCAGTAGACAGTTACAAATTCCTGTGTGCTCTATACTGTGGTAAGCACTGGAGAGTTGAAGGATATGATGGAGTGCAAGACAAGGGCATGCTTGGAAGAATTTCACAATCCATAAAGGAAAGAAAAAATATTCGTAAATAGGATTTGAATCCCATCTCCATCATTCATAGTTTTGTAATCTCGAACAAGGTAATTTAGCTTCTCCTGTGTCTTAGTTTCTTCATCTGTAAAATACCTTACCAAACAGAACGATAATTGCCTATCTTGTTAGGGAGGTCGAAAGGGAATTAACTTAGTTAAGACAAGTAAAGCTTCTAGGTTAAAGGCAAATAGGGAGCACTCAAATATTAGCTATTATTATTTGAAGACTTGGAAGGGACCTTAGGGATTGTTGACTGGTCCTGGGGTCCAGTACCAAAATGGCTAACTCTGAGCAGCCCTTGTCAAGACATTTGACCTCTGTTAGCCTCATCTTCAATTAAATAAGAGTAGTGGACTGAATGACCTTAATAATTGCTTTCAGCTTTCACTTTTTATGGTCCATTTTTGTTTTTCCTTTTTTCTTACTATTTTTCCTCTTTCCTGCCTTTGACCATTTTGTCAACAGATCCATGACCAGAGTGCAAAATGGGAAAAGCATCTGTCTAAGATAGTTACTCTAGAAATTTGATGGGAAGGAGGAGGATTGGGCCACCAGTTTGATATTTGAAAGTCTTCCATCTTTTGACCTACCCAGCGAATTGTGTGGAACTCAGTTCCTTCTGCTACATTCTTTAGACCAGAATGCTTTCTTCTTTCTTTACCTGTGTTTGCCACATAGTAAGGCTCTATTCACTCATTCAAGAAAACTTTGAGTACCTACTGTATACAGGCACTGGGAAGACAAAATCAAATGAGAAATGGTCCTTGGTTACATGAATGAATAAATCCAGACCCTGCTCATCCTAGCCTCCAGGAATGATGCCCTTCTAATTACTCCTTACTAATTTGGGACCTAGTTAGTGTTAGAACTATATACTACTCTTCAGGGACTTCCTGGTGGTCCAGTGGTTAAGACTCCTCGCTCCCAATGCAGGGGGTCCAAGTTCGATCCCTGGTCAGGGAACTAGATCCTGCATGCTGCAGCGAAGATCCTGTGTGCCGCAACTAAGACCTGGTGCAGCCAAATAAATATTTAAAAAAAAAAAGAACTACATACTCTTCAAAATTTAGATGTGGACGGTGAATTCTTTCTGAGGCAGTGTGGAATAGTGGCTGAGAATGAAGGCTCTGTCATTATTCTGTCTTTGATGTGTCCCAGTATTTTGACTTATCAATTGATTCGCCTCAATTCTTACACATAACTTAAAAATAAATTAAAATCACTTTAACTCTCAGAGGTCTATCTAATTGGTACTGTTAAGTAACAACAGTAAATCTAAATCTTAAACTTAAAAACAACAACAGAAATCTTGGCCAGATCAGTGAGGTGACATATGAAATGAAGTTTCAAAGGGGCTACATATTATCTTTCCAATTTAATATTATTCTATGAATTGCTCATTGCTTGAGGGGAAGGTGGAGAGGACGTGGTTATTTTTTTTCCTAATTGCAGGCACATTAAAAAAAAAAGCTGAAAAATCACAAAATTATGGAGGTACAGTACAAATAACACTTCTTGCGGTACGCGGGCCTCTCACTGTTGTGGCCTCTCCTGTTGCACAGCACAGGCTCCGGATGCGCAGGCTCAGCGGCCATGGCTCACGGGCCCAGCCGCTCCGCGGCACGTGGAATCTTCCCAGACCAGGACATGAACCCGTGTCTCCTGCATCGGCAGGCAGACTCTCAACCACTGTGCCACCAGGGAAGCCCCAAATAACACTTCTTAATGAATCATTTGAGAGTTAAGTTGCTGACTTGATGCCCCATCACCCATGAATACTTTAGTTTTCCTATAATCATGGACATTCTTCTATTTAACCATAATATAACTTCTATAGTCAGGAAATTAACATTACATAATTACCTCTAATCCTCAGGCCCCGCTCTTCCATGTTTGGGCACTGACTCCCCATTCTGGATTGCCCCAGTGTGCAGACACCCTTATAATCCTGCTTCTCCCCATACTGGGTTGCTCTTTGTAGATTTACTCCTCGCCCAGCATAAGCTCTGACCTCACTCTAGGCTACCATTCCCCTGCCACAGCTCCCATTCCCCTTCCCACGCTATATTTTTCCTTGCTCTGCCCTTTGTTTTGGGAAGGAGGTGGCTAATAAATAACTGGGTCCTTATTGCTTCCCTCCATATCACAATTGTTTAAAACATTCAAGTAAAATGAAATGCATAAGGAATTTTTTGTTTCTAGAACTATTGCAAGGCAACTTCAAATGGTGTACCTCAATCCTTGTCAATTTACCTGCTCTTTTAAGTCTACAGATGTGGTCCTATTGAACTACGCTATATCTGTCTCAATGTTTTATAAACTTTTTAAAAGCAGCAGAACTATTTTTTCCAAATGAAATGTTACATAGAAGCTTAATAGGTAAACCAGATCAAAGCAGAATATGCTGTTAAAAGTAGACCTTCCTCACATAACCTCCCTTCCCCCTTGCTACCATGACCCACCCCAAAGCTGGGAGGGCAAGTGGGAATCAGCAATAATCAACCTCTGCCTAATGACTGAGGAGAGGCTCCTAGCTTTGCAACTGCTCTGTGTGGGACCTCCCGTAACTCAGATTTCTTTGAGGTTGTTCTCCCCCCACTTTGGTATGGAGGCTGTCCTCTGGTTGGTTGACCTAGGGCCCTTCTTCTTTGGCCTTCCTGATCCTGTTGTCCCTAGATATTTCAGAACTGACTTTTTAAAATAAACTTGAGTTAACTGAGAAGCTTCTGCATAACCACCGTACCTCCTTAGGTAGGTTTTTTCCTAGGTATTTTATTATTTTTGATGCGATTGTAAATGGAATTGTTTCCTTAATTTCCCTTTCTCGTACTTTGTTGTTAGTGTATAGAAATGCAACAGATTTTTGTATATTAATTTGTATTTATATTAATTTCGTATCCTTCAACTTTAACAAATTCATTGATGAGCTCTAGCAGTTTTTTGGTGCATCTTTAGGATTTTCTATGTATAGTATCATGTGATCTGCAAATAGAGACAGTTCTACATCTTCCTTTCCAATTGTGATTCCTTTTGAATAACGACCATAGAACAACCCTAGGTTTCTACAGAATATAATTCAAAAAAAATTTAAAATACCATTTGGGAAGGAGGTGGCTAATAAATAACTGTGTCCCTGGCAACCCTTTACAATTCTGAAATCGTAAGCCTGTTACTGTCGTATAACAGGATTTCTCTCAAAAATGCATGCCAATTTCCTGCTTGAAGAATTGCATAGGGTTTCTCAGGCTACTGTTCTACAAAAGGAGCAAATAGGGGAGCTTTAAACTTAGCTGTTCATACTCTTATCACCGCAAAAATCTGTACGAAATAAGATTGTATTGCTCTTTCTGTGACCTTTGTTTAAAGAAGAACAGTTGATAGACTAAGTTGTTTGAGCTTAATTTAGATGTCCTAGCTGCCGATGCCTCTATGGATTCTGTACCTCACTAGTGCTCCAAAATTTGGAGGGATAATTAAGGTTTCTTGATAGAGTCATTGGCCTCAGGTTAATAACCTTTGTTCTAGGATATGAGGTGAGGATGCTGGGCAGAGGGAAGGGAAGGACTAGAGGTGAGACTGCATAGCTGGGAAGTGGAAGAGGCAGGATCCAACCAGACTGTGATACTTGGTTTTTGTTTTTTGTTTTTTGTTTTTTTGCGGTACGGGGGCCTCTCACTGTTGTGGCCTCTCCCGTTGCAGAGCACAGGCTCTGGATGCGCAGGCTCAGCGGCCATGGCTCACGGGCCCAGCCGCTCCGCGGCATGTGGGATCCTCCGGACCGGGGACGAACGCGGGGCAGGCGGACTCTCAACCACTGCGCCACCAGGGAAGCCCCAGACTGTGATACTTGGATTTAAGCTGTTTGTCAGCCATTTCTCAAGAATGGACAAATCTGCCTTCATTCTATCTGTGTGCTTTTAATAATGTAATAAAACCCACTTCTGGCTGACGTAAACAGAAAAGGGCAAGTTTATTATACAGATACAGGTTGTCTTATGGAACTCAAGGACAGGGATGTTCCTGGGCTTTGGGATGATACTAGAACTAGGGTCTGGAACCTGACAGAATTTTCTTTCATTTCTGTTTTAAGTGAGGCAGTTCAGTTAATGGATGGTTATTGTAAATCAGGAAGACTTTCCAAAAGTAAGACCTGAAGTAATCATCTGAAAGTGTAGGGGTGTGCTCAGGGTTGAGGAGAGAAGGAGGTATTTGCACACGAAAACCCAAGGAAAATAGAGTTTCAGGTCTTATTGATGTCAAGTAATTAGGAGGAAAAAGAGAACTGAGGACTGTAGCATTAACTTTATCTTTATGTAGCAGTGATTTATGCAGCAAGTAAAGGGGCATGGTTAAGAGCCACTAGATTGCTGGTTTCCTCCCTGTTTAAAGCCAGAAGGCTGAGCAAGGGTACCTCTAAGATCCCTTCCAACTTCAAAGCTCTAAGACTTGGTACTCTGGCAGCATCAGCATCACCTGCGAGCTTGTTAGAAATGCCCACGGAATTCCCTAGTGGTCCAGTGGTTAAGAATCTGCCTTCCAATGCAGGGGACTCGGGTTCGATCCCTGGTAGGGGAACTAAGATCCCACATGCCTTGGGACAACTAAGCCCATGTGTCAGAACTACTGAGCCCACACACCACAACTAGAGAGAAGCCCGCTCACCTCAACGAAAGATCCCACGTGCTGAAATAAATTAATTAATTAAAATAAATCAATCAATAAATTTTTTTAAAAAAGAAAGAAATGCCCAATCTCAGGCACCACCCTAGACCTACTGAGTTGCAATCTGCATTTTAATATGATTCATAAATACTTAAATAAGTTTGATGCATCCAGCAATGGATTATTATATAGGCATTAAAAAAAGATGTGTTTGTGTATGAATTGCTAAAAAATAATATAAAATGACTATTAATATTAATTAATGGTTTCATGATTCCATTAAAAAACCTACTTGTACATGTAAAAAAGCATGAAAGGATATAAACCAAATTGAATTATAGATGATTTTCTTTTCTTCAAATTAATGTGTTATCTGAACTTTTAAAATGAGCATGTGTGATTTTAATTTCATTGGAGAAAAAAAGTAAGCTATGCTTTCTTTCTGCTTTGTTTGGCTGCGCCGTGCATGGCTTGTGGGATTTAGTTCCCCGAACAGGGATCGAACCTGTGCCCTTGGCCGTGAGAGCACAGAATCCTAACCACCAGACCACCAGGGAATTTCCCTATGCTCTCTTTTCGAAGTCACTTCAGATTTAACGCCTAGAATAGTGGTTAAAAGCGTGGACTCTGATGTCAGCCAGAGTTTGACTCTACCATTTTCTGGCTTTTTGACATAGGCCTAATAAGTTGGCCTCTGGAAGTCTTGGTTTTCTCATCTACATAATGTGATAATTAATAGAACCTACATCTTGAGAGTTTTGAGGATCAAATGAGATATTGGATGTCCAGTGCTTAGCACAGTGCCTGGACATAGTAAGTGCTTGATAAATGTTAGCTCTTATTACTATTATTATTCCTTTTTTACAGATCCGTTCACACCCTCCCCCACCAAAAGCTTTCCCTTGGCAAAAGAATAGCAATAATAACAATAAAAACAAAACAGTAGGCTAATGGCCTTGGTAAAGTATCAAATTGAAAAGAAATAAGATCAAGGTTTCCAAAACTCCCCACAGTTATAGTGGACAAAAGAGGTTTGGATAAAAGTACGTGGTGGGGACTTCCCTGGTGTCACAGTGGTTAAGAATAATCCACCTGCCAATGCAGGGGACACGGGTTCGAGCCCTGGTCTGAGAAGAACCCACATGCTGCGGAGCAACTAAGCCCGCGCACCACAACTACTGAGCCCGTGTGCCACAACTACTGAAGCCCGTGCGCCTAGAGCCCATGCTCTGCAACAAGAGAAGCCACTGCAATGAGAAGCCCCTGTACCGGAAAGAAGAGTAGCCCCTGCTCGCTGCAACTAGAGAAAGCCCGCACACAGCAACGAAGACCCAACGCAGCCAAAAATAAATAAGTAAATAAGTAAATTTAAAAGTACATGGTATTAAATCTAATGGTATTATCCTGTAGGGACAACCTGTGGATCGGCAGCACATTTTTTTGTTGTTGTTGCAAATGTTTCTTTGTTACCTGTCTGTTTCTTTGTGACAGGACACTTGAATTAGCTTTAGCAGAAGAGAAATGGAGGAACCATAGAACATTAAGGATGAATTCAGGAAGACCCGAGACCATGGAGAACTTGCCTGCTCTCTACACTATTTTCCAAGGAGAGGTATATTCTTTTGGCTTTGAAAACTTCCCATTTATATTAAGCGTAGATTGAAGGTGAAAAGCAGCTGGGTTTGGAGTTTCTGTCCACTTGAGAATGTCTTGAACATTACAATTTAAACGGGAAGGGCTAGCAGAACATCTGGCTCCCACATGTACCTCCTCTGAGCTCCAGACTTCTAACTACATACTTGGCATCTTCATTTGGATACCTCACAGCATCTCTAATTTATGCTTTTTTCTTTTTTTTTCGGCTGTGCTGCATGGCTTGCAGGAATCTCAGTTCCTTGCCAGGGATTGAACCCGGGCCACAGTAGTGAAAGCCCATAATCCTAACCACAAGGCCATCAGGGAACTCCCTCTAATTTATGTTTTAAACTGTATTTTTGGTTTTCTCACCAAATCTGTTCTTCCGGTCTTTCCCATCTCAGCAAACGAACCCATTATTCATTCAGGTACCCACGCTAGAAATCTGGGCATCATCTTTGATTTCTTCCCTTGATTTGATCTTGTTTCCTTCCCTCTCCAGTCCATTATCAAGTACTGTCTTTCTGCCTCCCAAATATGTCTCTGGTGTCTATACTTCTTTATCCCTTTGGCACCCCATTAGTTTAAGTTTTCATCTCTTGCCTGGCCCTCCTGGGCTCCCTACTTCTTTTGTAGTCCACTTCCAATCAGTTTTTCCACATTGCAGCCAGAATAACACTTGATTGATTGATTGATTGATTTGGCTCCCTGCACAGCTTGTGGGATCTTAGTTCTCTGACCAGGGATTGAACCCAGGCCCTTGGCAGTTAAAGCCCTGAGTCCTAACCAACCCAGGCCCTTGGCAGTTAAAGCCCTGAGTCCTAACCAGTGGACCGCCAGGGAATTCCCCAGAATAACATTTTAAAAACAGATTGGACCAAGTTGCTTTCTTGAAGTTCTCCTAGGCTTCTCATTGTACTTGAATGTATCCAAACTTGTTTTCATGACCCTTACCTGACTTGGCTTCTGCTTACTCTGGCAATGTTGTTTAGTTCCACTCTACTCATGCTGTAGCCACTCTGGCCTCCTTATAGCTCCAAACATCTAAGCCTGCTTCCTTCTCAGGACTTCTACACATGCTATTGTTTCTAACTGTCCCATTTTCTCACCAACTTCTTTTCATCTTTTAGGTCTCAGCCCTAATGTCATCTCCTCAGATCTTTTTCCCACGATAAATAAATAGGCTCATGTTATATTTATTTTGTACTTGTTTAAAGTCTTTCTTTCTCAGAGGACACTAAGCTCCATGAAGACAGAGCCCTGTCTGTTTTGTTTACTGTTGTATATCTCAGTCCCAGGTAGGTGGGTAGAAAATAGTAGGTGCTCAATACACCTTCATAACTGAGTGAATGATCAGTCTTTGAGGGAGGAGACATTGTATTTGTTTAGAGAGCAGAGGCTTTGGAACCAGGCAAAACCTGGATTCCATCCTAGCTCTTTTACTTACTAACTGTGTGATCCTTGAGATCGTCACTTAATTTCTTTGAGCCTCAGTTTTCTCTTTTGTTAGATGGAGATAAAAACAACTTTCATAGGATTGTGATGATGGTTAAATAAGCTATCATCTATAAAAACACAATGCCTGAGACGAAGTAGGAATTCATTAACGTTATCACCCTTTTTTTAAAAAAATTATTTATTTATTTATTTATTTTTGGCTGTGTTGGGTCTTCGTTGCTGCGTGCAGGCTTTCTCTAGTTGCGGCCAGTGGGGGCTACTCTTCGTTGCGGTGTGCAGGCTTCTCATTGTAGTGGCTTCTCTTGTTGCGGAGCATGGGCTCTAGGCGCGCGGGCTTCAGTAGTTGTGGCACTCGAGCTCAGTAGTTGTGGCTCGCGGGCTCTAGAGCGCAGGCTCAGTAGTTGTGGCACACGGGCTTAGTTGCTCCATGGCACGTGGGATCTTCTGAGACCAGGGATCGAACCCGTGTCCCCTGCGTTGGCAGGCGGATTCTTAACCACTGTGCCACCAGGGAAGTCGCCAATCACCCTTCTCTTGAAGCAAAAGTAAAGCCAAAAAATTGTTTTCAGCGTCTTATGAGTGCCTGTAGTATTTTAACTGTATCATTCTTATGGCATTCATACTTGCTTTATGGTTGACAAAAGTTTTACCACCTAATAACATGAGGCCTTTGAAGACAGACTTTGTGACTGTTCGTTGGTTATAGATAAATGTGGCTCTAGACTTCCGTTAAGTGTATCCCAACTTGTAATGTAATAGACAGGATACAAAGGATGATAACATTCTAACAAATAGCAAACAACTCTGCTCTTCAGAGCCTCTGTCCTCATTCTTTAGGGCCCATAGTATCCCCAGAGATCAGTGAGGTACCAGGGCTTAGAAAACGGAAACGGTAGCTCTGGAGATGAAATTGATTTTTCTGATCATAAAGCCCTCACTTGTCAGGTGTTGCACAAAAGAAAGAAGAGCTCTCTGCCCTCCACAAACTGACTCAGATTTCTAGTAAAGTGGCTCCTGATCTATGTCTTTTTCTTACATGAGATGGGGCTTGAATTTGTGTAGGTTTTATATTTTACTGTCAAGGATGGATGGGCTAGGGTGATGTTCAGAAAGAAGTTTATAGTTCTAATACTAGAACTATAGTTTTACTATTTCAGGAACACATTTTGAAAAATGCCTAGGAGTGACTGGAATTAGGGAAAGAGAAATTTCATGGTAAATTGGAAACAGGAAACTATTTTTCAGAATATTCATCCAACAAACATTGAGTGCCTAATATTTAAAAAGAAGAATTTACATTAAAATTCAAAAGAAATTTTGTAGGCCTAATGTATGTTAGCACTTTGACACGTTGCATGTCAATTGACTTTCTCCAAAGAAATTGTTAACCCCATTTTATGGTAAGGAAACTTTTTAGAAGTTAAGTAATTGCCCAAATGATTAATAAATGGCAAGTTCTAAATCAAGTTCTCCAAGTCTGCAGCTGGGGTTGTTCAACTGTTCATAAATGCATGGAGGAACCAAAAGACCCATAAGAGAACTCTTTTGACTGAATTGGGGTAGTATAGGAGGAAGGTAGATGGTAAATCTGGTTGTTCCACAGTCATTTGTTTGTACCTCTATCACGACATTTATAGTCTGTCTTGTACTATTGTTACTTGTATATGTGTCTGTCTCCTCCATTAGATTGGGTGTTACTAGAGAGCAGAGGCCATGTTTATCCCATGTATCTTGGTAACTTATTCAAATTCATTTAAAAACAGACTGGACATCTCTCTTTTTTTTTTTTTTTTTTTGTTTTGGCTGCACCAAGTGGCATGCAGGGTCTTAGTTCCCTGACCAGGGGTTGAACCCGTGCCCCCTGCAGTGGAAGCATGCAGTCTTAACCACTGGACGTCAGGGGAAGCCCTGGGCATCTCTTTTTATACGTTGTTTTTATTTCACAGTGCTTGACATGGTATCTTGCATGCAGGTGCTCAGAAAATGTTTGAATTAAATTGAATCCAAGTCTCTTAGGACCAGTTGCCTTTGAAGAAACTGGTGGTGCAGCCCATATCCTAGCAGCTCTTCTCTTAGCAGGCTCAGCAGGGTTGGGGGGCCCAGTGACAGAATAGCCGAGAAGCTAGTATTCATCCTTCTCTTGTCCTCTGAGGGACTTCTTGGTGCCAGAGTCCATTAAGCATGGTAGGGAGCCCAGGCATAGCATTGAGATTTGGGATTTGGCTTAGCCCAGCCATAGCCAAAGAAATGCTGAGGTGAGACTGGTGTTGGTAAGTTGGAAATAGCATTGGACTAGAAGTCAGAAAACTTCTTTTCTGTACTTGGTCTTGATACTTTCCAACTTTGTGACTTCAGACAAGTAACATATCTCTGAGCCTCAAATTCCTCATTTACGTTATGGGGATAACAAGTTTCAAGGCCAGTGCAACCTCTAATCTGAAGATGGTAAATTCATTTTACCCAAGCCCTGAGTTCAGTTGAGATAATCACTGAATTTTCTCCCCTGAGCTATTTGATTAATTGTTCCTGGAACATCAGGCAGACTGTGTGAACATCTAAGGCAGGTGCCATTCTGTTAATTTCAAGTCTGACTGCTCGCTAGGAGACACAGTGATGGAAACACCTGCTGCTGGAAATAGGCAAGAATGTGTTTTCCCAACTGAACAGTTGAGTGCATTAACCTTTCCTTTGGGGAGAGGCCAAATTTAGGTCTATTATGATATTTCCTCAAAAGATAATAATGTGACACTGGAGCTTCAGTATTGAAAAGTGAGGTTGTTTTAATTTATAGCAGCAAGGTGATTTGGGCTCCAACTTCCAGGTGCTGCTTTTAAGTTGTTTAGATAATTATGCCCTTAACTAATGATGTTAGACAGTATGAAGCATTTTAGCCCTCTTTCTAGAACCCTGGAGCAAAAGCCAAAGTGCCTTTAGTTGGTCCAGAAAGAAGGGATTTTCTTTTATGGCAGTTAAAAATATTAAGTCTTCTTTATCCATGCGGCCCTGTTTTACAGAGAACAACTCGCTTTGTGAACTTGGATAAGTACTTCATGTCTCTGGTCTTCACTTTCCTTATTTGAAAAATGACAGGATTAGATCAGCTAATCTCTAAAGTCCACCTTGCCTTGATTTTAAGTACTAGTATCTGCCTGGTTGTACTGTTTCTTTGGGAATATCTGGTCCCTAACCCGGTGTAGCATATTCATCATTGTAAAACAAGAGTTTAGGAATTTTGGTTCTTTGCCGAGGACCAGCCCCAGCTGGACAGGTTTCACCCAAAGGGGAGACGGAGTCGGCGTGGACAGAGCACAAGACACCTCAAAGGATGCAAGGCTCTGACAAATTTATTTTTCGTGATTCCAAAGCATTTATACTATAACATAATCTCATTTTCAATCTTAACAACCTCATTCCCATGATTCCCATGCCAAAAAATCCTTTACATAAACCATAAAACAAAAGTAATTTACATCAGCAAATTACATCAGCAGGTTAAACAGGTTAAGTAATCTTCTTATTGCTTATAGTCTCTTTCATCCTTTGTGGTTAGGTACATTTTGGTCACACTGAGGTCAGGAATGCAGTCTGCGGTTCCAGCATCTTTCTTGGAAAAATTAGATGTTCTTGTACCTGTATGTTCTGTTCAATCAGCCAATTATTCAAAGCACAAACTCAAGCATATTATTCTTTTAACAACTATAAATATTTACAGATTGTTTCCTTCTACCTTTATGATCAAAACAGGGCACTAAATAATCAATATACGAAAAACAATTAAACTTATAAAAGGCTGCCAAATAGCCTACTCTATCTAATTTGCTATATACCCACCGTACAGGGGCCATAACTCTTTCAGTATTTCTTCTGACGTAAGTTCTTGCCACACAATTGTTCCCATTGTTGTATTTCCCCAAGTCCAATGCCCTGGCCTGGGAATGGAAATTTCAGGTGTAATCATTAAAGGAGCCGGAGTCGTTACAATCTTTTTTGGCTTTACCCTAAATCGGGGTCTTTCCTTAATCCCTGCATTAAAACTATAAATGTTTCCCAACACTAATAGCACTCCTATAAAAATTACCTTAGGCAAAAGCAGGGAAAAACAGGGGGAACCACACAGAGGAGAGCTTTGCTTCTCCATATTTGTACCTGACAGCACCAGCTTTGCTTGGCACTATGGGTCTCGTCCGTGCTGAGACTCAAAGGCACTTCCTATGCGGCTCCCGACATCTCCCCCTTTTTTATTTTTTAAAAAGGCAGTATGCAATTCCACTTTGGTATTATATACACTTTGAAGGGCAGCTTAAATTAATCGGATAATGACTGGAAAAGAAATAAGAAGCAAAATTATAACCACTCCGGCAGCCCCATAATTTATTAAAATAGGCATAAAGGAATTATCCTTAAAATAACTTTGTAAATTTTGTAAAAATTCTGCAGCAACCTTAGAGGGATTCACATCATATTGAGAGGCTGCAATATCATAAATTTGTTTATGTAAATGTTCCAAATCAATTCCTAAATCACTAGAATTCCATACATTTAAAATATGCATTTGAATTTTTTCCCAGGAATATTCAGAATAATTTACTTTTAAGGGAGTAACACATATCCAAGAATATTTTTTATGGCATGTTAAAGATAGGCGAATTTTTAAAGCAGTAAGTTCTTGACCAATATGTAAAACTGCTTCTTCAAGGGCATCAACTTTAGCTTCTAACTTTCTATCTATTGCTTCCTGAGTCGCTAAAGCCAAGGATATATTTTTTGATAAATCATTAGCATATTGTGCTGTTTGTACTTCTTTTACTAAAGTATATGTTGCAACAGTAAAAGAACTCAATATTCCTATCAAGGCGGAAATTCCCAAAATCAAAGTAGCCACAAATCTTTTTGGCCGCATGAGCTCTCCAACCTGTCTTACAGTCTCCGCCCCTATATCTGTATACCAAGATTCATTAAGCGCTACTGGCAGCATAATATAAGCTGGTCTTTTTAACACCATTATGGTTGATACATTCATTTCAGGAACTATGCAAGTGGTTAATATGCATTGCTGACAAGTAATATAAAATCTCATATTATACTGCATAATCTGCAACTTTTCACTATCATTAGAAAGCAATAAGGAATACGAAGATGACACACAGGTTTAAACATAATATTCTTCTACATGGGTAGTAGCTCTAATTAGCATTATTTTATGAGTGGTTAAGGGCAATCTCCATAACTGAGATTGATAATAGGTTTTGTTCTCATGAACAAAAGTATAAATAGGAGCCACCCATCCATGACTATTCCATCTATTTACCTTCAATGGACGGGGAATATAGGAATCGTTCCATGGGTATAGCAAGCCTAACTTTAAATATGTTCTATAATCTCCTTCAGGAAAATTACTACTCCAATCTGAAATATAATATTTGGTTCCAGGAATAAATATTTTATTCTCTTTATTATACATGCAATATATCCATGAAGGATATCCAGTTTTAATATCTATCCAAATCCATTCATTTGTAGCTTCCCCTGCAGCCTCATCATAATCATCATATCTAAAAGAATGAACATTTTTAGCTGAATAGTTATTAAAACCTTGATTTTGTCTTACAACTTTCCCTAACAATGACCATAAATATCTTGTGGTTTTATCTTTTCCTACTGGTCTTGTGGTTTTATCTTTTCCTACTGGCTTTTTAGGGGAATCTGTCAAAAATCCTGCATCAACTACTGACAAACACCCATTCTTTGTTTAACTATTTCCTATTGACCCTGAGCCAAGAAAAAAGCATATTGGAGGAAAGTCAGTTTGACCTGTAAATGAGTAATTAAAATTAATTACAAATTGTTTATAACCCTGTACTCCTCGCATGCCATCAATCAATTCAGGGAATAATGAAGTTACTGGAATAATGGAATCTGTCCAAGTACATGCATGTAAAATAGGAGGATCTGGAAAGTAAGCCCAATACGTACCGTTGGCACTTACCTGAACCGAGAGCAAGCTAAGCATAGCCACAAAAAAATTAGCAATCGTCAAAGGCAATCCTTGAGCATTCACAGCATTTTCAGCATTCAGGCAAAGCCTTTTAATTGCCCCCCAGGTTATCGGAGCCGCTTCAGTGGTGGAGACAGCGTACCTTCTCTTTCGTGAACGAGAAGGGGGAAATGAAGAACCTAAAGGTGCTGGTGGGGCGGTCGGTAGACGACCCAAAGGGCGCATATCCTGTAAATTAGGCCTATTTTTCTTAGTTTCTTGCATTGAAAAAGCACCATGGGGTTCATATTTCCTTCTTTCATAATCATATGCAGCAGCATCTAAATCATCCTGATCTGCAGGAGGCAATTCATCATCAAAAGGAGGGTTCTTTAACAGATAAGGCTTAATATCAATAGGTGACTCATTTTTCTCCTCTGAGTCTTTGTCATTAAGGTTACAGTCTTTTAAAGCTGCAGCCAAAACCTCAGTTTCTTTTGATATTTTTGGGGAAAGTAACGGAGTACATTCATTTATTACTTCTATAGGATATTTATATGGGTTCTTTTGACCTTCAGGCAAGGGAGCAATGCTCTCTCTAATAAGGTTCCATAAAGTAAAAGTATCTACTGGAACCTTCTCAGGTCCAAAATGACTGTAATATACTTGCAAAGTTTGCCCCACCTTTTGCCAGGTTTCTATATTAACTGTTCCCTGTTCTGGAAACCATGGGCATTGTTCCTGTACAAACTGAAAAAACTGAGTTAATTGCTTATTAGTTACCTTAATTCCTCTTCCATTTATCATATGTTTAACTATATCAATAAATAAGAGCCTCTCTTTGGACTCAGCGTGTCCCATCTTGACACCGCCTTACTCACCTTCCTAACCAGTATTCTTAACTGGGGGTCTGCAGCACCCTACGGTGAGACTCCTATCCGTCTGAGAAACAAATAATACTTACCCCTTCAGGTCCCTGTTCGGGCGCCACTTGCCGAGGACCAGCCCCAGCTGGACAGGTTTCACCCAAAGGGGAGACGGAGTCGGCGTGGACAGAGCACAAGACACCTCAAAGGATGCAAGGCTCTGACAAATTTATTTTTCGTGATTCCAAAGCATTTATACTATAACATAATCTCATTTTCAATCTTAACAACCTCATTCCCATGATTCCCATGCCAAAAAATCCTTTACATAAACCATAAAACAAAAGTAATTTACATCAGCAAATTACATCAGCAGGTTAAACAGGTTAAGTAATCTTCTTATTGCTTATAGTCTCTTTCATCCTTTGTGGTTAGGTACATTTTGGTCACACTGAGGTCAGGAATGCAGTCTGCGGTTCCAGCATCTTTCTTGGAAAAATTAGATGTTCTTGTACCTGTATGTTCTGTTCAATCAGCCAATTATTCAAAGCACAAACTCAAGCATATTATTCTTTTAACAACTATAAATATTTACAGATTGTTTCCTTCTACCTTTATGATCAAAACAGGGCACTAAATAATCAATATACGAAAAACAATTAAACTTATAAAAGGCTGCCAAATAGCCTACTCTATCTAATTTGCTATATACCCACCGTACAGGGGCCATAACTCTTTCAGTATTTCTTCTGACGTAAGTTCTTGCCACACAATTGTTCCCATTGTTGTATTTCCCCAAGTCCAATGCCCTGGCCTGGGAATGGAAATTTCAGGTGTAATCATTAAAGGAGCCGGAGTCGTTACAATCTTTTTTGGCTTTACCCTAAATCGGGGTCTTTCCTTAATCCCTGCATTAAAACTATAAATGTTTCCCAACACTAATAGCACTCCTATAAAAATTACCTTAGGCAAAAGCAGGGAAAAACAGGGGGAACCACACAGAGGAGAGCTTTGCTTCTCCATATTTGTACCTGACAGCACCAGCTTTGCTTGGCACTATGGGTCTCGTCCGTGCTGAGACTCAAAGGCACTTCCTATGCGGCTCCCGACAGTTCTTAACCCATTCTTTTTTTTAAATAAATTTATTTATTTATTTTTGTCGTTGTTGGGTCTTCATTGCTGCGCGTGGGCTTTCTCTGGTTGAGGCAAGTGGGGGCTACTCTTCGTTGCAGTGCACGGGCTTCTCATTGCTCTCATTGCTCCTCTTGTTGCGGAGCATGGGCTCTAGGCGCGTGGGCTTCACTAGTTGTGGCTCACGGGCTCTAGAGTGCAGGCTCAGTAGTTATGGCGCACGGGCTTAGTTGCTCCACGGCATGTGGGATCTTCCCAGACCAGGGCTCGAACCCGTGTCCCCCGCATTGGCAGGCAGATTCTTAACCACTGCGCCACCAGGGAAGCCCCCCCTTCTCCTTCTTCCTTCCCCTTGTTTTAGTTATGTTTAAGCCAAAACAGTGATTGCCCAATATGAGATAACTAATTTTAAAGTCACTGGAAAGGACAAAGTTTATATGTGTAAGATCGTATTGAATATTTTATAAATAATAATGAATTTAGTGATGAATATAGTATATAGTGACAACTTTAATCCCAATCCACAATTGGGGGGTGGGGTGGGCTGGAGGAGAGCAATAGAGGTAGAGGCTGGGATAATGATTTATCTGGCAAGGCTTTTGGGCCTTTTGTTTCTATTACATATTGCATATTACATAGATCCATCAAGCCTCTAACTTCTCCATTTTAGGTCAACTCTGCAAAAGACAACTCTTTTTCTCTCTGATTACATCTTTTCAGGTTCTGTCAGATGTCTGTGTATTGGCTTTTTCTCTAATTGTCTTGATAAAACCCAAGACTCTTGTTTGGAGTGAAGTGGAGCAAGCTGTATGGTCTGGTTGGTTTGAAGGTTAGGAAAAAGAGATGTTCTACATGATCCATTTCAAATTATTAAACTTCTCCATTTGGATTGGAGGCCTCAGTTCCAGATAATATAAAGTGTAACTTTATTACCTAATTTTCTGCTGTTTGTTCCTATGTCTTTTTGAGGGATTTCAGTACATGTGGGATTTGGGCATTCCTAAGTACTGTCATACCATCTGACAAACACACCAATCTCACCAATGTTTTTAATATGATCACACATACCTGTCAGTCTAAACTTCAAAAAACCAAAAAAAAAAAAAAGCATTGCAGTACTATTTAACAATAGCCAGGTCATGGAAGCAACCTAAATGTCCATAAACAGAGGAATGGATAAAGAAGATGTGTTACATATATACAATGGAATATTATTCAGCCATAAAAAAGAATGAAATAATGCCATTTTCAGCAATACAGATGGACCTAGAGATTGTCATACTGAGTGAAGTAAGTCAAAGAAAGACAAATACCATGTGATATCACTTACATGTGGAATCTAAAAAAAAGCTGCAAATGAACTTACCTATAAAACAGAAATAGAGTTATAGATATAGAAAATAAACTTATAGTTACCGGGGAGCGGGGATAAATTGGAAGACTGGGACTGATGCATACACACTACTATATATAAAGTAGATAATAAGGACTTACTGTGTAGCACAGGGAACTCTACTCAATACTCTGTAATGGCCTATATGGGAAAAGAATCTAAACAAGAGTGGATATATATATATATGTATAACAGATTCACTTTGCTGTACACCTGTAAGTGACACAACATTGTAAATCAGCTATACCACAATAAAAATTAAAAAAAATTTAAATTGGGGAATTCCCTGACAGTCCAGTGGTTAGGACTCTGCACTCTTACTGCTGAGGGCCCAGACTCAATCCCTGGTCAGGAAACTAAGATCCCACAAGCTGTGCGGTACGACCAAAAAAAAAAAAACTTCAGAAGGAACATAATGTTTGACAGAACATCACTTTTAGGCAGTTTTGCAGCAGACAGAGGCAGTCAGTACCAAGTAGAAATTCAGGGAGACAAGGTTAAATGCTATGGGAGAGAGATTCTTATTTGTGTGACAAAGATTTTTTTTTTTTGTCTTTATAGGTTGCTATGGTGACAGACTATGGAGCCTTTATCAAAATCCCAGGCTGTCGGAAGCAAGGTGGGAAACTATAACTTGAAATTCAGTGCTCTCATTTCACCCTCTTTACTGTCACCCCCACCACAGTTTAATTATAGGCTCTACTTTTTTCAGAGAGTAGTTTGTGTTTTTAGTGTAAAGATACGAATACGGACAGTTGATGACAGTTCGTTTTTAGCAAGTCTTAACTCAGAAGAAGGGTGCTCTCTGACTTGTGGGGAGGGCTGGGGCGTAACCACTTGTGTTCACTTCTAGAACTGACTCTTCCCTAAATTTCACCTGTGATCCTAGGGCGAGTCACTTGACCTCCTTTGGCTTAGGGTTTTGGGGAGGGCAAGCTACTTATTCTCTGAGGACAACATTGTGAGTTTTCTGGTATATGGCATGTGGAAAGGAAATAGTATTGTAACCAATACAAATTTACATAATGCTTTACTTTTGTTCACAATTGAGAGGTATCTATTGAACATTTTTGGAGTATCCTTTTCACATCTGTAATCTAATTTGTTTCTCAAAACAATTGTGTTAAGTAGAAAAGGTAGGTTCCACAGACTGGTGGCCTGCTCAGAATGATTGAGCTAGGTCGTGGCATGGCCAGGACTAGAACCCAGGCCTCCTGATGCCTAGCCCAGTGGGCTTTCTGCTCTGTTATACTGCTAGTGAATCAAAAGACTCAACTTGCTAATTCCTTGTGCTAAAATAAATGAAAGATTTATTAAAGATTTTAATGTAAAAGATGTAACCATAAGTGTTTTATTAGAAGAAAATAAAGAAGAATATTTGACTATATAAAAGTCAATATAGGGCTTCCCTGGTGGCGCAGTGGTTAAGAATCCACCTGCCAATGCAGGAGACACGGGTTCGAGCCCTGATCCGGGAAGATTCCACATGCCGCGGAGCAACTAAGCCTGTGTGCCACAACTACTGAGCCTGTGCTCTAGAGCCTTCGAGCCACAGCTACTGAAGCCCACGCACCTAGAGCCCGTGCTTCGCAACAAGAGAAGCCACCGCAATGAGAAGCCCACGCACAGCAATGAAGACCCAACGCAGCCAAAAATAAACAAAAAGAAAAAAGTCAATACAGAAGTATATTTAACTACGTAAAAGTCAAAAACGTAATTGCAAAAATCATCATATGCAAAGTTAAGTTAGGAAAAAGAATTTTCAGTCCATATCACACAGGACTAATAAAAAAGAGGAAAGTAGGAAAAGGGGCCAAGGATATGAAAGGATAATTCATAGGAGAAAAAAATAGCAGTTGAGCAGTAAATATCTTAAAAGATGCTCATTCTCAATATTGATTAAAAATATAATATAAACTGTGATATATCCATACAATGGAATACGGTTCGTCAGTACAAAGGAATGAGAATGAAGTATTGATACATGTGACAACCTGGATCCGTTTCCAGAAAATTTTGCTGAGTGAAAAAAGCTAATCCCAAAAGTTTACATATGTTATGATTCCATTTATGTAACATTTTTTAACAGCTTTTTTGAGACATAATTCACATACCTACATTTCATCCAAAGTGTACAATTCAGTAGTTTCTAATATATTCTAACATATTCACAGAATTTTGCAACTATCACCACAGTTTGAGAACATTTTCGTCAGAAAAAAGAAACTCTGTACCTATTAGCAGTCACTCCAAATTCCCTGTCTCCCTCTCTCCTCTGCCCCCAGCCTTAGACAACCAGCTATCTACTTTTTGTCTTTATGTATTTGCTTATTCTGGACATTTCTTATAAACGGAATCATACAACATGTGGTCTTTTGTGGTGGGCGTCTTTCATTCACTTAGCATGTTTTCAAGGTTTACCTGTTTTGTAGCATGTATCAGTACTTCATTCCTTTTATTGCCATTCCAAAATGTGTGGAATCAACAGCTAGTTCTCCGGTTCTCTGATTCTTTGATAGCAAGTGGGCGTCCAACAATTCAGTTAATTCTGACACTAACTACCTAGAGGTACTGTCAGACTCTACAGGTTTAAGGTCTCAGTCTCACAAGACTGCCCTCATTTCAGACACCACTTGCAAGTATCCTGTCCCTGTGTTATGCACACTTCTGTCTGACCTGGCTATGAATTTGAAGGTTCCCACACCACCTTCCCAAGATTGGATAACTTGTTAGAACAACTCACAGAACTCAGGAAAATGCCATACTTAACAGTTACAGTTTATTATAAAAGATACAAATGAACAGCCAGGTGAGGAGGTACATTGGGTAGGGTCCAAAAGGACCCTGAGTGCAAGAACCTCTGTCTCTGTAGAATTGAAGTTCATCACCTTCATGGTGTGTGGATATACTTGCCAACTCAGAAGCTCTCCAAACCTTATCACTTAAGGGTTTTTGTGGAGACCCCATTACATGGCCATAATTGATTAAATCATTGACCACTGATCATTTAACTCCATCTCCAGCCCCTCTTCCCTCCCTGGAAGTTGGAATGGGGCTGAAACTTCCAACCTTCTAATCACACAATGATTCCTCTGGTCGTTACCATCTCCCATCTTGAAGCTCTCTAGCGGCTGACCAATAGTCACCTCATTAGCATAAACTTGGGTAAGATTGGAAGGGTCTTGTTATAAATCACTAGATGCTCCTATCAGGAAATTCCGAGAGTTTAGGAGCTCTGTGCCAGGAACCAGGGACAAAGACCAAATACATATTTCTTATTATACCACAGTATCAGTGCCGATATCCTAGTTGTGATAGTTTTGTGATATCCTAGTTTTGCCAAATGTTACCATTGGAGGAAACTGGGTAAAGGGTTCATAAGATCTTTCTGAATTATTTCTTTCAACTACATGTGAATCTAAAATTATTTTTAAAATATTTTTTAAAGTGTTGGCTATTTCCAACAATAGTTCCATTTACTATTGAGAACGTAAATTGTTACATACTTTGGTAATATCTGTTAATGTTTTTAATGTGCTTACTCTTTTGATCCAGCAGTTCTTTAGGGAATATAGTTTGCTTTATGGAATTACGTAAATTATGTACATCTATGCAGTGAACTATGCAGATGATAAAAAGAATGATAACTGTATTTCTAAGATACTTTGGTGCTGGTACTGTCTTCCTTTTACCATAAGGGTCAATGGAAAGTTTGTTTTTTTTTTTGCGGTACGCGGGCCTCTCACTGTTGTGGCCTCTCCCATCGCGGAGCACAGGCTCCGGACGCGCAGGCTCAGCGGCCATGGCTCACGGGCCCAGCCGCTCCGCAGCATGTGGGATCTTCCCGGACCAGGGCACGAACCCGTGTCCCCTGCATCGGCAGGCGGACTCTCAACCACTGCGCCACCAGGGAAGCCCCAATGGAAAGTTTTTATACAATTCCACCACACCGATACCTGACTGATAGCAGTTGTAAGACACCATTGGTTATAAGAAGCATTCCAATTTCAGAGATGTTAAAGTGAGGGGGAAAAGTGCATCAGTAAAACAGGGTAAGTCTCAATTTACTGAAATGGAAAGGTGTCTAAGCTAACAAAATGAAAAAGCATGTTGCACAACAATTTGTATAGCATGACCCTTCCCCCTTTTAAAGCATGTTTACATATGCCTAGTATTTTAAACATTACTGCATATATTTAGAAGAAAGTCTGGAAGAATAGGCAACAAATTATTAACAGTGGTCACCTCTGGGGATCTTGGTTTGCTAAGGGAGAGATGTACATGGAAAAGGGACTTTCACTATTTGCAGTTCTTTAAAACAAAATTTTTCTTTTACAGAAGTCCAACAGCTGATTTTGCTAATAAAGCCATACCTCTAGCCTTGGAGACTATGTACTCTGCTGCAAATTGCATCTTGGCGAATTAGAAATGGCTCACCAGTAGTTTCCAAGCTTGCAATAAGCAATCTGTAATAAAGTTTCTCGTTTTACGTTCACTGGGATGTAATGAGGTGTAACTCATCCTCATCCCTATAGGGTATGCACCTCTTTTGATCCGAGGACAGCTTTTCTTGTCAGTGTACTTGCCATAGCTGCCAGTACCTGAAAGTCTCATCCTTACTTGAATATTTATGTGACACTTTGGGGACTGTGTGGCAATTAAAGGCCTGCCATCTTCCAGCAGTTAGTCTTCAACTCACTTGTGTCCATAGCCTGTCAGGTGATGCCTCTGATTGTGACTGCCAGTTTACAAGTCAATCTGTCAGTCTGACAGCTGTGCTAAGACAAGCCTTGGAAGGGGAGCTCAGGGAGCCAAATAATTAGATGGAAAGTCTGTGAGTTCTAATCCTGGGCACTTCTGTAGGTTCATTGGGTAACTGGAGCAGTTACAGTGTATTTTAGCTTCTCCACCCTTGCATGGAGGAAGATTATTAAGTCCCACCCTGAAAGGACTGAGCTATGAAACAACTGGTCTGTAGATTTTAAACATCTCTCATTCAGGAAGGTAGACTGTAATTTGAGTCATTTTTCTCAGATTTCTGTTTTCAGAATATTTTAATCACTACTGAGTTAAAGACCCCTTCCTAGTATTGAAGTCTAAACTAGATTTTCCTTCCCCTCTCATGGTGTTGTCCAATAGAACTTTCTACAGTGATGGAAATGTTCTATATTTGTTCTGATGTGTTTTCTAACACCAACCAGTTCTCCAGTTCTCTGCGCACCAACGGGGTGTCTAACAATTCAATTCAATTTTGACACTACCGGGAGTTAGTGTCAGGTCCCATAAGTTAACGGGGCTCATTCCCACAAGAATGCCCCCACTTGAGATGCTAGTCGCAAGTCCTGAGCCACCCTTATTTCTAGCTGACCCACTATGAATCAGGAGTTCCATTGACCCCCTCCACAAATTTGATAATTTGCTAAAATGGCTCACAGAACTCAGGAAAACACTTTCTTTTTGTTTGCTGGTTTATTATAAAGGATACAAACAGGAACAGCCAAACGGAAGAGATGTATAGGTTAAGATACGGGAGGAGGGGTACACAGAGCTTCCATGTCCTCTGGCATACGACCCTCCAGCAAGCTGAGGTGTTTACCAACCCAGAAGCTCTCTGACTCTCATTGTTCAGTTTTTATAGAGTTCTATCTCCAGCCCCTCCCCCAGGAGGTCAGTGGAGCTGAAAGTTCCAATCCTTTAATCACTTGGTCTTTCTGGTGACAGCTCCATCCAGAAACTATCAAGGGGCCCCACAACTAAGTCACCTCATTAGCATAAACTCTAGTATGATCAAAAGGGGCTTACTATGAATTACAAAGACACCCCTATCACTGGGGAAATTCCAAGAGTTTTAAGAGTTCTGTGCAGGGACCAGGGACAAAGACCGAATATATTTTTGTATTATACCACATCTGTGCTGTCTAATACAGTAGCCCAGCAACTTTTAAATTTTGTTTATTTTGATTAAACTTCAGTGTAAAACATCTGTAGCTAGTGACTATTGTAGTGGACAATGCAGCCTTATATATTTATGAAGTTCTTTTTTTCTCTACTATCCTCTGCCCACCAGCACTAAACTATGAAATTTTGAGAGTAGAGATTGTTCAGTGTTAAACACTTTTATTTTTTTATTTATTTTTTTTTTTGCTGTATGATTCCATTTATATAACATTCTTCAAATAATAAAATTATAGAAAGAACAGATTAGTGGTTGCAGGGGTCAGGGGATGAGAGAGCAGAGGTGTCTGTGGCTATGGAAGTGCAGCAGAGGGGATCCTTGTGATGGAACTCTTCTATGTCTTGACTGTGGTCGTGTCACATGAATCTCTTCCATTGTGAGGCCTGAGGATCTTGCTACATCGTATCTGCTGCTTTTTCTGTTTTCGCACTGGGCATTCTGTAGCCTTGGCGGGCAGAAGACAGAACCTGTGCCCTGGTGGGGAGGGCGGCCTCCTCCAGCCTCTGGTCCTGGGGTTTTTCAGGAATCTCCAGAAGTCGCTCCTGCCCGGGTCAGGGTTGGACTGTAGGGCCTCCTGAAGCTGCCGGTGGTGCTCTCAGCTTCCTGCTTTTCTCAGTCAGCAACAGTCTTCTTTTCTTTTCATGTTCTCTCTTGCCTGTTGGGCTTTGGTGAGAATAAACCACTGGAGGTTTGCTTGATAGCAGAGGATCACAATGTTAAAATGCCCAAGTTTGTGCAAACTTGGAGCATATCTGTCACTGTTAAGGATCATTTGCAAACCACGCAAACTTCGAGGGTGAAAAGGTATTCGACTTTTCAAGAGTCTATTATAGAACACGTCGAGAAGAGAGTAATATTCTTCAAGTGTCAACACTGGCTGTAATTCTTCGATATAAACAACTTGGATGCCACCTAGAAGATAGCTTATTTGGTCCTCCAGAAGTATCAGCCTCCTCTGCCGGTCAAAATAACTCGGTAATCTTTCAAAAAGATTAGGGTTGTTTCCATTCTCCAGACTTGCTCGAGGTCTTCATCAGGGTCCTTGAATCCAGTAAAGGAGTAGTAAGACTCGTCCCATTTGATGGGCCTGTCAGATATCCTTGTGGCCTCTTTGAGAGGCTGGGAGTGCACATTAGTATTCAAGCTTTGGATATGTTCAATAGATAAACTGCAGGAGTTGAGAATATATAACACTGTGCTTAGCAGATCTCTGGTGTGCAAAGTAAATTTGACTGCTCGAAATCCAGAAGTGCTGAAGTGTTCCTGGCCATCAGAAGAGTTCTGGTCTGTTTCTCTTACAAAAAACATAAGTTGGGTTGGTTTCAAAGACTTGAAGCCTGGTTTCTGGAGGTTTTCTAAGTAGGCACTTAATCTCTTAAGAGAATTTTCAGTGACTTCCTGTGTCCTCTGTCCACTGGATGTCACTCTTCTTAGTCGTGACAACAAAAATTGTCTTCAGACATTGCCATATGTCCCCTCGTTGAAAACCACTGGTCTAAAGGGTGTTATTCCGGAAGAAAGAAAATGATGCCAGAGCTTGCTTACCGGGAGCCTGTGCAGCCCGCCACTGCCAGGGCCAACTCACCCAGGAGAACACACCAAACACTTTTAAAGTGGCTTGCTTGTGGTAGTAGCACAAATATTTTTAGCAAAGAATTCAGGTTTAACAAATAATTATTGAGTTCTATTTTCTGGTCAGTATGTTATGTGGGAACACAGAGATAAGAAAACATAGTCCCTGCTGCTCTCAGATTGTTCACAGTCTAGAGATGTAAACAAATTACAATGTGGTGTAATAAAATAAGTGAAGTTGCCGTTAATCCACTGAACTGTGGAATAGTTAGGCTGTTGGGATGAGTTGGGGCCTACTACAGTGCCTGAGATATAGTGGGTGTTCATTGAATTTTATTAAATGAATACATGAATCCTAGTCCCAGCTCCCCCATTTACTAGCTTCTTGACTATAGCAGGTTGCTTAGTCCTTGAGCCTTAGTTTCCTTATCTGTGAAATGGGATGATGTGTATACTTTAGTTTCTTGACAAGCAGGATGATGTCTTACTCATCCTTGGATCCACTTTTGCTTATAATATAGTGGATATTTAGTAAATGTTTGAAGGAATTCATAATCTCAACAAGATAAAGGATGTGCAAGCACTTTAATTTATGTGCTTACATTATTGTCATATACTGCTGATTGGAGATAACTTATTTGACAAGTCTAGAGAGGGAATGCAGATGCCCCAAAGATAAAGGAGACCTTTTATTTTGACATTTTTGGGCTGCAGCTGTCCCCTAATAGTTTGTAAGTTTTAACCTCTTTCCTTTATTGTCAATGGAATTTGTGAAATTAATGGTGAACCTAACACAGTTGGGAGAATATTTTTAAGGGAACTATAATAGGCTGTCTGTTTTTCTCATATGGCGATTTAGATGCTAGCTCTTTCCAAGTTGTCAGAATTTTTTTTTCTTTCTTTTACCAGCATACACTCAGATGGGACTCATTCTGTTTAAGTGTTATGTTAGGTTTACTGAAAGATGATGGATTTGATATGCCCTTTGGGCATTTACGGCTTAATGTCAGAGATCCAGACACACACTCCCCCCTTCCATGTGACGTGATGAGCAAAGCATTTTTGTTGGTTTCTGTTCTGGAGCGTTTGCTAGAACAGAATTAGATGTGTTTCTACTGTTGTAGATGAGATCTTTCTCTTTTTAATTGAAAAGATAACAGATTGATAATAAAGAAAAAAATGGAGAAATATCTACTGTGTTGTAGAAGACCTGACAGACTCATATTTGAATTGCAGTTCTTTCTTTATCAGCTTTGTGACCATGGACAATTTACTTAACTTCTAGACTATTTCCTCATGTGAACCTAATGTCACAGGGCTGATGTAAGGTTTAAATGAATGTGTGGATGTTCTGTATCTAGTGAAATATCCAGTACCAAGGAGGGAGCCTCATGTTTTATATGGTGCCTTCTACCATATGCATTTAATCCAACTGTTGGTGGTGTATCTGGGTAACAATGAAGTACCTCCCAAGAATTCAGGCTGTCTTCTGAGAATGAAACTAATGATGAATCCTACACAGAGTGTAGGATTAGCCATAGACAGAAATATACCAGGTAATTGCCTATAAATCTGTGACTGAGGAGTTGGGAGCATTCAAGACTTCAACAAGATAATCTGGGTTTAATTCTAGGGAAAAAGGGATTGGAATGAAATTGCACTTTAGTAGGCTGAAGTCTAATTGATTGTATCATTCTACTAGGGAGAGATTATATGAGCAGATATCAATCTCTGGAACATAGTAAAAGAAAGCCTGAGAGCCTGAAGTTGGCAGTGTTTATTTTGCCTTAATAAGGAAAAAATGAATCTGATGGTAGGAACTAGAGAGATGGATTCTTTTATGAGGGGGTCCGTTAAACCTTCATGGACTGGAAACATCTCTCAAAACGTTTGTCTCCCTTTTGTTCTGATTCCGTGTTGAAGCAATTTTTGATCACTAATCTAATTTTTCGGTATTTGATACTGGGGTCAGTGGGTAGTTTACCTAGATAAGGACTTGGAACCTTCCAAGTATAAGAAAAGTGTATCCTCTGTTGTAAATTAATAAATTGGTGAATTGTGTCTATCACCGAACCAATCACTAAATTGACAGTCTGATTAATGTATTTTGGCATGTAAGCATCTGCATGCTGAAGGCTCCTACGTTTGTATCTTCAGCTTACACCCCTTGTCTGAGCTACAGACTTACATATCCAACTGCCTACCTGACATTTGCATTCAACACTGTGGGCTAGACCATTTCTCTTGTTTAATTCACCCAATAAACTAAGGAGATAAGCCATTAACGTTTCAACTATAAAAATCCTACACCCCAGCATAGCAATTTTTATGTTCCCTTTTCATCTGTGTGCATATGAGACATAATTTTACATAATTTCAATCATAGTGTACATATAATTTTACATTTTGCTTATATATATATATATAGGTTTTTATGGTTAAAATTTTTATGGTTAAAACTATTGCATGCTTATAGAAAAATAAGGGAAAAAACTACCAAAGCAAATGATCGTTGTGTGATATTACTACCACACAGAGATAGGCACTGTTAACATTTCAGTGTATTTTTTTTTTTTAATTTTTATTTTTTTTATTTATTTACTTTGGCTGTGTTTGGTCTTCGTTTCTGTGCGAGGGCTTTCTCTAGTTGCGGCAAGCAGGGGCCACTCTTCATCGCGGTGCGCGGGCCTCTCACTGTTGCAGCCTCTCTTGTGGAGCACAGGCTCCAGATGCGCAGGCTCAGTAGTTGCGGCTCACGGGCCTAGTTGCTCCGTGGCATGTGGGATCTTCCCAGACCAGGGCCCGAACCCGTGTCCCCTGCATTGGCAGGTAGATTCTCAACCACTGCGCCACCAGGGAAGCCCAGTGTATTTCTTTATGGTCACATATGTGCATAAAAATTAACATTGAGATTAAGATTATATTCTATATATACATTTTGCAGCTTTTACACTTAATGAATGTTAAACATTTCTTTGTCTTTTAAAATACTTTTTGTAAACATCTAAAAGCATTATTCTATCATTCAGATGTACCACATAATCTTTTTAAGTTGTTTGTAGTTTTTCATTATTAATGCTTTACAAAAGTGCCATATTTAACTAAGAGAGATGACTGGGCCAGAAAATATCCTGCTTTGGGATCACATGGGAGAAGGACAAATGGTTAACTCACTCTTTCTTTGTGGTACTCCAATAAATAGACCTGTTTGAGAAAAAAAAAAAAGTTCTCTCAACTATATTAGGTTCAACAGTAATTTCTTTCCCAACTTCCATTAGCAGTTCAGGAAAGAAGTGAATTTGAGAATTAGAGGACAGTTGTAGCGGAAAAATGTCAAAATGAAACGTTACCCATTCCTTTAGGGCATCTGAATTTCCTCTCTGGATTTTCCATTTAGGTTACTCTGCTCATTACATGATCATGAAAAAGAAAAAAGCCCAGCTCCATGAATTTTATCCAATTTAGAGATTATGTGATGGTCTAAAATTTTAAACATGGGTTATATAATGTATATAGAATATTTTGGTTCCTGGGATATTGAACGATAGACTATCAACCTCCAGAATCAGCTGAAGTAGGTCTGAGAGACCCAATAACCATGATCAGAGAAAGCAGTGGCTTCCCACAGGAGCTCCAAACACAGAGGGTAGATATTTTGAGTTACAGGCATGTGCTGACAACTTTGCGTATGCATGTGTGTGAGAGAGAGACTGAGAATAAAGGTTAGTAATTCTCTCAGGAAACTTCAGGTAAGGCAGGTTTTTTGGACATAAATCTTTGTTTGACTTGTCAAGTTTTTTCTTTAGATTCCTGGTTTATTTTCATTCAAAATAATTGTTTATTATATTCATTTCCCTCAATATAGTTTTCTCTATTATTAAAACATCTGAAAATAAAACATTAACCTGCGATCCATAGCAGTTTAGATTATTTCTTTCTAATTTTTAGAATCTGTGTTAAGCATTTTTATTATTTAAATGAGAAAATGCTAGTTGCCTACAATGTTTGGCACATAGTAGGCACTCAATAAATATTTGCAAAAGAGTGAATTATTGATGTATTTTTACATAATCTTTTGAACATTGTTTTTAATGGGCCAAGTAGCTGTACCATAGTTGACTTAACCATTACTCTATTGCTAGATATTAGGTTGTTTCTAATTTTTTTCTGTCTTAAAAATACATTGAATATTTTGATATAGATCACTTTTCTAGGTGCATATAGATTTTTCTGTGTATAAGATTATTTTTTTAGTCTCAGAAGTGATTATGGGTCAAGTTAATTATTAGAACTCTTGGTTGCAAGGGACAAAAATACAGGAGAAACGTTTTGTCTAATTTAGTTGGGGAGTAAATTTAGCTTCCACCGGGGCTGGATCAGGTGCTCAGTTTATGCCTTCAGGGCTTTGGTCGCTTCTTTATGCAGCCTCTTCTTTTGCTTCCCTCTGGCTTACTCTTGCCACCTGGTGGTAAAGATGAGCATTGGTAACTTTCTGTAGTTTATAATCCTGACAAAAGGCTTGAGAAAGTGGATTTGATTTAGCTAGCATCTTGTGTCTGTCCCTGAACCAATCAATTGTTGTGGCCTGGGGAATGAAGTAACTTGATTGACCACGCCTGTGTCATGTGCCCACAGCTGGGGGTCAGATCAGCTCCAACCAAATTACAAGGACTGACCAGATTATTTTAGAATGTAGGGAAGGTGGTTCTCCCAGAAAAGGACCTTGGACAGACAAGGAAAAGGATTTAATTTTATTAAATATTTTTATCACTCTTGATAGCCATTGCTAAATGGTTTCTAAAGATTTATATTAGCCTCAGAAATATTTCTTATTTTACTATACTCATATCAACATTGGATATTATCTTCTAAATATTTTGCTAATTTAATAGATTAAAAATGTCACCTTGTTTATATTTACTTTTTTCACTTATCATAATTATTTTCTGTAACTGTCATTTAAATGGCTGCTTACTCCTTTCTTTTTTGCTTTGGCTGCATTGGGTCTTCGTTGCTGCGCGCAGGCTTTCTCTAGTTGGGACGAGCAGGGGCTACTCTTCGTTGCAGTGCGTGGGCTTCTCATTGCGGTGCTTCTGTTGTTGCGGAGCACGGGCTCTAGGCGCGCGGGCTTCAGTAGTTGTGGCGCACGGGCTTAGTTGCTCTGCGGCACGTGGGAGCTTCCCGCACCAGGGCTCGAACCCATGTCCCCGGCATTGGCAGGTGGATTCTTAACTACTGCGCCACCAGGGAAGTCCCTGTTGACTCTTTTTTGAAAGATTTATCATAATTTACCAAGCTGTTTTCCAATTATTCGTCGTTTAGATTGTTTCGTAATTTTTATTTTTAACCTTGGTAGGTAATAATACTGCAAGTATTTTTTTTTTACATCTTTATTGGAGTATAATTGCTTTACAATGGTGTGTTAGTTTCTGCAAGTATTTTTATATGCCATAGATTTTTGCCTCTACTGAGTTTTTCTTTTGGAAAAATTCCAATGGTGATATTCTTGCATCAAAGGTATAAACATCTCTATGCCCTTTGTTTTCAAAGAATTTTAACAACTTGTATTTTTACCAGTATTATATAAATGTAGTTGTTGTATTACATCTCTACTAACATTAAACACTATTTTAAAGAATATTTGTTAGTTGATTAGGTATAAAAAGTGATCTCAAATTGTTTTTTTAAATAAGTTTATTTATTTATTTTTGGCTGTGTTGGGTCTTCGTTGCTGCGCATGGGCTTTCTCTAGTTGCAGCGAGCAGGGGCTACTCTTGTTGTGGAGCCTGGGCTCTAGACGCGCGGGCTTCAGTAGTTGTGACATGCGGGCTTAGTTGCTCCGTGGCATGTGGGATCTTCCCGGACCGGGTATCGAAACCATGTTCGATCCCTGCAGTGGCAGGTGGATTCTTAACCACTGCGCCACCAGGGAAGTCCTCAAATTGTTTTAATTTGCAGTTTTAAATTAATGAAACCTTTTTCAGTGAATCTCCAACTCTTCTCCTTACTGTGTTATTTAGAGTATGAATACCAGACATGCCCTGTGCCTTATTTTATTTCTTCTTCTTGTGCTCAGGTCTGGTCCATCGAACTCATATGTCATCCTGTCGCGTGGATAAGCCCTCTGAGATAGTAGATGTCGGAGACAAAGTGTGGGTGAAGCTTATTGGACGAGAGGTAAAGTTCTGTGCAACTTTAACTCATTAGAAAGGATTAGGAAAAGCTGGGATTTTCTTAGTATTTCATGATGATATTTCATGAGTGTGTATGCATTGTTAACCATGGCTGATAATCTTATTTTTGAATCCTGCCACTATAATCTGACTTGAATTTAAACCTTTGGGCTGTCTGTCATGCAAACTCAGAAGGAATGGTGTGAACTGTATGTAATAAGTGTGGTGCAATAAGTACATGTTTATAAAACTTCCTTCCCTGAAGTTCACCCACATGGTGGGTGTGAAGAAAATACCAAAAAAGTAAAGAACCAAAAAGAGAGAAGAAAACTTAATCTATGAGACTATCTTTTAGTAGAAATCTTCCAGATGGACTTCAATTTGGACCAAAGCAGAAAGGGGCATAGAGTTTACAGTCATTTTTTCCTCATACCTGGCACCATGCAATATGAGGGAAATGAGAAAGCACTGGAGGATCCTGTTAACAGCAACTCACTTGAGGGTCTGCGGGTATGGACAAACCACAGGAGAAATGTGCACATACGCTGATACCTGCTCTTTTACCAGAGAATTGCAGGGGAGACAGGCCTGAAAGAAATATTATTCGACAGTATTTGAGTGCTTATTATGTACTAGGTCTGAGGGATACAAGAATCAGATGTAAATGACTCCAGTGGTTATGGAACTTATATAGATTATAACTGGAGGAGACAAAAAGTAAGCAAGCTAAAATAATTAAAAATATAAGTTATAGTAAGTGCTCTAATAGGTTCAAACAATGTGGAGGTAGATTTAGATAAAGGGGTCAGGAATGGGCTTTCTGCGGGGATGGTATATGAGCTGAGACCCAAAGGAAAAGGAACTAGTCATGTGAAATGTTAGGAAAAGAATATTCCAGGCAAAGAGAATAGCTAATACAAAGACCCCAAAGTGAAGAGGGCCTTCAAATGCTGGAGGAAGCAAAAGAAGACCAATGTGGCTAACAACTGTCTTCACATTTAAAGATGCTCTTAATTGTTTTCATGTTTTGTTTTGTTTTGTTTTTTTGCGGTACGCGGGCCTCTCACTGTTGCGGCCTCTCCCGTTGCGGAGCACAGACTCCGGATGCGCAGGCTCAGCGTCCATGGCTCACGGGCCCAGCCGCTCCACGGCATGTGGGATCTTCCCGGACCGGGGCACGAACCCGTGTCCCCTGCATCGGCAGGCGGACTCTCAACCGCTGCGCCACCAGGGAAGCCCCTGTTTTCATGTTTAAAAAGCTTTTAGACGAAGTCCAAAAGGAGATCTAGTCCACTGGAATGTTCTGAAACCTATTCTGTGCTCATGGATCTCTGAACAGATTATTATGCTGAACTATCTAAAAGAAACGGCTTTCATTTTCTTCCTGGTTACTTCCACAGGCCCCAGATTTCTGAGCAACCATTTTTGTCTTTCCCCCCAGGAGGGTCAAGAATGATAAGAAAACCATTTCCTAAAATGCTTTTGCCATAGGATCTGCCTGTTATGCTTATTAGTACCCGCAATATTCAGAGCACAGGACCTTGGCCATAAGAGGAACTCAGTGTTTGTTACATGATAAAAACTTCAATTCTTTGATAATTTTAGACCAGCAGTCTAAATGATGTACTTTGAGCTTTTGCTGACTTTGCTTTTGTTTTTTTCAGATGAAAAATGATAGGATAAAAGTATCCCTCTCCATGAAGGTTGTCAACCAAGGGACTGGGAAGGACCTTGACCCCAACAACGTTATCATTGAGTAGGTAAAATGTTTGGAAAGGCTAAAATCCTTCTACTTCTCAAACCACAGAATGCTGTAGTGAATCAGGCCCACTTGGGAACTCTACTGTTTGTAGGCTATGATATTGATGAGTTATGTGACCTTTGTGAGCTTTGGTTTTTAGAGGTATAAAGTGTTAAAGATAACACATTACTGCATAGAGTTCTAAGATGAAATGCTAACATGCACCTCCTAGCATAGAAGTGCACTGTCAATGGTTTCATTTCCTTCCCCTTATTCTTTTTCAGCTTCTGACCTTGAACCAGTTAGCCAACAAGCATTCATCATGAGATATTTGTTATTTGCCTTTCTCCTAGCTCTGGGACTGAAAAAAGGCAGAGACCATGTAGGAGGAATAACTCCAGTGGGGTTTTAGACTCCTGCATATTGGGATGTGCTGTGTTCTGAACACAGCACCTTACTTTCACTGGCTCTTCTGACCTTTCATTTATGAATGGAAAATTTTCTCTGTAGGATACTGGCTGGTGATACAGGGAATTTGCTGTCTCAAAATCTTTCTTGAATACAGGCATACTTTGGAGATACTGTGGGTTCAGTTCTGGACCATCACAATAAAGCAAATATCTTAATAAAGTAAATCGCATGAATTTTTTGGTTTCCCAGTGCATATAAAATAATGTTTACACTATATTGTAGTCTATTAAGTGTGCAATAGCATGATGTCTAAAAAACAGTGTATGTACCTTAATTAAAAAATACTTCATTGCTTAAAAAATGCTCAAACAATGACAGTAGTAACATCAAAGATCTCTGATCAGAGATCACCATAACAAATATAATAATAATAATAATGAAAAAGTGTGAAATATTGCAAAATTACCAAATTTGATACAGAGACATAAAGTGAGCAAATACTATTGGAAAAATAGTGCCAGTAGACTTGCTCAACTCAGGGTTGCCACAGACCTTCAAATTGTAGAAATCGCAATATCTGTGAAGCTCAATAAAACGAAGGTATACCTGTATATGCCAGTGGTTTCTAACCAGGGATTCCTAGGTTGCTAATATCCCTTGAAGGAGTCTTGGGGGTTTATGAACTGTTTCAAGTATTTCAGAAAGCCAACTAAAAAATCATACATTTATCCTCAGGTTAACCATGACATTATTTCACTGCTTCTCATGATAAAATATCACATTCTTTATCTCATGCTAATTGGGTGCTCTTAATGGCCATCATGTTATTTTTTTTTTTTAAATAAGAAAAAAATAAGAAATGTTGTTTGAGTGGGATCTTGGCGGCACAATGTTTGGAAACCCTTAGGTTTATAGTTCTGAGCAAAATCATTTTGGATATGAAGGAAATTTACCTAAAAGGAAGGGAAATGATACTTATTGAATACATACTATGTGCCAGGCATTATGCCAGGTGGTTTGTGTACATCAGTGCATCTAATTCTCATAACAACCTGCAAAGTGGGTGTTATCTCCATTTTACTTTATTTTCTTAGTTTTAGCTTGATGCTTGGTGATAATTTGCCTGTGGTTATATAACACTTTCCATTTACATTAGAAATCTTTTATAACTCTGAGCTCAGAAATGTCATTTAAGTCTAGCATTTACTGATTGCATTGTAATAAATTACTTCTGCACCAAAGAATCCTGTCTATACAGACTCATTAAAAGCAGGGAAATTTCCCAAAGCCACCCTTATAAGGATAAAATATAAAACAAGTAAGATAAAAGAGCTACTTCTCTTTCTCACAACAAGGGAGGGGAAGGGAAAGGACCCCCTGGTTTTATGATGAATATGTCTTTATGTATGGACTACTTCTAGTAATGACTAAGTGACCGAACAGTAACTTTTGTTGTAAACTATTTCTAGACTGCATCTAGGAAAGAAGCATGGCGTAGTGGAATGATGACAGGTTTTAAAGTTAGACTTGAATCGGAAAGAGTCCTAGTTCTGCCACAAGCTAGTATACCACCCTGAGCAGATTAGCTAGCCTCTTTGAACCTCAGCTTCTTCAAAATGGAGGTAATGACACCTACATCTTAGAAATGATGGTATGATTTAAATAAAATCTTGTTTATAAAGAGCCTAATTGTCTAATCTATAGTAGAAACTTAACACATAGTGGTTACTTGTAGTTATTGTTTTAAAATGTTTCTTTGTTTTTCCTCTAATATCTGAGATTATCATACCCTTTCTTTTGAAAGGATATATAAAACGCATGAGGCAGAGGCCACATCTTATCTCCCATAGTGCCTAATGTATGGTAGTCGTTAAGTTAGTGCATCCATTTACTCATTATTCAACATATATTTACTGGGCTCATATTCTATGTGAGGTATAATGGCAATACCAAGGTTTCTGCCTAAGGACCTTACTGCCTAGTGTAATGTGATAATTATGCAAATAACTTTAATTTTAAGACAACATGTAATAAATGTTAAAAGAATGTTTTAAAGGAAGGATTCTAGGAATTAGCTTGAAGAGGAAGAGTTGATATTAGGCCCTGATGGTCAGAGAAGACATAGCAATTGAGCTAGGTCTTGAAGAATGGATAAGATTTTGTCAGGCAGCAGGGGAAAGAATAGTATTCCAGGCAGAAGAAATAGTCTTGAGGAAAGGAATGAGGCAGGAAAGCACATGGCAATTCAGGAGTCTTGTTTAAGGAAAGAAGAGGGTATGGTCAGGTGCTAGAATGTAGGGCTTGAAAGATACGTTGGGGTCAGATTGTGAACGGCTTTGAATAGCAGTCAAAGAATATGAATGATTTTTAAAGCCTTTGAGTGGGAGAGACTCCTGAGCAGATTATTCTCTCCAGGTACCCCATTCTCTGGCCTCACCCTGTTAGGCTCAGTATCTTCATGCTACACAGCTACACAGAGTTTGTCAACTACCTTTCATTTTTCATCAAAATCTAGCTGTCTTATATTTCATTCCCTCAGGCCCCAAAGTATTAACGAGGTCATCTAATAAGTGAATCTGCAAGGGGTTAAATGGAAAGGGGTTAAATGCAGTGTCCAGTTAGGTTTAGCCGGCATAGTATAGTCTTTAGAAAGAGCATTTATGTTTCGCCACACTGTAATTATCCATTTATATATCTCTTTCCACTGGTAGACTATCTACCATGTCCTATCATTTTAATGTATTTACTCATATCATTGTACTAGCACTGGTGCTTGCCACTTAATAAACTTAAAAAAAAAAAGAAAGATTAATCCAGCTATGTGTGCTGGATGGATTAGAGGCAGGGAGACCAGTAAATGAATTATTACTGTTTAGGTGAAATGTAATGAAGCCTAAACTAGCGTGATGGCAATAAGGACAGAAAGGGAGACAGGTGGTGAGTGACACATTTGTTGAATTGGGCGTTAGGTGGGAGGTATGATTCGGCTTATAGTATGTTTGAATCTGCAGTGTATTGGAATTCATTATAATGAGGGTTTGATTAAGCTGCAACTCATAGTCACTTGAAACTCAGTTCTACAAATAAGGACATCCGAAAACAATAGAGTTTTCGTGACTGTTCAAGTTATGTCCCCAAGATCCTGCCTTGGTGGGATTTTCTGTTTGTTTGTTTGTTTAATTTTATTTTATTGTGGTGAGAACATTTAACATGAGATCTACCCTCTTAAGAAATATTTAAGTGTATAATAGTATTGTTGACTATACATACAATGTTGTACATTAGATCTCCAGAACTCACTCATCTTCCTTAACTAAAACTTTATGCCTGTTAAGTAACTCACTCACATTTACTTCTCCAGTCTCCTCGCCTTGGTTTTTGTTATTCAAGCTTCACCCTTTGAACTGACCCTCTCGCATGACCCATACCAGACAGTAGACCTCCTATCATTTGACTAAGATTCTTCTAAGGCAAAAGCTAGGGATTTGAACAGACATTTTCAGAACTTAAACCATATGCTTTTCTGGTCTGTCCCAACTGGGAAGCCACTAGTCACATAGGCTATTTAAATGTAAAGTAATTAAAAGTAAATACATTTGGGGGCTTCCCTGGTGGCGCAGTAGTTAAGAATCTGCCTGCCAATGACAATGACAGTGGCAGACAAAATAAATAAAATAAATAAATTTATTTTTTAAAAAAAGTAAATAAAATTTGGTATCCAATTCCTCAATCACTAACCACATTTGAAGTGCTCATTAGCCATAGACATAAACTCAGACATAAATAGTCAGCAGTACAGACATAAATTTATAGAACTGTCCATCTTCGCATTCTTTTGGACAACAGTATGCTAGATGGTGTGCTTTCTGCTCAGATATAGAGAAGAACATGACATAGACTTTACTATTCAAGTCCTGGTTGTGGTACAGAGGATGAGGCAAAATGTAAACAAATCAGTAAAATAAAGTGAGTATTTAACTCTGCTTGTGGTAGAGTTTATAGAAGATACGATATTTGAGCTGAACTTTAAAGAATGAATGGGACAGAATATGGAGTATCTTCACCCTCTCTGTTTTTTCTCTTGAACCCACATATCCCATGAAACTGTTGGCTGAAATTTGTGAAGTGAGTAGCTCTGTTTTGCTTTGATATTGTTATCCTGCATTTCTCTGGGTAATGTGGCTCTTTTGGCAGAATATTTCTGTTTTTGCTGGACTCTACAGAGACCTGGTTGGAAAATCTTAGGTGAAGTCAGAGGTCAAAGTTAAAGATGTTCAGGTAAAGAAAAATATTTTGGATGAAGAACAAAGAAATTTCAACAAGCTTTTTTTTTAAAATTTTAAAAATATATTTAATTAATTAATTTATTTTTGGCTGTGTTGGGTCTTCGTTGCTGCGCATGGGCTTTCTCTAGTTGCGGCGAGTGGGGGCTACTCTTCGTTGCGGTGCGCGGGCTTCTCATTGTCATGGCTTCTCTTGTTGCGGAGCACGGGCTCTAGGCATGCGGGCTTCAGTAGTTGTGGCTCATGGGCTCTAGAGCACAGGCTCAATAGTTGTGGCTCTCGGGCTCAGCTGCTCTGCGGCATGTGGGATCTTCCCAGACCAGGGATCGAACCCATGTCCCCAGCATTGACAGGGAGATTCTTAACCACTGTGCCACCAGGGAAGCCCCAACAAGCATTTATTGATGCTGTTGCTTGCCAAGCCTTGGGCTGAGGTGCCAGGGAAACAAACACAAGTAAGATATTTTTTAAACAGGCCCACGATCTAGAGTAGAAACAACTCTGGTGTGATATGTGCTAGGATTGACATGTGTATAGGATACAGTTAGAGTTTGAAAGAAAGAATAATCAGGAGTGATACTCTTCAATTAAACATTTTCTAAGAGTACTCTTTGCAGGTACTGTGTGTTACAGTAAAGATAAGAAATAAGAGCTATGACAACTAGGGTACTTTGGCTCTTCTTGTAGGAGTGTAATTGGTAAACACACTGTCTGGCAGTGTCTACTAAGGCAGATGCCCTACAACCCAGTAGTTCCCCTCCTACGTGGAACTAGGCATTTACCAAAGGAATGCATATACATATATATGTTCACCAAAAGACGTGTGCTAGAAAGTTCACAGAAGCACTTTCATAATGGAAATTACTCAAGTACCCATCAACAGCAAAATACTTTGCAGCAATGAGAATAGTTGATTCACAACTACACGCAACAGTTGGTTGGATCTCACAAAGTAGCGAAAGGAGCCAGACACAGAAGGGCCCATTCTCTGATTCTGTTGATATAATTTACAAAAATAGGTAAAACTAATCTATGCTGTTAGAAACTAGAGTAGTAGCTACCCTTGGGGGAAGCACCGTGACTAGAGGGGCTTCGGAGGTGCTGGTGATATTCTGCATCTTTATCTGAGTACTGGTTACTGGGATATTTCAAATTGTAAAAATCAGTGAAGCTGTATACTTGTGAACACTTTTCTGTATGTATTTTATACTTTGGTCAAATGTTTAGAATTTTTAGAAAGTGTTATGCGAATGTGAACAGAGATTAATTCTGGCTGAGGGGCTCAGGGAAGATAACTGGTTAGAAGGAGGTGCAGTAACTGAGCTGAGCCTTGAAATGTTTGGGTGTAGTTAGGTGGTGAAGTGGGAGTAAAGAGGGGAAGCAGAGCATTTCAGAAAGAGGGAGCTGCCTGAGCAGAAACAATGAACCATCTGGGGAAGGTAAAATAGTCTGGTTTGCCTTGAGCATATTGTACAAGATGAGGCTGGGAAAGTAAGTTAGAGACAGACTGTGAAAGGCCTGGAATACCAAGGAGCTTGGACTTGATTTTCTAAGAAGTTTTTGAAGGTCTTTTAAACCCAGGAGTGACCTTGTAAGGATTGCAGGGGGCTTAGCAAGGTGAGTAATTATATATTCATCCCCTGTGCATCAGTGAGATGGAATCTAGTCTCATTCATAATTATTAATTCAGAGCCTTGTCCTGAATGAAAAAAATTGTCATTTCATGTCATTTCTTTCACTGCCTGTTTCCTTATGCCCAGTGCTTTTCCTTTCTCCCTTCTACCTGACAGAACAAAACAAAAAAACAACATGGAGTATTAACTTGTAGTATCTCTGGCCATCTCTTAAAAGGGCCAACAGTCAGTATCATTTCATTACAGGCAAGAAGAGAGGCGGAGGCGGTCCTTCCAGGATTACACTGGGCAGAAGATCACCCTCGAGGCTGTCCTGAACACTACCTGCAAGAAGTGTGGCTGTAAAGGTAAGGCGAAGTCTCTATCATTTTAGTTTTTCTCTCTTGTGGATGGACCCTTTATGGGATGCGGGAGGCCCCCTGGTGTGGGTTAGCTCACTGTGGTTTTTAGCCAAATGCTGGCCTCACCTGCTCATCTGCTGTTCCTACTAGACTCACATCAGAGTTCATGGCTTGTTGCTTTTTCTGTTTCCTTTTCTGAATGCTGGCCCTGCCAGATACTACACCACCACCACTACTCCCCTCTCTCTACGGGTGATGCCCTGCCTGGGCAAGGTCCCCATGTACTATGCCAGGAGGGGTAAGAGTGTTGGATTATGATTAACACTCTAAATTTTTATCTCGAAGGATGATTATTGTTCTGCTGCAAAAATTAAGTGACTTGGAAATATATTCCTCTAAGGATCCAAGTCAAGCTCTTTCTTGCTTATTACCTTTATCTCTATAACTTCAGAGTTCTGAATACAGTATCTTTTTAGTAATAAAGAATACAGGCTAGTCACTTCCTTTTAGCTTTGTTTCTTCAAGTTTCCTCCAGTCCTACTCAAATATTAAAGAGCTCTTTCAGCCTGACTTCCCTTGTTGGAGCTATAATGAGAGGTATTGCCAGCTTCTCGTTTTCAGAGTGACCTCAATTTGTCACCCCTTCTCCCTAGCCTTTCACCTACCCAGCTCTCTTGATTTTTCTACAATGAGTGGTAGCAGATTTGTGCCCTGGTTGAGGTCGTGGGGTTTAAGCCCCAATTTATCATTAATGTAGAGGGAGGAAGGGAAAAATAAAATAGAAAGAATACTTCCTCATGAGTATTGTGGGACCATTTCCAGCATAGATATTTGGAAAACTCTATGCTGTATTCTCCTTCCAGGCACCATCCCGCTTCTGGACTCCGAGTTGCAAAGTAGTTTACACATAGCTTTTTGATGACTTCATCAAATTCTTTATGCCCCTGAGAGAGGGTCTACAAAGAGCTCAGACAAAACCAGCTGTGTAGCATCTGTTAAAGGGCCGCTTAATAGCAGTGTAGGCTCAGGGAGGGTGGGGTTCTCTTACCTTCAACTTGTGTCCACCAGGTGTTACATGAGGCAGAGAAGAATAATGAGAGATGGAATTTGGCCCAGGCAGGCCAAAGGTGGTTGGTTTTGATGCAGCAGAAAGAGCACAGGGCAGGGAGGTATGAGACCTGGGGTAAGTTTTAGCTCTGCTGCTGTCTGTGTGACCTTGAGGTACTTCTCTACTCTGGGACTTCATGTCGTCTGCAAATGCAGTGTTGGATTTGATGATCTCTCAGGCCCTTGCCAGACCTGACAGTCTGTGAATGTTGAATGCCCCTAGGTGACTGCTGTCTTTCTGTGTGTTAGCTTGAATCTGAGTGCTGCCTTCCTGCTTGCTGCCTAAGAGCTGTCTTCCTTTGGGGCTTGGCCTGCCACTCGGCTCCCTCTGCTAAGTATTCCGCTCTCTGGAGCAGCCTTTCATTGTCAGGAATAAGTTCCAAATAGATCTTTAAAAATTCCTGAGCCCAGTTGCTAATGGAGGGCAGCACAAGCCTGTGTCCTCACGTCCTTTGCCATTTCCAAAGCGGTGCCAGGGTTTCCCACAGCTCTAGGACCAGATGCTTGTCTGGCTCTGGTTAAGTGAGCAATGCCATCTTGAGGTGACAGAAAATCCGCTCTGAAGGCAACAGCTGCTCTGAATGAACTCATTAGTACCTCCTGAACGAGCCAACCCTTCAGGAACTTCTAGGGAAGATCCACCTGCTAAGGTAAGAGACTGCCTCTTCCCTCCCTACCTTTTCTACTTCTCTTCTGCAGGCCACTTTGCAAAGGATTGTTTCATGCAGCCAGGTGGGACCAAGTACTCTCTGATACCTGATGAGGAAGAGGAGAAGGAAGAGGCAAAGGCAGCAGAGTTTGAAAAGCCTGACCCCACGAGAAATTCTTCTAGAAAAAGAAAGAAGGTGAGTGCTGTCTTTATTTTATTTATCATATTGAGTTTTAAAATAAAAATATACTTTCTGCAGATATTTTAGAAATACTGAAAAACATAAAGAACATTAGGATCTCTTGTAATCTTTCCACCCAGTGAGACTCTTATAGTAGTTTTGGTATATTCTAATATTTTTTCTAGGTAAATATATACATACATATAATATAAACATATATATAATTTTCTAGGGAAGTGTATATATAATTTTCGTATATGTATGTGTTTACATATAAACACACAAGCATGGTCATACTAGGTATAGTTTATATCCTACTTTTTTCATTATATTTATCAAAAGCAGGGCTTCCCTGGTAGTGCAGTGGTTAAGAATCCACCTGCCAATGCAGGGGACACGGGTTCGAGCCCTGGCCTGGGAAGATCCCACATGCCGCGGAGCAACTAAGCCCGTGCGCCACAACTACTGAGCCCGCGTGCTGCAACTACTGAAGCCTGTGCACCTAGAGCCTGTGCTCCGCAACAAGAGAAGCCACTGCAATGAGAAGCCCGCGCACCACAATGAAGAGTAGCCCCCACTCGCCGCAACTGGAGAAAACCTGCGTGCAGCAACGAAGACCCAACGCAGCCAAAAGAATAAAATAAATAAAATATATAAATTTATATTTATCAAAAACATTTTCTAGTATCCTTAAGTGTTCTTCAAAAACTTGATATAAGAGCACCATATGATATTCTACTCTATGGCTATATGATGGTTTATTTAATAATTTTTCTATTGTGGGATATTTTTGATTACTTCCAACCTAAATCTTTGGCCATATCTCTTATTGCTTTCTTCGGATAAATTCCTAAGTAAGATTACTGAGTTAGGGCTTTAAGACTCTTGATACATGTTATCAAATTGTCTTTCCAGAAAGTACTTATTTTACACCCAGCAGAGGATAAGAGTGCCTGTCTCACTGAGTTGTATCTTCCATCTACTACTTCTAGCAAAACAATTCATAAAGCAGACATTAGGGCTTCCCTGGTGGCGCAGTGGTTGAGAGTCCGCCTGCCGATGCAGGGGACATGGGTTCGTGCCTCGGTCCGGGAAGATCCCACATGCCGCGGAGCGGCTGGGACCGTGAGCCATGGCCGCTGAGCCTGCGCTCCGCAATGGGAGAGGCCACAACAGTGAGAGGCCCACGTACCGCAAAGAAAAAAAACAAAACAGACATTATTGTGGTGCAGGAAAAAAACAGTGCATTTGTAGCATACAACATAGAGAGGAAATGAAAAAAAACTATATTATAGTTCGGTCAGAAATAGTTGTTCTCATGTAGTATAGTGTTTTTCTTTTTTTTTTTTTGGCCACACACCACAGCATGTGGGACCTTAGTTCCCCGACCAGGGATTGAACCTGCGCACCCTGCATTGGAAGGCAGAGTCTTAACCACTGGACTGCTGGGGAAGTCCCTAGTGTAGTGGTTTTCTAATTGTGGCTGGTTATTAACTTCTGGGTTTTTTTTTTGGTTTTGTTTTGTTTTTTCAAAGCTTTGGCAAACTTTTATTGAGTGGTCATTTTATTCCAGGCATTGCAAACCTAGGAATATAAAAACTGTGATAAGGTTCTTGCCCTCAGTGGGCATTATCTACAAATTCAGCATTTTCTTCATTTTTTAGATGAGGAGGAAGGTCCATTGTACCATTATTAAGAATTGCCCCAAGTATATGGATAATAATATATCGATCTGTATATTCTTTCCCTGGGTGATCACATCCCTCCTAAGACTTCAGCTGCCCTGACCACTTTCACATCACTAAGTAATAGCCCACTGGTACTTCAGACTTTGGCTTGGAGTCAATCAGACGTAGGTTGAGGCCCTTCTGTGCTACTTACCAGCTATATAACTTTGGGCTCAAAGTAGGATCATTGTGCTCCTTGAACAACCAAAACCCTTGTTTCTACCTTGTATTACTAGTTTTAATGACAGCAGTAACCTCTCAGTCTCCCAAGAAAGAAACAATATGTAATTAATTTTCTTCTCCTTACTACCCCATGCCTAGTCAGTCACCAAGTCCTGTCCATGGTACCTCATAATATCCCAATTCTGCTCCTTCCTCCCACTCCCACTGCTACTGTGCCTTTCACCTGCTTCCCTCTCTCACTTATATTCAGACTATTGAATTAGCCTAGGGAGATTTTAAAACTACATATTCGCCTTCTACCTCTTGAGTACCAAGTTCACATCTGGGCATCTGAGTTTTTTGAAAAAGCACCTTCTTTATCTCACTGCTCAATTCTCTTCATTAATGTTTTTTTGCCCTCTGCTTTAATTCTGAATGTGGACTGCTTGAGGCTGTGTCTGTTTTTATTATTCCCTTCTCATCTCTAACTACCTTCTCCCTAAGTGATCTCATCCTGTCCAGTGGTTTTGAATACCATTTATATGCTAATAATCCCCCAATTAAGTATATGTATCGTTTTTTAAATCCAAGTCTGTAATTCTCCAAGTCTGTAATTCTATCTCTAACTTTTTCTCTGGAACTTCAGATTTAGATATTCAACTGCCTATTTGACATCTCCATCTGATTGTCGAGTTGACATCAAGCTTAGCACACTCCAAAACTCTTCAACGTTCCTCCTACCCAAGGCTGCTCCCTTCATATTCCTCCCTATCTCAATGAATGGGTCACCAGTTGCTGAAACCAAAATCTGCAGCCTTTGGGTATAGTGTTGTTATTGTTCTAATTGTAGTAAAAGATATGTAACATAAATTTTACTGTCTTAATCTTTTTTTTTTTTTTTTTGGCGGGAGGCTGTGCTGCACAGCTTGTGGATTTTAGTTCACCAACCAGGGATTGAACTCACCCCCTCGGCAGTGAGAGTGTGGAGTCCTAACCACTGGACCACCAGGGAATTACCCCATCTTAACCGTTTTTAAGTGTACAGTTCTTTGGCATTAAGTAAATTCATATTATTGTGCAATCATCACCACCATCCATCTCTAATACTCTTTTTTTTTTTTTTTGGCTGCGTTGGGTCTTCGTTGTGGTGTGCGGGCTTCTCATTGCGGTGGCTTCTCTTGTTGGGGAGCACAAGCTCTAGGCACGTGGGCTTCAGTAGTTGTGGCTCACGGGCTTAGTTGCTCCGCAGCATGTGGGATCTTTCCAGACCAGGGATCGAACCCGTGTCTCCTGCATTGGCAGGCGGATTCTTAACTACTGTGTCACCAGGGAAGTCCCTCTAGTACCCTTTTCATTTTGTAAAACTGAAACTCTATACCCATTAAACAATAACTCCTCATTCTCCTTTTCTCCCAGCACCTGATAACCACCATTCTACTTTCTGTATGATTTAGACTACTCTAAGTATCTTATAAAGTGGAATTATATAGTATTTGTTTTTTGTGACTGGCTTACTTGAGTTAGCATAATGTCCTCAAGGTTCATCCATGTTATAGCATGTGTCAGAATTTCCTTCCTTTTTAAGACTGAAAATATTCCATTGTATGCATATTCCATATTTTGCTTATTCATTCATTCGTTGTTGATGCTAGGATTGTTTCCACCTTTTGGCTTTTGTGAATAATGCTGCTGTGAACATAGTTGTACAAATATTTCTTTGAGATCTTGCTTTCAATTTTGGGGGGTATATACCCAGAAGTGGAGTCGCTGGATCATATGGTAATTATTTTTTAATTTATTCATTTATTTTATTTATTTTTTGGGTGTGTTGGGTCTTCATTGCTGTGCACGGGCCTTCTCTAGTTGTGGCAGGTGGGGGCTACTCTTCGTTGTAGTGTGCGGGCTTCTCATGGCAATGGCTTCTCTTGTTGCAGAGCACGGGCTCTAGGTGTGTGGGCTCAGTAGTTGTGGCTCGCGGGCTCTAGAGTGCAGGCTCAGTAGTTGTGGCACACGGGCTTAGTTGCTCCATGGCATGTGGGATCTTCCCAGACCAGGGCTCAAACCCGTGTCCCCTGCATTGGCAGGCAGATTCTTTAACCACTGAGCCACAGGGAAGTCCCATATGGTAATTCTGTTTTAATTTTTTTTGTGGAACCACCATACTGTTTTTCACGGCAGCTGCACCATTTCACATTCCTACCAACAGTGCCCAAGGGTTCCAATACAGCATAGTGTTTTATTACTGTCAATTAGGTAAAAGTGGATGATGTTGTTGTTCAGTTGTTCATTTCTTCTGTCTCTTCTCATTTTTTCTTTTTTTTTTAAATTTATTTTTAATTCCCAGGAAAGGATTGTTAACGTATCCAATCAGAACATGTCTCTTCCTGTTTAAGATCCTTCAGTGATTTCCCATTGTACTTTAAAAAAAATCCAGACTGCCTCCTGTGAAAACAAACTGTCTAACCCTAGTCCTCTTCAAGTACTGCCTTTAGCAGGCAGTAAATTATATCTAGCTAAAACATTGTTGTGTCTTTTTTTTTTTAATTTATTTATTTGGTTGCACCGGGTCTTAGTTGCGGCAGGTGGGCTCCTTAGTTGTGGCATGCGAACTCTTAGTTGCGGCATGCATGTGGGATCTAGTTCCCCGACCAGGGATCAAACCTGGGCCCCCTGCATTGGGAGGGTGGAGTGTTAACTGCTGCACCACCAGGGAAGTCCCTGTTGTGTCTTTTTTATGTATCTATTTTTACAGTTATCTTCTGCTTAAGACAGGGGCTGCAAGTTTTCTATTTACAGTGCTGTTATAAAGTTTCCCTTTTAAGTAGGACTTTTTAAAGCAAAAATTCAGATATTAAGAAAAAATTTAAGTAAAAAAATAGCAGTTTATAAACACACGGAATAAAAATTGTGGCACTATTATATGAATGAATGGCACTTGGAAGACACTGATTTAGAGCAGTGGGGATATTATTTTAATTTGGTACTGTTCTCTTGTGAACCAAAGAAATAGAAATTAACAAAGGCCCCTACTTCAAGTACTGCCCTCCAGAGCCTTCTGCAAACCTTCAACATTGCCGTGTTTAGCCTAACTCCCTCACAGAGGCAACTGTCCCCAACCCTGCATGCAGTATTGCTTTCTTTTTTCTTATTTTTTATTTTTTTGCGGTACGGGGGCCTCTCACTGTTGTGGCCTCTCCCGTTGCGGAGCACAGGCTCTGGACACGCAGGCTCAGCGGCCATGGCTCACGGGCCCAGCCGCTCCGTGGCATGTGGGATCTTCCCGGACCGGGGCACGAACCCGTGTCCCCTGCATCGGCAGGCGGACTCTCAACCACTGTGCCACCAGGGAAGCCCCAGTATTGCTTTTTAAAAAAAATTTTTTTTAATTGAAGAATGGTTGATATACAATATTATATACATTAAAGGTGTGCAATATAGTAATTTACAATTTTTAAGGTTGTATTCCATTTATAGTTATTATAAAATATTGGCTCTCTTCCTCGTGTTGTACAGCAGGGGTCCCCAACCGTCCTCCCCACCTGCCCCTCGGGGCCACACAGCAGGAAGTGAGGGAGGGAAGCTTCATCTGCCGCTCCCCATCACTCACATTACCAACTGAACCATCCCCCCACCCTCCATGGAAAAATTGCCTTCCACAAAACCGTTCCCTGGTGCCAAAAAGGTTAGGGGACCGCTGTGGTACGGTGTATCATTGTAGCTTATTTTATGCATAATAGTTTGAGTATTGCTTATTTTTGAACACAGGGTTTGGCTTTACATATCTTTATTCTTGATGCTAGCCTTCTTCATAGAGGTCTGAGGACTTGATTTAAAGAGGGAAATGGGAAGCTTCCACCATATTACCTCATTATTTAAATATAAAACAAAAGAAGGGCAACCCATAATCTTACTACTTTACCAGAATCTATATTATTGTGGCACATATTTTCTTCTAGCTGTTTTCAAATGCATGTTTTACCTAGATGTAATTAAAATGTATGTATAATTTTGTTTCCTGTTTTTTACTTTGTCATGTCATCGTTCCATTTTTGCCACATAGTCTTTTTTTGAAATAAATTTATTTATTTATTTATTATTTTTGGCTGTGTTGGGTCTTCATTGCTGCACACAGGCTTTCTCTAGTTGCGGCAAGCGGGGGCTACTCTTCGTTGTGGTGCGCAGGCTTCTCATTGCGGTGGCTTCTCTTGTTGTGGAGCATGAGCTCTAGGCGTGCGGGCTTCAGTAGTTGTGGCGCAGGCTCTAGAGTGCAGGCTCGGTAGTTGTGGCGCACGGGCTTAGTTGCTCTACGGCATATGGGATCTTCCGGGACCAGGGCTCGAACCCATGTCCGCTGCACTGGCAGGAGGATTCTCGACCACTGTGCCACCAGGAAAGCCCACCACATAGTCTTAAAATGTTCATTTGCAGTGGCTATGCATATTACATTAGGTGGATGCTGAGGAATTGCTTTTCTGAGGGCAGTGGAGGATGTACTTAAGAACCTGGGCTGTGGAGACAGACTGCCCAGCTTCTAATCTCAGTTGGGTCACCTCCTCACTGTGGAACTTAGGCTAATTACTAAACTTCTCTGAATCTGTTTCCTTTATAAAATGGGAACAATAAGCATCTACTTCATAAGGTTGTTAGGATGCGGAGATGCACATAAAACTCTGAGCACAGTGCCTGCATACAGCAAAGCCCAGTGCGTGTCAGCTACTGGTAGCTGTTGCTTAAAAACAGAGGCTTTATCATCACTGTGCAAGAGGTGCACAGTGCACCTCTTGCACTGTTGGTGGGAATGTAAATTGATACAGCCACTATGGAGAACAGTATGGAGGTTCCTTAAAAAACTAAAAATAGAACTACCATACGACCCAGCAATCCCACTGCTGGGCATATACCCTGAGAAAACCATAAGTCATAAAGAGTCATGTACCACAATGTTCATTGCAGCTCTATTTACAATAGCCAGGACATGGAAGCAACTAAGTGTCCATCGACAGATTAATGGATAAAGAAGATGTGGCACGTATATACAATGGAATATTACTCAGCCATAAAAAGAAACGAAATTGAGTTATTTGTAGTGAGGTAGATGGACCGAGAGACTGTCATACAGAGTGAAGTAAGTCAGAAAGAGAAAAGCAAATACCATATGCTAATACATATATATGGAATCTAAAAAAAAAAAAAAAGCTTCTGAAGAACCTAGGGGCAGGACAGGAATAAAGACACGGACATAGAGAATGGACTTGAGGACACGGGGAGGGGGAAGGGTAAACTGTGTTGAAGTGAGAGAGTGGCATGGACATATATACACTATGAAATATAAAATAGATAGCTAGTGGGAAGCAGCTGCATAGCACAGGGAGATCAGCTCAGTGCTTTGTGCCCATCTAGAGGGGTGGGATCGGGAAGATGGGAGGGAGATGCAAGAGGGAGGAGATATGGGGATATATGTATATGTATAGCTGATTCACTTCGTTATAAAGCAGAAACGAACACACCATTGTAAAGCAATTATACTCCAATAAAGATGTTAAAAAAAAAGAAAGAGGCTTTGTGGTCAGAGATGGGTTTAAGTACAGACACTGGGTTCAAAAAGTTCTTTATATATTCTAGATATCAATCTCTTATCAAATATATGACTTGCAAATATTTTCTCCCATTCTTTGGATTGCCTTTTCACTCTGTTGGTATTGTTCTATTTTTATTTTTCAGATTTACATTAAACAAATTGTGGTGAACAAACACATAAAACTTACCATCTTAACCATCTTTAAGTACAGTTCAGGAGTGTTAAGTATGTTCACATACTAAGTATATGATAGTGTCTTTTAATGTACAAACATTTTCCATCATGATGAAGTCCAACTTATGTATTTTTTTCTTTTGTTTCCTGTACTTTTGGTGTTGTGTTCAAGAAATCATTGGCAAATCTAACGTCATGAAGCTTTTTCCTTCTGTTTTCTTCTAAAAGTTTTATAGCTTTAACTCTTACATTTAGATCTTTGATCCATTTTTTGAGGGTTTTTTATTGTTGCTGTTTGTTTGTTTGTTTTAACATGGTGTAAAGGAAGGTTCCAACCTCATATTTTTGCATGCAGATATCCAGTATCCCCAGCACCATTTGTTGAAAAGACTGTCCTTTCTCCATTGAATGGTCTTGGCATCCTTTTCAAAAGCCATTTGACTGTACACATGAGGGTTTATTTCTGACTCTTCATTCCATTCCATTGGTCCATATGTCTGTCTTTTTGCTAGAGCCACACTGTTTTGAATGCTCTAACTTCATAGTAAGTTTTGAAATCAAGAAATGTGAGTCCTCCAACATTGTTCTTTTTCAAGGTATTTTGGTTCTTTGGGGGTCCCTTGAGATTCCATATGAATTTTAGGATGAAATTTTCTAATTTTGCAAAAAATGTCATTGGGATTAGGGAAGGGTTGCATCAAATCTGTAGATTACTTTGTGTAGTATTGACGTCTTAACCATATTAAGTCTCCCAATCCATGAACGTTGATGTTTTTCCATATATTTGTGTTGTCTTTAATTTCTTTCAGCATTGTTTTGTAGTTTTCAGTGTACAAGTATTTATGCCTCTTTGGTTAAGTTTATTCCGAAATATTTTATTCTCTTTGATGCTATGGAATTGTTTTGATGCTATGGAATTGTTTTCTTAATTTTCTTTTCGGATTGCTGATTGTCAGTGTATAGAAATACAACTGATTCTTGTGTGTTGATTTTGTATCCTGCAACTTTTCTGAATTCACTGATTAGTTCTAACAGCTTTTTTGTGGAATCTTTAAGATTTTCTACATGTAAGATCATGTTTCCAAACAGGCAATTTTACTTGTTTAGTAGAGCTAGATTTTTAACTGTGATTCTATGTGTATGTTCCAGGAGTTTTTCATTCTCTTTTAACCTTTTAGGGGTTAAATGGTATTTACCAGATTCCTGAAGTGGTTCTGTGGATATCTCACTTCTGTGGGTCTTTGGTTGTTTTTGTATTGCTTAATACACCTGGTGCAACTAGTTATTGCTTTGCTTCTAAAGCTGCTTTGAGATGTGTATTTCAGTTCGCCAAAATAATTATTAAGGATCTGCTAGGTATGAGGCGCTTTATGACCTGCTTAGTCAACCCATTATCCTACCCTCTGTTGCTCTTCACTTAGTAGAGAAATGGTCTGATGAACAATGGCAGTAATAATCATCATATCTTATTATTTTTAAAGTATCTTTATGTATATGAACTTCTAACTCATGAGTCCTCTTTGATTAAAAAGTGCTCCAGGGGGCTTCCCTGGTGGCGCAGTGGTTGAGAGTCTGCCTGCCGATGCAGGGGACACGGGTTCGTGCCCCGGTCCGGGAAGATCCCACATGCCGTGGAGCGGCTGGGCCCGTGAGCCATGGCCGCTGAGCCTGCGCGTCCGGAGCCTGTGCTCAGTAACGGGAGAGGCCACAGCAGTGAGAGGCCCACGTACCGCAAAATAGGAAAAAAAAAAAAAAAAAAAAAAAAAAAGTGCTCCAGGGAGCTGAAACTGTAAAAACTTCCCCCTTGATGCCCATTGTTTCTACCAAGATATCATCTAGCGTCATTGTCTTTTCACCTTGTCGTTAATCGCTTTATTATCTTTTATGCCTTATATTTGTTTAGTACTTACAGTTCATAAAATATCTTCTTTTTTCTTTTTTGGCCACACTGCACAGCATGCAGGCTCTTAATTCCCCGACCAGGGATCAAACCCATGCCCCCTGCAGTGGAAGCGTGGAGTCTTAACCACTGGACCGCCAGGGAAACCTCAAAATATCTTCATTTTTTATTTTGTTTTATCCTTACACAATCCTGTGTGGTAGCCAGAGTAGGCATTATTATCCCACCATTTTATACCTTAGGAAAATGGAGATTAAGAGAAATTGTCTCACCTGAAGTCACACAACTATAAGGGATAGTGCTGAAATAAGAACCCAGTTCTTCAGATTACTAACCCAATATTCTTTTCTATACCACACTTCTACCATTAATTCATTTAGCTCTTCAATTATTTATTTACTCAACAACTATGTATTGAGTGCCTCATACTTTTCTATTGTGCATTGTGTTAGGTGATTGACTTATCAGGTCTTATAAGATCACTTTTGGGCCAGATTTTGCTCTGTTACCCGCTACCCTTAGTAATCATCTGATGTCATCTATTGATTTTTTTTAATTTTTCAAATGTGTTTCATTTATTTGTTTTACGTGAATTTGTATTCCTTAAATGTATTTCACCGAGCTGATAAAGTGAAGTGCTGTAGGAATGTGCTCTCTATTGATCTGTTTCTGTTCATAACCGTAAATCAAGTTTCCAGGCCTCCTGTTTCTTTCCCCCATCTAAATCTTTGATTCCAACAGGAGGTTGGCTTTCCTTATCCGTAAAAACTTCTACCTGAGATGGATATTTTGGAGTGTGCGAGAGTGGCAGATTTGGACACCTGTTCCAGCACTAGTTGGCTCTGGGCCATCCAGAATTAGAACCAGAAAGTCAAAAACAGTCTACTGGGTTCTCATCTCTGCTTCTTTACGAGACTGCTTCATTGTCCCACTTCTTTCTGCAGTCTGGTAGAAGAGAATGTCTAATGTAAAGTCTCTAAGACAGGAGAAGGTGCTAGGCATGTTGGGAAATCAGGAAATGGCCAGGATAAAGAAAGGGTGTCACCTGTTTCAAATAGTGCCTGGCACATATTGGCATGCACCTTTGAATTGATAGACTCCATCATATGTGCCATGTGTAACTCCTCGGGTTCCTTCCCTCAGTGAGGCCTACCCTCAGTTTGGAGAGTAATAGGGACTGACTCCTGCTGCTGCTGGTGAGTAGGGGCAGGAGTAAGGGATCTTTCTAGCCCTGAGCCCTCCACTTCTTTTTATCAAACATACATGAATTGAATGCATGTCCTTGTCCAAAAATCTAGTACGTATTGGTTTAGTTCTATGCAATACCTATTCAGTACCATGACGGTTTTCATCCCAGTGTCTGAAAATTATAAGTCATTTTTGTTGGGCATAATTAGAACAGGAGGAAGCTTTGTGTTGCAAATGGAAATGGGCTATGAAGAGGTTGATAAAATAGGAATAAAGGTTTTTGTAGTGAAGCCCTGGATAATCTTTCATGAACCTGTGGTATGTGCTTTGCTAGCCTCTTTCACTTATCATATGCCATCATGGGTCTTTCTGAATCAGGCTATATTATGAGGAAGCATCTGCTTTGGGCATCAGGCTGCTAACTTATTATAATGAAGTTTAGCTATATTTGATCCAGAATGTAATTTTCTTCCTTTCATATGGCTACTATAATTACTCTCTGCTGTACTATATTTAGAAGAACAGAATAGGAATGTCATCCCCTTGGCTGCAGTGCTGGCTCTGTTCTGTTCTCCAGAGAACTTCTGGTGCCTATCTGAGAGAGAGGTTGCCAGTCCTGGGCCTGTTCTGCTGGAGCACAGAGAGTCGTCCAGTGTATTCTGCTCGAAAGCCTTCAGGATTCTCCTTCTTCTATGGAATAAAGTCTGAGTTCCTTTAAGACTCTTCACAATCTGTCCAACATCCCAGCATCATCTCTCACCAGTCCTTTCCCTCACACACTGTACTCCAACCTCATTCATTAAAAGAATTTCTGTTGTGTGCCAGGTTCTGTTCTAGTCGTTGCAGCAACAGTAGTGAACAAAACAGGAAAATCCCAGTCTTCATGGTACTTACTTTCTAATGGGAGTCACAGACAACGAACTAGTAAATAAATATAAAATAATACTAATATTTCAAGTACTGAAAAGTGCTATGGAGAAAAATCAATTTGGTAATGAGAGCTAGGGAGTACTAGAATAGGGGTAAAGGGATAGCTGACTTGCCATTCTAGGTAGGATGGTAAGGGCAGACCTTTCTCATAAAGCATCATTAGAGTGGATCTTTGAAAGAAGTGAGAAAGCAAGCTACTCAGATAAGTGGTGAGAGAACATTTCAACAAGTACAATAGTTAGAGATTGGGAATGAGCTTGGCATGTTTAAGGAACAGTAAGGAGGCCAGTGTAGCTGGAGGAAGTGAATGAGTTAGAGGAAACCAGGGCCTTATAGGAGAATCTGAGGACTTCAGCTTTCACTTAGAGTGAGATGGATGTCATTAGGCATTTTACTAGAGGGATGACATGATCTGACTTATCTTTTAAGAGAATTATTCTGGCTACTGTATGGAAATTAGATGGTTAGAAGGCAAAAGTGGAAGTAGCAAGCTAGTTAATAGATAGTATTAGTCATCCACATGATCAAGTAAATGAGGCCTAAGAACTGACCATAAATTTGGCCATGTGGAGATCATTGGTAACTTTGACAAGAGCTGTTTCAGTAGAGTGGTGGGTTGACAACCTGGTTACAATTGTTTAGGAGGGTTGTTTTTTTTTTCAAAATGGGAACTATTATAGCACATTTGTTTATTTTGGGGAATGAGCCATTAAAGAAGGACAAATTGATGCAGGAGAGAGGGGACAATTCCTGGACCTATGTCTTTGAGTAGGAAAGAAGGGATGGGATCCAGTACAAGGTAAGTATGCCACACAGGATCTTTCAGGCATTTGCTTCATTCTGTCTTCCATCTGGCTGGAAGGCCCTCAGTTCCCTTCTTCCGTCAGCACTACTACCACTACTCCACCTGCCAAAGCCATGTTCATCCTTCAAAAGCACAACACATTACGTATCCTTCATGAGGCCATCCTCAAATTCCTCAGACATAATTGCTTTCTTTCCCTTGTGTGTCCATGGCATGTTGTTTGTACTTTTCTTACATCACTTCCGTGGACTGCCTAGTATCTTAATTAATCTTTCTCCTTGATTAGTGTATCCCTTGAAGGCTTCTGTTCCATGATTTCTAATGTCATTCAAGTACTATAAGAGACAAATTAGTTAATAGATATTACTGGCTCTTAGAAGGTACTCAACAAATATTTGTTGCATGAATGTGCTGTATGGTTATTGGGAGTTATTCTTTCCCTTGTTTGATGAGGTTGGCTCAGGTTTGGAGGAATGGTGCCAGTCACCACTCCTGAGCTACTGAATGTGTTTACTTTGCATGCAGCTATGGCTTTGCACTAGTAGGTACTCTGTATTTGTCTGAATTCTATTAAAAATGTGTTCTTATCTCCTAAGTGACACTGTATGTAACTATGGCTCTCTCAAATGCTTTATAGGTAGTAAAGTTCAGTAAATACTTGTGAGCTGATTAATAGCCTTCTCCCTCTGGTCTTACCCTTTCCAAGCTGTGATAAACTGGTGCTTATGAGCAAATTCTAACCAGGAGCCACCCTCTATCCTACTTTATAAGAATTAACCCTAGAGAATCAGTTTGAGAATCAATCATTTCTCAAGAATAAGAGAATAAATAACCAGTGCTTTCTCGAGAATAATTCTTAAGAATAAATAAAACAGAATAAATGCTTGCTTGCTTGCTTGATTTCTGGCTAGATCAGTGCCTTTGGGCTAGAAAATGCTAACTTAGGTGCTGGCTTTACCACACAGAGCTAAAAAGAACATCTAATGAGGGGCCCAGCCTGAGTCAAATTCAGGTTCTACCATTTGGGCAAGTTACTTTATCTCAGTAAACCTCTCTGAAGTTATGATTTTCTTTCCTGAAAATATAGAGATTATTATGCCCACTTAATAGATTTGTTTTGAAGGTCATGGGGTATTACCCAGCATCTAGAAAATTAGGTACTCAATAAGTGTTAACTGCTGTTACTCCCCTTTCTCAGTTTACGCTGGGCTGCTGCTAACCTTTTTTTAGAACTATAGAGAAAGTGGATGGGCTAGCTGCTGTAGCACAGGATATGTGCTTCTCAGAGAGAGGTTTTGAGCAATGGCTTCTTTCCCCTGCCCCTCCGGCCTGTCTACCATGAGCTCCCACTTCTGGGTCATTACCCTTTACCTTATGCTCCTCTTCCCCAGAATGTAGCCAAGGGACCAGAAGCCAGCTTCACCTCTGACTTTCCAACTTCACCTCTACTCCAACTCCCAACTTTCCTCTTGAACTACAACATACGAAGTAATTTTTGTTCTCTAGCTCAAGGTTAGAGACAAAATGAAAATGATGCCGCCTGCTGGAAAACTAGATTTTCTTTATTCGGGTTGCAAAAGAGCTTTTACATCAAGATTGAGGTCTAGAAAGCCATCTCCCCAAGTCCTCCTTGCTACCTAGAGTCAACGTTCTAGCTTGCCAGGGTTCTCTAGTGATTTGCTTTTCTCTTTCCTCCTTCTGAGCCTGTATCATTGAGAAAGTGGAAATAATGCCAAACTCTGAGTTAGAAAGTGTGACGTTCTTGTCTTGTCTTTGGTCACTTCCTTGAGTTGCAGTTTTCACCTCTGTAAAATAGCAATAATAATTCCTGACTTCTGACCTTACCAGATTATTATTACAAGATACGAGATGCAGAAAGTTTGATAAACTAAAGTGCTATTTGTTTGTAAGGAAGTATTATTACTTTCCTTTCTCATTTATGTATCCAGGCTGGGCCAGTCTTAGGGGAATTGGTGCCAGACTCTGCATCTGCTTGTTTACTTTCCCAGGACTCTGTCCTACCTAAGGGGCAGAGATTGGTGAGGCTGCCAAGCCCATGTAGCCTGTGATTGACTTCCATTATCTTGCAACACCATAAGCCAAACCATGGATTTGCCGACTCTCAACTTCTCCCAGCCATGGTTCCTACAGCTTGATAACTTGGGCCTGGGAAGCTTCCCCTCTCTCTACTCCACTGGAGACTCCAAGAAAGAATTTTGGTTTAATCTTCTCTTAGAACTTTGACTCATCTGCTGTAGATACTTGGCCAGATTGTCAGAACATTCTGGGAGTTCTCTGAAATAAGAGAATAATACAATACTTCTAGCTACCACTGAGTTCCTACCATGTATCAGGCACTATAGTTAGTACTTACCATGTTTAGTCCTCATAGCATCCTTTGAAGTAGGTATTTATTATTTGTAATTTACTGAAAGGAAAACTGAGGTTCAAAAAAGTAAAGTCTTGGGACTTCCCTGGTGGTCCAGTGGTTAAGACTCTGTGCTTCCAATGCAGGGGGCGCCGGTTTGATCCCTGGTTGGACAAGTAAGATCCCACATGCCACCCAGCGCGGGCCAAAAAAGAAAAAAAAAAAGTTAGGTCTTTTGTTCTAAATCACATAGTTAGTAAGTGGCAGAGTTGGAATTTGAACTTAATTCTTTTTTTTTTTTTTAATTTTTAAAATTTATTTTTGGCTGCGTTGGGTCTTTGTTGCTGTGTGTGGGCTTTCTCTAGTTGCGGCGAGCGGGGGCTACTCTTCATTGCGGTGCACGGGCTACTCACTGGGGTGGCTTCTCGTTGCAGAGCACAGTCTCTAGGTGCACGGGCTTCAGTAGTTGTGGCGCATGGGCTCAGTAGTTGTGGCTCGTGGGCTCTAGAGCACAGGCTCAATAGTTGCGGCACATGGGCTTAGCTGCTCCGCAGCATGTGGGATCTTCCTCGACCAGGGATCGAACCCATGTCCCCTGCATTGGCAGGCGGATTCTTAACCACTGTGCCACAAGGAAAGTCCCTGAACTTAAGTCTATCTTATTCCAAAACTGTTGTTCTGACCACCATATACCGTGAGGCCTCCCATCACTATACAGGAAGAGGGGCCATGTGCAATCAAGGAAAACTCAGGAGATTTCCAGTCATATGATCTACATGCAGATCCCAGCCCTGCCTGTGTGATCTGGGGCGAGTGGTTTCCAACTTCTCCAGCCACAGATACTATCTCTTCACCACCATGTGACACAGGTGCTGTTCTTATCTCTGTTGTACATTTGAGGAGACTAGGCCTCAGTGAGGTGAAATGACTTGCCCAGGGTTACAGAAGAGTAATAGTAAGTGGCAGAGCCAGAACTCATGTCTGGGTCTAACACCTGGTTCTGTGTTTTGTCCACCATTTCTCACAGCCAGCTCCCAAGACCTAGTCTATCAGGCAGACTTACAGTCTCCGGATGCTGGATGGAAGCCTAATGGGAGGAGCAGGAGCCTTGCCCTCTTCTACTCTCACTTTCGCCCCCCATAGTCTCTCCTTAGAAACCTTACCAAGGCAATATACATATTTGCAATTCAATGAAAAGGTTTATTCAGTGCTTACAAACTGCTCCAAGTACCCTACAGAAGCCTGGGAATCAGGGTCTCAGCCTTTGTGTGCGTTTGTGCTGTTAATTTGGTGGCGTAGTGTGGTGGGAAATGTTGAGAAAGTTCTTTCTGAGCTTTTTTCTTTATCAGTATACTCTTGTAAGGTTGGTTGCGAAACTTAGAGATGGTAAATATTCAAGGGTAGCAGGTGGGGCCTTATTAATTGATGGCGGTTATTTTCCCTGGCAGCAGGGTCTAATAGAAACCAGACTGGGAGTCAGGAGTCCTGAATCCATTACTCTCATATTCTTGGGCATGTGAAGTACTGTCTCTAGTCAGACTAGGTGATCTCTAAGGACTCCTTTCAGCTTTAATATCCTGTGCTTTTTAAAAATGAAAGTAATAGGGAGTTCTCTGGTGGTCCAGTGGTTAGGACTCAACGCTTTCACTGCCACGGCCCGGGTTCAGTCCCTGGTCGGGGAACTAAGATCCCTCAATCCGCGTGGCACGGCTGAAAAAAGAGAAAGAAAGTAATAAATGCTTGTTTAAAAAAAAATGAAAAAGGACAGCGGAAGACCTCAGCTTCCCTGTATGCAGTTCATTCCTGAGGTAACACTTGTAACTGTTTGTGTCCTTTCCATTGTTTTCTGTGTATTTTAAATATATACAGGTCTGTTAAATATACATATTATATTATGATTTAATGTACTAAATATTATAATTTATATATGTAAATATATATAATACATATGGTATGCATGTATATGTGTGTGTGTATAAACATACACACATATATTGTTACATACCCTGGAACCTAGAATACATACTGCATTATGACTTGATCCTTTTTCGCTCATTTTGAGCACTTTTTCTTGTTAGTACTTAAAGATATAATTTGTTTTTTTAATTAATTTTTTTTTAATTATTTATTTTTGGCTGCATTGTGTCCCCGTTGCTGCGTGCAGGCTTTCTCCAGCTGCGGCTCATGGGCTGTAGGCACGCGGGTTTCAGTAGTTGTGGCGCACAGGCTTCGTTGCTCCGCGGCATGTGGGATCTTCCCGGGCCAGGGCTTGAACCCGTGTCCCCTGCATTGGCAGGCGGATTCCCAACCACTGGCGCCCCCAGGGAAGCCCTAATTAATGTTTTTTAATCTATTAAGTTATCTCCTAATGATTACAGGCCATGATTTTTTAAAGCAAATATATACATACAATGTTGAGTTTTTATTTTATTCATTTATTTTTTTTAGGAAAAGAAGAAAAAGAAACATAGAGACAGGAAGTCATCTGACTCTGACAGCTCAGACTCTGAGAGTGATACAGGCAAGAGGGCAAGGCACACGTCAAAAGACAGCAAGGCAGCAAAGAAGAAGAAAAAGAAGAAGAAGCACAAGAAGAAGCACAAGGAGTGAGAGTGGAAAGAGTGGAGGGGGTGGTGGAGAGAAGGAACCAGGAGCCTTGTGCCTTGAAGCGTTGGCTCCTGGAAAGACTCAGTAGTGAGAATATGGCCTTCCACCCCATTGACTTCTCTCCCATGGGAGATGGCTTCCCTTCCTGCCACAGGCAGGTTTGGGAGATATCAAAAGTATCTGCCTGAATGAGTTGTTTTCTTATCACTCCAGTCCCTTTGCAAGTGACCCCTGCAGCTGACCCATTCATTCACCCAACTTCCTTCATTCAGCAGAAGGTCCTATTACCCTCTTCCAGCTGCCACTGCCAGAGCCAGAGTCCACGCTAGAGCCACAGGTACTGCTGTGGAGGTGAGTCTGGCTGTAGTTGGAGAACAGAGTGATTGGCCCCTCCCTGTTGGCCTTCCTTGGGCTGATTGGTGGGTGATCTCTGCTGCATCCAACACAGGGGCAGAGGGAGACTGGCAGTACTAGGGAGAACATGGTAAGAAGTGGTGCTCACTTTTTCCATTCCCCCTAACATGATTCTACTATGTTAGAATGACAGCCAGGGGTCACAGCCAGAAAACCATTGTTTGCAGTGACTGAGCTTGTGTGTGACGTTCCGCCCGATCACTGAACCAGACAGCTCAAGCCAAGATCATTGCTTTACTTTTATTTACTACAATGTGAATCAGTTGGTTCCATTTCAGGTCTCTGCTTAAATTCCTGGCCCTAAATGGAAGTGTGCTTGGTTTTAAACTTATTGAGAGTCCTTATTGGTATAATCCCTCTTCCTGTAACTTACAGACTTAAAAGTCACTGAGGCTGCATTAGGTGACAGAAAAACATTTAACATGTTACCTTAGACCTTAGAGAGTGGCCCAGCTAAGGTACAGCGCCAGAGGCACTAGCAAGTCACAGCCTTCTTAGATCACTTATAAGCCCTCACTTCTGTAATGATCAGATGACCTCTCCCCCAGGGCTGATTAGAGAACCAGTAAGAATTTGAACCATGAGTAATGGCCTAGCACATAGGCAGATGCTCAGCAGTCATCTTCGCCAGTGGGCATTTTCTCCCACTACCACTGGCACAAGCCTGGATCCTGTGTCCTAAGCCTGTGTTCTGGAAAGAGAGAGACCACAGCATTCCACAGAGAAGAGCAACTGTCCAGACCCAAAGGCATTCAGTGCAGGATGGACCTGAGGTGACAGTTCAGAAGCCCCACCACTGAGTGATTATTCCAGGTTGGACTAGCTCATTTGGCCATAGGGAGGGGGCAGTGTAAAGGGAAGTTGTAGGTACAGCCGTTTTATTTTTTGTACGTGTAAGGTGATCAGCTATCACTGTCCCTGAGACTGTCCATTGCAGTCTCTCATCCAGTGCTTCTTCCTGAGTGGCAGTCGTTTATGCCTACTCTCTGACACACACAGAAACTGAGACTCCCAGAATCATGTCACCAAAAGCAAAAAGGCAACTGGGTGGCCTAGGTGCTGCTTTATTGACCTCAGAGCACCCTTTGGGTGCAGTTAAAAAAACAAACATACACAATGAGAACAGAACTGGATCCAGGCTGGTGCCACCTGACCCCAGGAGAATTTCCCCAATCAAGGTGGATTTATACAAAATGCCAAAGGAAAAAAAATGAGTCAATCTGGTGCTGAGTCCAGGAGTAGCCAACTGGCAGAGGAGGAGTTGTTGAGGGAGTGGGCAGGTCATGCCCCTTTCTCGTAAGTGCGAGTGCAAACTGCATTGCAGTGGGTGAGTGTCTGGAAGAAAACACAGAGTCAGGTTAGGGCAGGGGTGTACACACAGAAGGTACTGGGAATACTCTCCACTCTGATGGGGAGAGCCCTCTACCTTCATGCTAAAAATTTTCATTTACTGCCTACCTACTACGTGCCAGGTACTTTACATGTATTTTTTCCTAATGCTTACACCAAGTCTTTTTTTTTTTTTTTTTGGCCATGTCATGTGGTTTGCGGGATCTTAGTTCCCCAACCAGGGATTGAACCCGGGCCACAGCAGTGAAAGCACCAAGTCCTAACCACTGGACCACCAGGAAGTTCCCCTAAGTCTTTAAGTTAGGCATTGTAATTCCTCTTGTAGAGATTTGGGGAAATGAGCTTTCAGGGAGGAAGTAACTTGGTCAAGATCCCAGAGTGTTTCTCTTTCCCTTGTACCACTCCTCTCCCTTCATCTTTAGTGCCTAAGATGGTGCCTGGCACATAGTAGACAAACAGGTGAATAAAAATGTCCAGAGGCTCTTGGGAAAGGACTTTACTAGGCCACCAACTCTCCATTCTTTCCCTAACTTAGGGTAGTGCCAGGGCCAGAGGCCTGAACCCCCAGCATCCTGCCTGGCATCACAGAGCCAGGCCCATGGTTTCACCATAGCTTAACTGCCCAGTGAGTATTTGGTGCTGTATATCACATTCCCACCAGAGCTAGGTAACTCATTATTAACTCTGCAGGGCCCCCTGCCCTGTGTAAGTGCAAGAATGCAGTGACCAGGTTACACTGACCCAAGAAGGTCTGCAGTGAAGATGCTGAGGCGAAAACCTGAGGCCCTACAGAATAAGGAGGCAGAGATCACGGGTGGCTGCTGTCTCCACCCCTGGGGGTGTTCAGTCAAGGCTACATTCTTCAAGTGAAGTCCCCAAGTTTGTCCCTAAACAGACAGATCTGCCACCTTGTTTGTCATTTCCAGCCCAGGCCTTAGGTACTTGTAGTAGGCCAGGCATGGAAAGCTCTGAGAGGAGGTGAGCCTGGAATGAAGTAGAAATGACTGTGCTGTCAGTTGGGGCCCCACCGATCACCAGCCTGTCCCTGCCCAAAGGCTTGGGAGATGGGAGCCTCTCCTATGGGCCTGGAATCAGATTTGGCCAAGCTTTCTACCTCTCCCTGGGGCAAGGCAATGCGGCAATGCAGAGCATGAAACTAAGGCCATGGAGTGCGCCTACTGTGGTCCCACACCAGTGATGCTCTGTGCTCTGCATCCACTGTCGCCTTCAGACTTCCCAGCAGCCCTACAAGGTTAGTGTTATTAACACCCACTTTACAGTTGGACTTGGAGAAGGTGACTTGTCCAAAGTCATGCACCCTATAAGCTGAGATTTAAACCAAGTCCAAAGCCACTACATAGAAAATTCCTACCTAATACCACCCAGGCCTGCCTCCACCCTCCATTGTTCCAGCTTCCATTGGTCCCGCTGATGACCTTGGCTTTTCACAATAGGCTTGGCTGAAGGGGCAGTAGAAACGAATTGGGTGAGGCCCCAGAGTTATCCATCTTACCAGGATGAGTTTCCCAGCAACTACTTCCCGCACAAGTGTTGTCTCTTGTCCGTTCCACTTCTGCACGTGGACGAGTTTGCCTCCATCCAGCGTCACAATGGACTGTGGAAAGAGGGTAGAGGCCTGAGCTGAGATCTGAGCTAGGATTGAGGGGCAGGAAGGGGTCTGGTCACTGGGGCCACAAAGGACCCAGCCTCTATCCCTATTGACAATGCTAGGATCAGAGATCAGGCAGCCCACCTCCAACCTAGCCCCATAGGATGTCTAGTTCACCACTGCTGCTTGGCCGGGGGAGGGGCCTTCAGCTGTTGGGCGAGTAGGGAGAGGCAGATAGCACAGTGGAGAGGAACAGCCTGGCTCTGAGAAGCGCCACCAGCCTTCAGGATGGGCACTTATCCCGTACTCTAGGTGATGCCCACAGCCCAGTCTCACTAAGACACAGAGTGGGGGGACCAGCCCAATGCCTGTGAAAGACTGGTGAGGAGGAGTAATCCTGAGACTCTCCGGCCAAGTGGTGATCACACGTAATGTCTAAAAGACCCTTGGGGGCGGGAGGTATTGGAAAATTGGACCCTGCCCTGTATTCCTACTCCTCTTGGTCCATATCAAGTGACCCCCTTCAGGTGACGAGTGGGCAGCAACTGCCAGGTCCTGGGACTGCGGGCCCTTGGAGTGTTCCACAGCCCTGGTCAAATGTCCACTTAATCTTATGGGTGCTGCCAGCCTGCATCAGCTGGCTCTCATTTGGCAACTCTCCCAGGTCTCTCTTCTCTAGAAATTTGGGGGCTCTAAGCCAGGCTAGGGTACCCTGACTGACCAGCGTTCAGTAGAAGAGTCTGCAAAGGCTGTGTGTATGTGCTTTGGGGCCAGTGGGTCGGTGGGTGTGCACCCTTACCACCACCTTCCTCCTCATTCTCATTCCTCTAGCTTTTTGTCCATTCAGAGCAGGTTATGTTTAGCCTAGGCATCCCAGAGAACTACTGTTGTGTTTAACTGGGGTTCTTGCCCTTCAGGAAGGTAGGCTAGTTCAAGGAGGCAAAGGCATGTGGTAGGGCAGGCACCTCTCTCCAAGGTAGGCTGCCATCTTTGGGTACCATCCCATCTCTGCTGCCAGCTTCCTGTATGATCCTGGGCTGGGCTCCAGCTTCCTCCACAGGGAGGAGATTAGACCCTCTCCTCTCCTTGGGAGCAGCTGTGAGGAAGAAGAAACAGCTGAGGAGCTGAATGGAACGGTCTGGTGGAAAGGTACTGCTATAGGTACACCCTGTTGAGGGCAAAACCCCTTAGTTCTCTCTTCCATGCCTGGCTCAGTGGCTGGAAGGCCTGAGGCAAGCTGCCAAGACAGCCACCACCGGGTGACAAGTCCTAAGACTGGGGGCAGATGTACTCTCCCTCCCCAGAAGGAGAGGGGTAAGGCTTGGTGAGAAGACACTATAAACACACCAAAGACAATGCTCTATCCAGAATATAGTTTTTCCTGCCTGTAGGCTGGCAGCATTGGAAATGGTTTCTCAGGGTCACTGGCCAAGCCCTGGAAGTGGAGGCTGGAGAAGAGGAAGCATCTGAGTAGGTCTCAACCTCTTGTCCCCAGCTGTCTCCTTGGCTCCTGAAGGCCAGGATGACCTTTCGGTGGAGGACCTTGACTTCTGGGCATTGTTCCTAAAGCACCCGAGGTCACAGCCATGTCCACATAAGCCCCCATCTATGGAAGGGGAAAGAAAGCCAGAGCTGTTGCATGCCATACACAAGGTCACCCAGCTGAAGCTGGCGTAGACAGTGAGGTCAGACTATCCAGGCTCTGTGCTGCCCACTCCCACTCCCAGAGGCAACAGGTAGATGCTTCCCAAATGGGAGGGAGAACAAGATAGGACTAACATGCATTTAGCACTTGGGACATCCCAGCACTGCACAGGCGTTATGGACCTCATTTGCCACTTCAATCCCCCATGATAGCCTACCCCTCAACGTGCAATAATAGGGCGCCACCGTAATCCCCTTCAGGGCCTTCCACTCCCCATGGACCCTTCCTTGACTCACCTTGACCTTCCTGTCATCTGCTGTTGTCTCATCGAACTCCACTCCCAGCTTGAAGCTGACCTCCGTGTTCTTAAATGTGCTTTGTGTTTTTATGGTGATTGTGTCCCCGTTCACTTCGATGACTGTGGTAGGCTTGGTCACGTTGGCCACCTGCCTGGTAGCAAAACCCACACCTGAGGGCAGAGGGAAGGGTATGAGTATGAGCTAGAGCGAGAGGCAGGGTACAAGGAGCTCAGTGACCAACTCTTAGGCCTGGATGTGGGGAAGGGGGAAAAGAAGGGTGAGAACTTTCAAAGACTTTGCATGGCTGTTAATTCAGTCTTCCCGTTAGCTCTGTGTGGTGAAGAGACATTACTGATCCCATTAGACAGATGAGAAACTTAATGGACAGGCATGTCTCACAGCAAGTCAGTGGCAGAGCTGAGATTAGAATAAGCTACTATTAAGTGCTTTCTGTGTGGTAAAAACTACACGTGTAATCTCATTCAGTCCTTCCAGTCTCCCCGAAGGACTGATGCTATTATCTCTATTTTACAGATGCAAAAACTGAGAATGAGTTGAAGCCCAGGGTCACAAATCTGGAATTCAAATCCAGAATGTTCAACTGCAGAGCTCACTGTACTGCTCATCTATAAAGGCTGGAGCGCAAGGCTCCCTTCCAGGGCCCCTGAGCAGCTTTCAAGGCACAGGCTGAGGGAGAAAGAAGTAAATGTGGACTTTGCCTTCCAGAGCCTATGGACAAGAATTTTCCACCTTTGCAAGTTTTTACCCTGAGGTGCACCGGTGCTCTTGTGCCCCATGTATGGTAACAAAGACATTTTCCAAGCCTCTTAACCATGACCTAGGAGGAGGCAAAAGGGAGTGTTTGTCTCAGTGTGCAGATTTAGGAGAGGCCTGAAGTGGTGGCAGTCAGGACTCCAATCCAGGCCTCCTGGTCTAAGGCTCTGTGGGAACTCCCCTCCTGGCCCAAGCACGGCTTCCCTGAGTGCTGCAAGAGAGTGCGGAACAAAGAGCCCTGCAGGTTGTGGCTTTCCCGAGATCTGTCCTTTTGCCTCCAACCTCCCCCTCTGCTCCGAGCAGCCTCTGCTGAGCTGTCCTCCAAGGGCAGAGGCTGTGGTGAGGGGGTGGGTGGAAAGTCTCCAGATGTGCCTGGCTACATGGGTGGTTTTACTTAATGTTTATTACAGCCCTGAATGGTGGATTTTATTATCCCCAATTTACAAATAAGGCTTGGAGAGTGAAGTGACTTTTGCCCAAAGTCAAAGGGTTAAGTGGTTGACCTAGATTTGAATTTAGGCTCTAAAACTGTTCACTTTTCCTCCTGGGCCATCCTGCTTCCCGGCATGTACTTCATCTGTGGCCTACGGCCACCAAGTGTGCCTGAGATCACTGGTACTAACTAGGCTGGGCCTCTTTGTCCTCTGAGAACTCTTGGTTTAAAACAAGAGGGGCACAGGCAGCTGTGCTGCTGCTGGCCCACCCTGCCTGGCTACTGAGGGACTTGGCCTTGCCCCCTGTTATCAGAGTGAGTCAGGTCAGTCCCACACCCCAGCACAGAGCAGGGCCTTGTCACTGCACAAGGAGCTCTGTTTACTTAGGACCTACCCAGAGGTGTGGAGCGTTTGAGGAAGGAAGGCATTGTGGAGTGGGTGAGAGACTCAGCTAAGAGAAAGTTACAGCATTTGGAGTCTTGCGAAGAGATGGGTTCTACTTAGAAACGAAGCTGAAGCTATTTACTGAGAGCTAAGGAAGGTCTTTTCTCCCCCATGGGTATCTCATTTTTTCCATCTAAGGAAGGTCTTTTCTCCCCCATGGGTATCTCATTTTTTCCATCTGTACAACAGCAGGCTAGCTGGATTCTCAGCCCCCTAACCCAGGTTGGGGCAAAATAAGGGAGCAAGGATGGTACGGATGGTATGACTCACTTCAGGGACCCAGGTCTTCAGTCCTAATGTCTGCTGGGAGACACTTGGGAGAGGAACTAGCTATGGGCATTCCACCTTCCCCAACAGCTGCCCAGGGTCCCCTACTTCTCCAAGAATTACTACCTTCCTGGAATCATTGGGCATAATGCTCAGCATAGAGTAGGGGCAGTTGAGCACTTTGGCCTTAAAAGCCAACAGTTGCGGTCCTTATTTCAGGGGTCAGGAACAGGTGGGAGGTGCCTGGAGTGGACCCCCCCACCCCTTCTTTGGGTTATCCAGCCCCCCTTCCCTGGAAGGAAGGCATGGAACCTAGCTCAGTCATGAATAACATTCCAGTTTTCCCTATCCTAGCCTGGGGGACCAGGATAATCTCATAGCTGGGGATTCCAGAGAAAGGATATCACCCTCTTTGCCTAGCCCATATTAGAAGGGGAAGGGCTGAGGTCAACGCTTAGTAAAGCAGTTCTTACCACTCCCACCCCTGGGGTCCATAATGGGAACTTCTCTGGGTTGCCGATCTAGAAATCTAGGCTTTCATAACAGCTCTGCTGTGGAATTGATTTGACAAGTTTCTACTCTCTCTGGGTCTTGGCTTCTTCAACTGTTGAACCAAGGCACAGAGACCTCCAAAGTCCTCCTCTGCAAGATTCTTTGAATCTTCATTCTCCCCCTTCCCAGCACCACAGCCTCCTAGACCGAAGACCCTCCCTGGCTTTACCAGGTCTTGGCTTTGCTCCAGGCCCCTTTGCTGTACCCCTCCACCAGACACCTCCCCAGTGAGCAGTTATCCTTGGGTTGCAGCTGGTGATGGGGCCTCTTGCCCTACCCTACCACTAGGCTGGTTAGTGAGAAAGAGGGCACCCTGCAGCGACAATCCTTTACCCTAACTAACCCAACGTAGAAGGTGAGGGGTTGTTGCTAACTGTGCAGGCTCCTGTCTCAGCTCCTCATATCCTGTTCAGGGCTGTTCCCCCCTTCCATCTTCTTCCTCCTGGGGATCCCCTACTTTAGGCCATAGGACACTTCCCATCAATCTGCCCCCTTTCACTGTTCAGGCTCCAGTTCTTAGACCACCCATGCTCCTCTTCTTTTCCTCCCTCCCCTCCCGTTTTATCCAAACCCGCCCCCTACCTCCAGATCAGAAGCCTTTCTTCCCCGAAAGCGCCTCCCTGCCCCCACATCGACCGACACAGCTGCCTCCTTGAGCCTCCTTGCCTGGGAATCCCTCTTGCCAAGTTCAGAACATGAAAGCCCCCTCCCCGGAATTCCCTGGCGGTCCAGTGGTTAGGACTCTGCGCTTCCACTGAAGGCGGCAGGGGTTCCATCCCTGGTCGGGGAACCAAGATCCCGCGTGCCGCGTGCCGTGTGGCGAGCGCGGAACTGGAAGAAACCCCTCCCAACAGGCCTCGCATGCCCTAGCGCAGGCTGCCACCTTCTCCGCATCCCCGGGTTCCCCAACTTTTACCAGGAGGGATGCAGCAGGCGTTCAGGGTAGGTAGCCACAGCTGGAGCGCTGCTCCGACCCGGCACGCGGCCAGCCCATCCCCAGCCCAGCATCCCGAGCCGCCCTCACCGATTGACTTCATGTAGTCATCGAAATTCTTGCTGTCCACTAACTTCCAGGTGCCCACGAAGGCGTCCACCATGGTGAGGCTGGGCTAGGCTGAGAAAGAGACGATAGAGCACGCGTGCAAGGATTCCGGGACCTGCGGCTCCCAGCCCGCGCTGCAGCTTTAAAAGGCCCTTGCATCACGTGACGGGGCGTGGCCCACACCCCGCTCCCGAAATAGGAAGCCCCAGGCAGGCGCTAGCTAGCCTGGGGCTGACCGCCCATGCTCCAACCCGCCGGGGGGAGGGGGAAGGGGCACCCGGTGGCGCCCGGCTCGCCTACGTCAGCGCGGGTCCCGGGGGTCCGAGTCCCTGCCCCGGGCTGGTAGGATCTACTCCCTTCCCTGGCCTCAAGGCGCTCTTCAGAATCTAAAAAGAAAACAGTTCGGGGCACGGTGCCCGTGAGCTGGGGCGCACGCCAGGGACATCTTCCCTCCCCTGGTCCCTCCCCGAGCTTGAGGTCAGAACAGAGATGAGAGTCTAGAGGAGAAAGGAAACTTTTGGGCTGATGCCCACGCCGGGAAAGCTCTGGCCGACTCTTCGCGGCGCAAGCATCTCGGTCTTCATTTTACAGGTGACGTGTCCAGGGCTCAGAGGGGGAGTGACAAGGTCGCAGGAAATAAGGAGTGAATTGGAGCCCAGATGGCGAGCCTGGTCTAGCCGGCCCCAGACCCTGCGCTCTGCCGCCACTCCCCACTGCCCGGTGGAGGGGAGAGTCACCGCGGGCAGCGAATGCCCTCCGCCTGCTCCGGGCAAAAGCGTGACCCTTCCCGTCGCGCCGCGCCGCGCCTGCTCCTCACGTGCTCGCCCCTGCCTACGGAATGTCTCCCGCGCTAGCCTTTCCCTCCTGCGGTCCAACTACCCCTCCACCGTGCCAGTGCGCCAGGCTTTTCTGACCTCTACGCACAGCTCCGAGCGTTTGCTCCGGTCGGCCGTTCCCTCCTCACCCGCCTTCAGAAATTCTGTCCTTGCAGCCAGCTCTTCAAGGCTCAAGGACAGCTCCCCGTTCTGCCTGACTGCTGCGGCCCCCACCTGCTGCCCTTCTCTGACCTCTGCACACTGGCAGGCAACCGGCACTTTCAGAGACCGGCAGTCACCTACCTTGTTTGACACTACAGTTTCCAAAGCACTTTTAATAACAATCAGATCCACCTTGTATTGCTGTTTATTGCATGCTGAGGGCTTTCAGTGCATTGTCTTATTGAACTTTTAAAACAAAGTCCCTGAAGCAGGTGTTATTATTATCCTTTTTACAGATGAGCATAGTTGAATCTTAGAGGAACCCATTCATTTCTTAATCCAGCAGTTATTAAAGCACTTACTTTGTGCCAGGCCCTGGGCTAGGCTCTGGAAAGACAGCCACGAACAAGACACACGCTCATGAAGGAAGACACAAAACATAATGGAGTGGTGCCCAGCTGAACTCGGGCCCGCAGAGGTCCTCACAGAGGGACCCAGAAGGGGCCCGCCAGCTCTGCCACACATGTATCAATACAGAGTGGTGGGCTGCCTCCCTGTACCTCTGTTTCTCCATGTGGAAGTAGAGAACATCTGCTCCCTTTCCCTAACTTTCTGGGAAGAAGGCCAGGGAGGAAGAGCCCTCTCTCTCCCAAGGTCTTGGTTCTTTTGGACAGGTCCGCTTGCCAGAAGACCAAGGGGGCTTATTTCTGCCAAAGCTGCAGGAGAGGCCTCAGGGCTGGGCACAGAGACCTAGTGACCTCACTGCCAGAGCAGGTACAGGGGGAGGAGGGGGATGGGATAGTTTCTAACTCAAGGGCACAACCTTTAGACACAGGGCCTCCTCCTCTTTCAAACACTGAGTGGCTGGAGAGCCAGGGACCAGAGCTCTCTCCCTACATGGTCTTTATAAAGCAGTGCTGGAGAGCTGGGGCTGGGCTAACAGCTGCTGGCAGATAGATGTGGGTTCCAGTTCTGATTCCAGTGGGTACTAGCCGTGGCTGTGGGCAGCTCACTTAAACCACTCTGAGTCTCAGTTTCATCTGGAAAATGGAGGAAATGACAATATTTACCGTATAGAGGTGTTGGGAGATCAAATGAGATAATGCATTTAAAATGCTGTACAGTGGTTAAGAATCCGCCTGCCAATGCAGGGGACACAATGTTCAAGCCGTGGTCCAGGAAATTCCCACGTGCTGCGGGGCAGCTAAGCCTGTGCGCCACAACTGCTGAGCCTGCGCTCTAGAGCCTGCAAGCCACAACTACTGAGTCTGCATGCTACAACTATTGAAGCCCCTGCACCTAGAGCCTGTGCTCCGCAACAAGAGAAGCCACCGCAATGAGAAGCCTCACCGCGACAAAGAGAGTAGCCCCTGCTCGCCGCAACTAGAGAAAGCCCGCGCGCAGCAATGAAGACCCAATGCAGCCAAAAATAAATACAATAAATAAATTAAAAAAAATTTTTTTTAATGCTGGGCAAGGTAGATTGAATAAATATTTGCTTGCTGCTGCTGTTATTATCTCCACGGATAGTGCAGGGCTCCTAAGACCTGGTATCAGCTCTGCCCCTCACCTGCTGGGCCACCCAAGGCAGATTGCTTTGCTTCTCTAATCAGCTTTCTTATTTCTAAGACAGGATTAGAAACTGCTGTGGCTGTGAGGAAGTGGTATAGAGATCTTCAGGGCGGGCTGAGGGGGACGCTGCCAGAAAGTCTTTTTGCTTCCTCTCTTGGGCCCTGCCTAAGTTGAGCAGCATGGTGCTTTGAGGAACTCTAGACAACCCCCAGACCCACTATTCTCGCTGCCCTAACCCCATCTCCCCACCGCGCTCAGACCTGGCTCATCAAAGTTGACGCCTAGCCTCACCCTATCTCCTTTCCATGTGACTTTTATCCTTATCCCTTCTAGGTATTTGCAGCCTTTTCCTTATCCCTCTGATTACCTGCACCCTCCCTGCCCTTTTATGCTCACTACATTTGGGGAAAGAGGGGCAAGAGGAAGGAATGTCAGCCCTGTCCCTTTTCCTGCCCCCCTTTCTTGCCCTTGGTAGATCCAGATGTGGATTTAACATCTAGCAAGCAGCAAGACCAGTCCCTGCCAAGAGCAGTATCGCCCCAGCCCTCACCCTATAGTGATGTCACTGTACTATGTTTCCACGGCAACCACAGGCTGGAAAGATAGAGGAGAGACGAGTAACCAGGAGAGAGCCAATGAGATGGACTGGCAGCACCGGATGATCCGTGGGGCCATGGGGAGGCAGGGAGAGGGAGGCCTACTCAGCATCTTCAGCTGTTCCCTGGACCTCCCTGCCATCTGGACGCCTCCACTAGGGGATGTGCTGCTGGAGCAGGGGAGGTATGAGAGATAGAGGCCAAAGAAACTGAGCTTGGAGGTCCACTGACCCAGGGACTTGGAAACCTCCCTTTACCCCTTCAGGGGCTAAGTCTGTGGATGCTGACCCCCCTCACCCCACTCCCAATACCTGCAACTGGGAGTTTTTCTCTTTGGGTAGTTATGGGGGTGGGGCTCTCTGTCTCTGCCTGCCAGGGAATCAAGTCTTAGACAGCCCTTCTCGCCACACCCTCCCTCCTCCCTCGGTGCATGTTCTATTCAGAAGCAGTATCTTTGGAAAGAGGTCTGGTTCTAAATCCCAAGCCGGACTTCCCTGGTGGCCAGTGGTTAAGAATCCACCTTCCAATGCAGGGGACGCAGGTTCCATCCCTGGTTGGGGAACTAGGATCCCACATGCGGTGGGGCAACTAAGCCCATGCCCAGCAACTAGAGAGCCCGCACGCTCTGGAGCTCATGCGCCACAACTAGAGAGAAGTCCATGTGCCATGGTGAAGAGCCCGCGTGCCTCAACGAAGATCCCGTGTGCCGCAGCTGAGACCCGACACAGGCAAAAATCAATCAATCAATCAATCAATCAATCCCAAGCCTGCCACTTACTAGCTAGAGACCCAGAGCAAGTGCCTTCCCCCTTCTGAGTCTCCTTTCCTCCCAAATGGAGGTAGGCCATCTACTTCTCCGAGTTGTCATGAGGATTGAAAGAGATAACATATGGAAAGCCTAACACACACTAACACTCAATGAATGGTGACTCCCTTCTCCCTTCTGGGTCCCCTCCCCAGGGCAGTTGACCCAGCAGTGCCCAAGAATGAGCCAAGGCCCTTTGAGACCCTGAACCAATAGAAGAGGATCCAAATATATCTCCTCCTCACTGACGTCACTGAGTGCCTTCAGATGCTGCAGAGAAGTTTCCTCATCTCTCCCTTTCTCTTCAAATAAATTGAGCATTCCTATGCCCAGCACTGTGCTGGGCTCAGTGGAGACCCACTGAGAGAACAGGAGAGACACAGCCCTGCGCCCCCTGAGCTCACAGTGTGCGGGGATTGCAGCCACAGTGGGTGAAATGGAGTGTTCTTTCTGTCACTAGGAAATCGCTTCCTCGTTCCCCCAGAGTTCTAGATACTGTGGGTCTGAGAGAACAAATGATGGCAAAAGATAGAGGCTTACTCAACACCGGTTTGCTTCTGCGAAACGGCTGCCTGTGGCGGAATGCTCCCTGGAAGGAGAACAGTGGCTCTCCTTACAGGGAGGCATGTGGTGTGGGGTGGGTGAGGGCAGTTCCTAGTGAAGGGCAGTCACCCCTCCTTCCCAGAAACCGGCTGTGCGCCCTGTTGCTGACAGAATCAAGCCCAAACTCTTTAGCCTTGTCTCATCTGTTTCGTTAGACCAATTTATTACTGAAATCCTGCTGCAGGAAGAGTGCCTGGCAGACAGTAGGCATGAATGAATGACTACTGAATATTGAAGGAGTGAATGAGCATATTGAATGTGCAAATGAATGAGTGAGTGAGTGAGTGAATCTATCTATACCTCCGCAGCTTTAGGGGCTCTGGAGTGAGACTCACTTGGGTTGCAGTCCTGCCCCCGTTACTTACCTCCTAGCTGTGTGACCTCAGGCAAATCATGATCTCTCTGGGTCTCCATTTCTCCATCTGAGAAAAACACAACACAGTCCCCACCCAGCCGACCTCCCAAGGACTCTGGGAAGATAAAGAAGCAGGGTGAGTTTGGGAATGCAGCACAAAGGTTAATTGTCTCTCTTCTCAGCCTACTTCCCTGGCTGCCCCTGACCCTCAGTGCAAGACCCACTCCCCTTTCACCACAGCCTCACGGCCCCCGTGCTCTGGCCCCCACCTGCCTCTCCAAGCTCTCTACGCTGCAGCCACTCTGCCCTTTTTGTGCCTTGAAGGGGTGCCGTGTTTCTCGCTTGCTGTCTGCCTAGAATATTCTTCCTTCCCCGGCCCTACTCTTTTAATTAACTCCTGTTCACTTTTCAGCTTTCAAGCTTAGCTCTCCCTTCCAACAGGAAGCCCTGAATCTCCCTGTCATAACACTTGTCCTGTTTTCATGGGGTCCATTAGTTTCAGAGTCTGTCTTTCTATTACACAAGAAACCCTGTGAGGGCTCCCCGCTGTGCCCACAGGGCCTGGTGCAGGGCTGGGCATGGATTTGTAGAGGCGACAAATAGTCTCTCTCAGCAAAGAAAGCCACTTGTCCTCATCAGTGTTCTCTCTGTTTGAAAAGTACCCTCCCCCGCCCCTGCCCTTGTCTACTGCTCTCAACTTTCTTCCTGCCAAAGTATCCCATCTCCTGTCCTCTTTCTCATTCCATCCCTGAGGGCCGTTTTCCGGTGTAGAGTGGGGACCCAAGTACTCTCAGGGGAGAATCGCCCTCTGGGCACGTAGGTGTAGCCTGAGTCTCTTTGGGGACAGGGCGGTTCCCAGGAAATAATCAGACCAGATCCCAGACTTGGGGCTGCCCCTGGCTCCTTCCCCAAACCACTCCTCTATCAAATGAAAAATTTGCCTCTGAAAAATTACAGATGATATTGGAATTAAGTAAGGTATAATTGGAAAGGTAAACCTGTGCTTACAAAACAGCACCTCATACCACCCTGAGTTCTGGGTCACGTTCATGTGCCTTGTGATCTGGCACCAGATGGTTCAATGATCACTCCCTCGAGTACACTTCATTCAGGACTAGCTTGCCTAAGACTCTGGAAAGTTTCAGGTAGCTCGGAGGCTCAATGAACCTTGTTGGTGTGGACACGTGACCGCTTGTGTCTCCTTAGGTGAGGAGAGCTGGCAAACCATGGCAGGGGGCCTGGCAGGGAGCTGGTGTTGGTCGGAAGCGTCTGGGGCCAGGCGTGTTCCAGGAAGGAGACACAGAGCCAAGGCTGTCAACCTGGCTTGGGCTCTTTTAGGGGCCTGGGATCTTGGTGTTGGCTGGGTGTCAGTGGGGGGTAGCATCCCCAGGCTCTGTAGTAAACAGAGACACTAGATAGGAAAAGGAGAGAGTCATTTGCAGGAAGGACTGGGTTGGCTGGCGGACAGCCAGGACTGGAGTCCATGGTGAGAGATTTCCCCTTCTAGGCTTCAGTGGTGGCAAGACCAAGAATTAGAAGGCTGGGATCAGACAGAATCAGCAGGGTGTCGGATGAGCAAGGTTGTCTTCCCCGCAATGGGGTTGTCCAGTGCAGGGGTCAGATGAGCCCAGGATGGCATCAGGAACCAAGGGCTGGCTCTTCATGTCACCTTCTCCATGTGATGAACCAGTGTATGAGCTGTCGGGGGCAGGGGGCTTGATATGGAAAGACCCCTGGCAGGCAGTTGAGAGAGATGATACCAGCTGTGTGAACTTGGCCAGTCCATCTCTGTTCCGGGGTTGTTGGAAGGGACAAACAAGATTGTGGGTGTTGAGAATCTTTGTATGCTATAAAGTGTGGTGCAGAAGATGATTGCTAAGATCGATGCCGCCCTTACCAAGTGCCAAGTGCTGGACTTCACAGTTTTCTGTCTTTCAACTCTTATAATCCTAACAATAACCCGGTGATGCAGGTCCTACTGTCCCCGTCACCCGTTTACACGTGAGAGTGCAGACTCGGACCCGGGCAGACTGGCTCTAGAGTTTGTATGGCTTAAGCACTATTCTACATTACCTTTCCCCGTGACCATATTCGCCCTGTCTTGTTCTGCGGCCTTGGGCCAGTCTCTTCCCTTCAATGTCCCCAACTCCATGTTGGGGGTTGGGCCAGATGAGCTCTTTAATCCTTCAAGCTTTGGCAGTTGGTGGTTCTCGAAGGGAACTTCCAAGTGGGGAAGAGGGTGAGGTGGGGCGAGAGCGAGGAGAGGACAAATTTTTCCAGCATCTCTGCCCCAACCCAGCCCCTCCTTAGTGGGTAGATTGGCAGGCTCCCCTTTGCCCTACAATTATGGGGCCAAGGGAGCAGGTGATGCTTAGCACCAGCCTGAAATACCCACTGGTCACTGGGGGTCACTGAAATCTGAGTGCCAGGACACCCGACAACAGGCGGTCAGGGCCTAGAGGGTAGCAGGGCCACAGCCTGCTGGAGCCACACCTCTTCGTTCCTACCCACCCACCCTGGGCTCCCGTCTCCTCACTCAGGGTCAGTTTATCTGGGCACCAGGCCTGCTCTGGGCCCTGAGATAGGGCTATTTCTAGATGTTCTCCTTGTCTGCTTTGCCTGGGCCTTCAGCCAGCTCAGGTCACCCACATAGACCCCACACACACACACACACGCGCGCGCGCGCGCGCACACACACACACACACACACACAGAGTGTCCTTTTCTCTCTCTCACTCACCGCCACTGACTTGGTGCCTGGCCCTGTGCAGGGTACTGACAACCAACAGATATCTCACATTTGACTCTCACTCTTTTGAGAGATGGGAGAAGTGGATGCATCTATAGATGATGACAATACAGAACAGCTATCACTGTCCCAGGGGGCTGTACACAGACCGTGGGAGACCAGAGGAGGGAGCTGCTCATTCTGCCAGGAGGGTCAGGGAAGGCTTCACATAGAAGATACCCTTTGGGCAGAGTCTTGAAGAACACATCAGAGTCTGCTGTGTGTGGGGAGAGGAATTGGGAAGGCAGAGGAAGAGGGGATAGTTAAGCAAAGATGAGATTTTCCTGCTGATTCATCTGGGAGGAGGGCAAAGGATAGAAGTGGCAAGTGATGAGATTGGGAGTATAGTTTAGGGCCAGACACGAAAAAGCCTTGTCCATCACGGAGGAGGTGGCCTTTCTTCTGAAGGAATGGGGAGCCACGGAAGGTTTGGGGCAGGGCAGCACCATGATGTGACTTGTATTAAGGGAAGAGTTTTCTGGCTCTCGTGGAGGCTGGACCGGAGACTGGTTAGGAGGCTGTGGCAGCTGTCCCAGTCTGCTCACCCACGCCTGCAGCCAGCAGGAAGGGGAAAAGGGGAGGTGACACACCTCTCCTAATGAAAGGCATGACCTGGCAGGTGCACACGTCTCCTCTCTCGGCCAGAAATTAGCCACACATCCACATGCAAGCGAGTCTGGGAAACATGGTCATTATTCTGGACTGCCTGTTGGTCTAGAAAAAGGAGAGAATGGATATCAGGGGACCAGAGGTCTCTGACACAGTGGTTAAAAGCCTCTCTCTGAAATCAGACTTCCTGAGTTCAAGTCCTGCCTTACCACTTACCAGCCGTGTGGGCAGGTTACGTGCCCTCTCTGTGCCTCATTCACCTCACCTGAGGGTACAATGAGCTAACACACCAAGTGTTAGAGTGGAGCCTGGTACATAGCGAGGCCCAGAACTGTCTTTGGCTTCTGAGCGTAGGGGTTGTTTTGGGGACACGTGCTGCCTGAGTCCCCTGGCAGAACTGAGGCACCCATGGGAGCTTATGTATGGCTAGGGCACCCAGGATTATTTAGCCCCTTCCCTTAAGCCCCATGGTTTAGCTGAGGCAGAGAATGCTGGGAGCAGGGCATGGGGGTCCTGGGAAAAGAAAGGTCAATTTTGGAGGGAATTCGAGAATACGTGGCCCAAGGAAAAATACCCCTGGACCCAGGAGCTTCGGAGGCAGCCCAGCCCGGAACCCCTTCCACTCTCAGGAGAGCAGATCTCCCAGGACCAGGAGGTGGTTAGTTTTGAGTCAGGGGCCCTTGAAGCAGGGCTCAAGGGATCAGACTCATAGCTGCTGTGTGACCCCAGGCCTCCAGCCATTATTGCCCCTCTCCTGACCTGGGTCTTCCCATTTGGAAGCAGGGGATCACTTATTCCTACCTTCCTGTCGTGTGACTGTGAAGATTAGAAGTCAGTCCTGGCTCTGGAATTGGTTGCACCTGCAAGGCTGAGCACCTGGAGGGATGGGTTGCTGCGGACGACAGTGCGCCCCCTCCTGGGAAGGCGGAGCATTGCAGTTCCGTCCTGCTCTGCCACCGACCTTCTCCCTCGTTTGGCCTGTGCTCGCTTTCCCAGGCTACTGGCTGTGAAACAGGGTGAGATAAGTGCTGATGTGGGAGGGAGAGGAGAAGAGCCTAGAAAGATTGCGGTGGGAGGGAGGAGTGGGGAGAAGATATAGCAACTGCAGGAAAAAGGCAGAGGGGTAAGATTGAGGGCTCGTGGGCAGGGACGAGAAGCTTAGCTTGAGTGGAGAGGTGTTTAGAGTTAGCTTAGGAGGGACCCGTTCTCCCCATATTCAGGCCCAGATGTGGAGCTTGCTGAGGGCAGGAACTGTGCCTCATTCATCCTTCTGTCCCCTTCCAGGACACCGCATAGGCCCCCACCAAAAACAGGTCAGCTATCAGAGCTCGTTGGTTGACTCATGCCCCACCCGAAGCCTTCGTGAAGCCCCCTTCCCTCCAACCAGACTCTGCTTCGGGGAAGATCTGAAAGGCAGCCCTGGGGGGAAGAGGTGCCCTGGGAGACAGGAGACTGGGTCCCAGGCAAGGAGCGTTTGTTGCCTCGCTCTGTGACCTGGGACAAACCACATGCCCTCTGGGCCAGTCTCCCCATCTGAATAGCACGAGGGGGCACTGTGGTTTGAGAGCCATTGTACACCAGAGAATCCCGTCTTCACACGAATTCTTAGGCGGAAGTCCAGGAGAGGAAACAAGCAAAAGGGAGCTGCACTGCTGAAGCCAGGAAGGGGCCTGGAATCTACTTGTGTGCTCCAGGGGGCCAGCAAGGCCAGTGTGAAGAGTGCCAGGATGGACACTTGGATCTCTGGGCCTGGCAGGCCTGCCTGTTCTTTCTGCAGCCTGGGGGGGGGGGGGGGGTGGCGGGGTTGGTGGTGGGCAGATGGGTATCTAAGCAGCTTTGGCGAAAAGCAGGCAGAGCCCTCCCCCGGGTTGCCCTTCGATCACTGGGAACTGGCCCTGCCCACCCACAGTAGTTCCCTCTGGGGTCCCTGGGCTGGAGGGAGGGACCCCAGAGAGAGCCCTCAGATTCCAGGGCCTCTGGGTGCTTAACAGGGTTTGGAGTCCTGAGTAGGAGGATGAGGAGAGGGGAAATGAAGGGGAACCTCAAGATTTGGTGTCAGGAGGCTCCTGCCAGCAGGTTAAGTGGCCTGGAGCAGCCACTGCCCCTCTCTGGGTCCCAGTTTCCCTGTCTGTACAATGAGGGATGAATGCAGTGATATCTTCAAACCCTTTGTCACTTGTGACTGGAGGAAAGATGGGGGTGGGGTTGGAGATTGTGCTGTCATGCTGAGTTTCCCAAGAGAGATGGAATCCTGCTTGGAATTCAGAGGCAGTGATGGTGGGCGTGGCATCGGAGGCATGGAGGGGGTGAGGTGGGCTGGCAGGAAGACTGACTCTGAGCCTGGGCTCTGCCACTAAGTTGGTGTGTGTGTTGTCCCCTCTCAGGGCCACGCTTTCCCCATCTGTCTAAGGGGACCAGGTGCTCCCAGATCCAGGATTCAGTGACTTTCTGGAGTCAGACTGGGACAGGGGTCTGGAGCAGGCCCAGGGCCAGGGTTCCATTTTGCAGAGCTGGGAGTGGCTGTCATCAGCCATGGGAACCTGAGAGTCAGGTAGGATGCAAGTGCCGAAAGGAACTTAGGGGTCATAACACCCAACAGAAGGGCAGCCAGTTGCCCAAGGTCCCAGAATGGGTTGGGGGCAGAGCAAGGCCCAGAACCAGGACTCCTGACTGCCCGTTTCCTCTTCTCCTCACAAGAAGCCCTGATTGTGAGGTACAGGAGCAATCCGGGAAGGGGGGGAGATTGACTCCTCCCTGATCCCTGGGGTCAGGGAGGACAGAGGTGACACACGTGGACATTGTGGCGCCCAGTGTTAAGCCCAGCTAGCATGGCTTCCTCTCCGCTCTCCCTGGGGCTGGTGATCTGGGAGGTTTCCATTGCCTTTCCTATTTTCCTGCAGGGTGAGGGGTGCAGTGGGGCATTGGGATTTTGCAGAGACAGAGGGGTCCTGACTAGGGGGGAGGTGAGGCTAGGCTGGGGGTTGCAGGGAGGAACTGAAGACAGAGGCTATTCCCCATGTCTGGGGTGGGGTCAGGTACTGCCTTGTAATTTCTGGAATTCCCGCAAAGACCAGCATTCTAGTCCCCAAGTCCAGAGGAAGAGACATCCCAGGCATGCACATGCTGGGACCTGGGACCTGGGACCCTTTGCTGCAGCGCTTGCACTTGTACAAACGTCTCCTGCAGCAACAAAATACAAAGAAACAAATAACAGTGTACATGCTTGCAGTTGGGGCAAATTATGAACAGCAAGGTACAAAAAGACCAAAAACTCAACAGCTACTTCTGAGGTGTCAGGAGCAAAAGCAGGGCGCTGTGCATGATCCCTGCACACAGCGCCACCAAGGGGGTGGGGAGACCACTCAAGCCCCACTCTGGTCTGACCCATGAACCCCCCCATACCCTCACCCAGCTTAAAGGACCAGCTCCTTCCCCCCCAACCCCACACCCCCCGCCCCCAGGGAGCGAGCAAGGGAACCTGTTACTTGTTTTCTCTCCCGCTTTTTTTAAAATTAATTAATTAATTAATTTTTGGCTGCATTGGGTGTTTGTTGTGGTGCGCGGGCTTCTCATTGCCGTGGCTTCTCTTGTTGCGGAGCATGGGCTCTAGGCGCGTGGGCTTCAGTAGTTGTGGCTTGCAGGCTCTAGAGCGCAGGCTTCAGTAGTTGTGGCTCATTGGCTTAGTTGCTCCGCGGCATGTGGGATCTTCCCAGACCAGGGCTCAAACCTGTGTCCCCTGCGTTGGCAGGTGGATCCTTAACCACTACGCCACCAGGGATGTCCCTTTGCTCCCTCTTGCTGCAGCATGAGTCCCAATAAAGCCTTGCCTGAATTTCTCTTATCTCTGGCCTCTTATCAGTTTCTATTGGTGAAACAGTCCAGGAACCTGGGTCAGTAACACAACCGCATGTGACCTCACATACACACCCAGACACTTACTCACATATTCCCGCCCCTTGACTGGTGACATAATTGGTGGGGCCCAGTGCAAAGTGGGCCCCTTGTTTAAAAATTATTAAGAATTTCAAGGTGATGACAGCAAGCATTAAACCAAGAGTGAGGCCCTTGTGAGTGCAGGGAAGCTGACCACACCCCTAGACCCACCACCACCGAGGCACACGCTCCCTTCCCTCCAGAAACACACAACTAACTACACCAGCCCCTGGGTTCCTGGAGCCTCACACCCAGCCAGAGCCCCTCGCAGCTGGGCAGGTCCAGCTGCCCCTCATCTGGGGTGAGAGATCTCTCCCTCTTACTCAACAAAACTGCCCCCTTACACACACCACCCTGCCTGCTGGCTTGGGGGTGAATGATAGAGGAGAGGGCGATGCCAACTCCTCCACCCATTATGTGTGCCAGCCTGCAGGGACGCAGCTGACAGTGAAATGCCAATAATAATATACCTAACACTTGTTGAACATTTACCATGTGCTAGGCACTTCTAACACTTTATAAATATTAACTCATTTAATCCTCACAACTTTATGAGAGGTATTGTAAGTTATCGCCACTTTACAGATAAGGAAACTGAGGCACAGAAAAGTTGAGTCACCTGTCAGATCACACAGCTAGTAAGGGAACTGGGATTTGAACCCAGGCTGTCTGCTCCAGAGAGCCTTCTCTGTCGGTTGTTGCCATGGTGCTGGACCAGGAATGTATCAGGCCCTGTGGACCCAGATCTCGCAGGGCCTCTTGTGAAATGAAGAAAAAAGGTGATTATGATGCAGCTTCACCTTGACTGGGACCCATGGGCAGCCCCGGGAGCCCCAGGATGGTCACCAGGCCGCAGAAACACAGAAGATTGTCTTTATTACAGTCTTAATATTTAGAAGATATATGAACTAAAGACATATTCATTTTTTATCTTTTCAGAAACAAAAATGTCATATATGTAATGAAGGCATTTTCACTGACAACTGTGTACATGGTTGGATCATGGACAGTCCACATGGTGGCCAGTTATCTAGAAGACTTTCTCACGAACTGGAATGAAGGGAAACCTGCCCTGCCAGCAAGTCCTGTTCATCCAACTGGCCTCCTTTAATATCATAGACCAGACTTCCCTGGTGGCGCAGTGGTTAAGAATCTGCCTGCCAATGCAGGGGACATGGGTTCGATCCCTGGTCCGGGATGATCCCACATGCCACGGAGCAACTAAGCCCGTGAGCCACAACTACTGAGCCTGCTCTCTAGAGCCCGCAAGCCACAACTACTGAAGCCCGCATGCCACAACTAGGAGCCTGTGTGCCACAACTACCGAAGCCCACGCACCTAGAGCCTGTGCTCCACAACAAGAGAAGACTCTGCAATGAGAAGCCCGCGCACCGCAATGAAGACCCAATGCAGCCATAAATAAATAAATAATTTTTTTTAAATGTTAAAAAAAAAAAAATCTTAGACCTTCGGGAGAGTCTGCCCAGCGCATGCCCACCCTCCTTCTCTCAGAGTTGCCCCTCCCCACTCGATGTGATCCTTGAGGCCCGGTCTGAATCCTTGGTCCCGCTCCTCCACACCCCTGGCCATGACTGATTGGTCCAGGAATGTCTACCTGCTCCAAGCCGGCCAATCAGATCTTTTGTCTGGGGATGGTGGCTCTGCCTGTCAACCCACTGTGGCTGGTCTCTGACCTAAGAGCAGGTAAACTTGTTGACTGTAAACTAGCTGCCTTCACCTTCACTGCTGTTTGCACAAAAGAAAAGAAGAAGGAAGCTGTGTACAGGGGAAGGGACGAATGAAGTAGTGACGAAGGGATATGTGGGGGGATAGGGGAGCTGGCCCTCCCGCTGATGGCCACAATTGCTCTTCCTCCCCGGCATGCATCCCTAGGATAACTCCTGCTGTCATGTCAGTTAGCCTGAGAAATTGCTGTTCCTTGCAGTCCAATAACCTTATTTAAGTTTAAACTGGAAAACGGCAAAGAAAAGTACCACAAAGCCCCTGAATGTGTTGGTTTTCTTGTCGTTGTTGAAAATGACAGATCCCAAAGCCACAGAGCTATCTGTGTCCTGGGAGTGTCCCCAATGGAAGCACGAGGTCATCTGTCTCTTTGTTTGGAAAATGCTTCCCACAGTGGAGAGGGCTTCCCCAAGACGAAATGACACCGAGTTCCCTTACCAAGTTTATGATTAATCTCTCTATCCGAAATTTTCTTCCCTTTCTTGTCCGCTCTGACCTCAATCCTGTGCTAACTGAACACTCATCAACCAGAGTCAGATGACTAAACTTGCTGCTGTCAGTAACATCATTAATGTACTAAAATTGCTGCTGTAAGATATCATCAATGTACAAATTCAGGTTGTTTCTCCAGAAACACCTGGCTTCTCCAGAAACATCTGGTTGTTAGCCAGATGAGCTAACAGACCCCCACCCCACGCACACCCCAGCCATGGACTACCTGGCCAGATAATCGTAACCCAGAGACATCCTGACTTCTGAAACTATAATTAATGAAGAGATGTCACAGCGCCGTCACTAGGCGATGATTAATCCCAGCCTCTTTGTTCTTCCCCTTTAAAAAAAACCCCGTAACTCAGAGACCAAGTTGGGGTGGATCTGAGGTTTATCTCCCACTCCCTTGCTTGACATCCTGCAATAAACCCTTACTTTGCTGCCGACTCCCGCTGTCGGAGTTTATCTTTCTGCACTGCTGGCACACGAGCCCTTTGCCTGGTTTCAGAAATGTGCTTTGCAAAGGACTTTATCAAACTTGGGCTGTCCAATGGTGTGCCAGCAAATATACACTATATGCATATGTACATATATGTTTATTATAAATTTTACTGATAAAGTGGATGTGTAGAACACAATTTACAAATAACTGCACAATGTAGGAACTCTTGATTGTAGATTCCACATAGTCAATTGATTCTCCAGAAGGCTTTTGTTAATTTTTGCTGAACTCTTGCATGTCTAGTCAATCTATGGCTGCAATTCAATCCAAATTTGAAATGGAGTTGCATTCCAGTCTGCTGTACTAACTCTTTTCCCCGTAAATTTATTGTCATTAAATCTGATATGTGATCTACTGTTACACTACTCACTCTCCCATAAATATATTCATTAAACAGAAACCTCTTTCAGCTTCAGCATTTTAGTTTACACTGTTAATATTTCATCCATCACTTTCTTTAACCCAGAAAGTCAACAAAACAGCAAATCAAGGCCCGATTTGTGACTTTTGCCAATTCCCACCTTGGCCGACTTCAAGTTACCAACGTGATATCACAAAGCAGAGGTGGGAAGAGGTGTGTGGAAGCACATCATTCATTATTGCCAAAGTTCTCCTATTCAGTTACAATAGATGCAGATAACCTCGAGAGAATAGAGAATAATAAAATGTAGTAAAATCAGTAGGAAGTCGTGAGTTTTGAGTATTATCTTTATTTTAATATTTCCTTTTTTAATTGAAGTATAGTTGATTTACAAAGTTGTGTTAATTTCTGCTGTACAGCAAAGTGATTCAGTTATACATATATATACATTCTTTTTCATATTCTTTTCCATGATGATTTATACCAGGATATTGAATATAGTTCCCTATGCTATCCAGTAGGACCTCGTTGTTTATCCATGATTTAATATCTCTTAATTGTAAATTTATACAATTTAATTTTTAATAATGACTGTTCAACAACCTGAAATTGCAAAATTCCCCAAACTGTAGCAACTGGCTCCTGAAAGCTGGTGTGAGCCAGCGCTGGCGCACTGCTGGATTTGTCTCCATCCAAACGCACCCTATGGGACATTGTCAACAGAAGAGGCCCCATGACTGGAGAGTCTGTGGTGAAGCTGTTTGCCGTGGGAAAGTTTGACCTGGTTTGTGCCTTGGAGCAGAGGAGGAAACTTGAAACAATGACTCTGTCAAATTCAAGGACACATCGACGCAGCCAGTTTGGCAGGGCCATTTTGATTCCTTCATATCAAAACATGAGATTTCTTTTTTTAATTACTAAGTGCTCAACAGACATCCTTGACCCTTGACCTCAGCCCCTCTCTGCCCCCCACTCTGTGTCTGAGACTCACCCCACTTATCACAGTCTGTAGATGCCTGTTTTCGACCCAGGCACCCAGAGGAGAAGCCCTTTTTGTTTGTGAGATTTTTCAGTCTCCATCACAACTTGCTTGTCCCTCTTTCCCAGGGAAAAGCGGAACTTTCACTAAGATCGCTATCTTTGCGTAGCCAATGTGACAGGAAAATTTGTTTAATTTTAGAAGAATTCAGTACCTGTTTTACTCATTCTCACCTTTCGAAACCCTACTCACATGTCACCTCCCTTCTGATATTTCATTTTCCAGCATTGCTATGGCTATGACGTGTCCATAATCCAATTGTACTTGTTCAGACGAGAGTGTAAATGTTTGTTTACTAATCAGTGCCCTTGACTAGGCTGTGAATTTTTCCTCAAGGGCAAGGGTTGTGTCTGTCTTGTATGCTATTGTGCGGCCAGTGGCCAGTACAGGATCTGGCACTGAGGATTTTCTCACTAAATATGTCAAGTTAAAACACCTGAATAGGGCTTCCCTGGTGGCGCAGTGGTTGAGAGTCCGCCTGCTGATGCAGGGGACACGGGTTCGTGCCCCGGTCCGGGAAGATCCCACATGCCGCGGAGCGGCTGGGCCCGTGAGCCATGGGCACTGAGCCTGCGCGTCCGGAGCCTGTGCTCCGCAACGGGAGAGGCCACAACAGTGAGAGGCCCGCGTACTGCAAAAAAAAAAACAAAAAAACACCTGAATATATATTCAATGCTATGGGGCCTCCTATAAGCCCCTACAAGCTGGGAGGTCACACTGTGGTTTGGGGGTCATTCTGGTAGGTCCCCCTTTGGGGTCTGGCTGCAACATGCAGGGCCCTCTCAGGGCCCATGATGTCTCTGCTCTCACCACTGTCTCCATCCTTTCTCCTGTTCCAGCCTGGGGAGGGCTTTAGTCTGCTTAACAGTTTCTCTTGCATGGGAAGCAGGAGAGTAGGAAAAGGGCAAAATATTAGGAGAAAACAAACAGATCAGTACATATTTCTGGAGTGGCTTTTATGTACCAAGCACTGTTCTAGGCCCTGGGGTTGCAGCTATGAGCAAGCAGACAGTTTCTTCTCTCAAGGGGAGCTGGGGTGGGCAGACAGTGATGGTCACAATGGCTACCCTTTATGGAGCCTTACTATGTGCCTGTGTCATCTCATTTACTCCTTCCAACAACATAATGACATGTGTTACTATTATCCCCATTTTATAGGTGAGGAAATAGAGGCAGAGAGGTTCAGTAACTTGCACCAGCTAGTAGATAATAGGGGTAGGATTCTGAGCCAGGCAGTCTGAAAATTAAAGAAGGTCATGGGGTAGAGAAGGGCTGGCCGTGCATCCAGCTGGGGAGGACACTTCTAGCGTTCCTGAGTGAGGAGGTGGTGTTTGAGCTGAGGGCCGCCTGATGATAAGAGGCAGACATGCCTGGATCTGGGGATTGAACATTCCAGGCAGAGAGAAGTGCAAAGGCTCTGATGTGAGAATGAACTTGACTTATCAAGGGCTGGAAGGAAAGCCACTGTGGCTGGGAGGTCAGGAGTAAAGGAGAGAAAGTAGCAGGGGGTGAGGGGCGAAGTAGACGGACCCAGATTGGCAACATTAAACTCCGTGGAGCAGGGAGGTTGCAGACATCTGGGCTGCTTCCCTTGCGCTGGGCAGGGCCAAGCCCTATGCCCATAAGCTCCAAGAGGTCATTATCTCCTGCCCCTGGAGGCAGCTGGGGCACCCATGCCTGGGGCCTATTCTAACCTCTCTTTGGTCCTGGGACCCTGAGGACTATCCAGCTGCCAAGGGGAAGGGGGCCAAGGGTGGGCTGGGGTGGAGGCCCTGGGGCCCAGGGAAGACATTTGCAGGAGGCAGGAGGTGCTGACCCCTGGGTCAGAGACCTGAGGTCTGTCCCAATGGTGGCAAAGGCATTTTGATTGGAGTCATTAAGATCACTCAGCCTTGATGGCCTGGACTTGAGCCAAGCTGTCCTCATTGGCTCCCCTTGACTTCCTGGACTGACCTCTCCCACCACCCAATGACACGAGAGACCCCTCTGGGGGCACTAACCGACACCCCCTCTTCTGGATTCCAGGGCTGTCTCCCTGCCCCCAGTCAGGGAAAGAGCTCCTTTTGGAGACCAGCCATTGCCTCTGCCCCCCACACGCACTTTCCCCCGCATCCTGGGGGTTCAGCTGAGGCCAGTGCAACCACATTTCCCAGGGCCTCCTGGTCCTTCCTGCCCACGGGGAATTTTCACCCATGTTCCCTCTACTGGGAATGTTCTTTCAACTTCTGTTTACACTGAAAATTCCTCCTACCTTATTCCTCAAGGTATAACAGGTAAATTTCTTCCTCCCTTCCTTCCTTCCTGTGTTCCTTTCCTCCCTCCCTCCTTCCTTCCTTCCTTTCTCTTTTCCTCCCTCCCTCCCTCCCTTCCTTCCCATCATTCATTCATTTTATTTTTTTTAATAAATTTATTTTTATTTATTTATTTTTGGCTGCGATGGATCTTCGTTGCTGCACGCAGGCTTTCTCTAGCTGCGGCGAGTGGGGGCTACTCTTCATTGTGGTGCGCGGGCTTCTCACTGCGGCGGTTTCTCTTGTTGCGGAGCATGGGCTCTAGGTGCACGGGCTTCAGTAGTTGCAGCACACAGGCTCAGTAGTTGTGGCTCGTGGGCTTAGTTGCTCTGCGGCATGTGGGATCTTCCCGGACGAGGGATCGAACCCGTGTCCCCTGCATTAGCAGGCAGATTCTCAACCGCTGCACCACCAGGGAAGCCCTCATTCATTCATTTTATTCATACATTTTAGGCATTCATTTATTCAGCTTCCCAGGCACTGGGGGCACAGAGGGGGTAGGACAGATTCTGAGGTCAAGGAGTGTATTAACCTGTGTGAGAGGCAGAAGGTAAACAAGCAGGACAGGTTACATACATAATGGACGGGTCCCAGTGCAGAATAAAAATGTGAGACCCGTTGTTAAAAAATCATTAAGAATTTCAAAACGGTGACAGCAGAGCATTAAACCAATCAAAGGGTGCTTCCTAACTAGGGAGCCCTTCTGCAGAGTTCGTGTCCCCAGGAAGCTGGTCCCGTGAACAAACGATTGCATCAGACATGTGGTGGCGAGCCTGGGAGTCATCCAGGGGGAGGGGATGTCCACAAATTGCCAAAAGCGAAAGGAGAGAGATGGAAGGACTCTTTTTGGAAACTGCATGTTGTCTGGACATGAAAAGGGGCCAGAGGAGCAGGCAGGGTCCGATGTAAGGGAGTGGGTCTTTATTCTGTGGGCAGTGCAGAGCCACCTGAAGTTCTAAACAAGGGTGTGATCAGATTCTTCTTCTGAAAAGATTATTCTGGGACCAAATAAGAAATACAAATAAAAATATATGAAAAATATAAATAATAATACATATAAATGATACAAAAAATAAATGTGAAAAAATTTCCACTTCACTAGTAATCAAACAAATTGAAAGTAATGTTTTTAACTTTTTTTTTTTTTTTTTTGCCACGCTGTGTATCTTGCGGGATCTTAGTTCCCCGACCGGGGATCAAACCCGTGCCCCCTGCAGTGGGAGTGCAGAGTCTTAACCACTGGACCACCAGGGAAGTCCCAAAAGTAATTTTTTTTTATTATCAAAAAGTGTTGTTTACAATATCAAAACTTTGGAAATGACTTTAACCCACATAGATCAGGCTGGTGCCCTTGTCCTCACAGCTCCCGAGAGGTCTTGGGGTTCTCCGGGGCACATGATTGACATGGGAGACAATCCAAGGGGGTCGGCTTTATTTGATGATAAGTAATTTCAAACCTAATTTTTGTGTTCAAACAAACATGACAATCACACCACATGGCCACAATAAAAAATATAGACAATGACAAGTGTTGACAAGGATGTGAAGCAGTTGGAACCCTCACCCATCGCTGATGGGAATGGAAAAGGGTGCAGCAACTTTGGAAGGCAGTTTGGCAGTTTTCAAAATGCTAAACAGAGTTACCATATGACCCAGCAATTCAACTCCCAGGTATGTACTCAAGAGAAATAAAAACATGTCCACACAAAAACTTGTTTATCAATGTTCATAGCAGCATTATTCGTAATAGCCCCAAAGTGGAAGCAATATAAATGTCTGTCAGCTGATGAACAAATAGAATCTTTTAAAAATGCTTTATTCGTATAATGTAATGTTATTTGGCAATAAAAGAGAATGAAGTGCTGATACATGCTATGATACGGATGAACCTTAAAAACATTATGTTAAGTGAAAGAAGACTGTTACAAAAGGCCACATAATTCCGTTATTTGAAATGTCCAGAACAGATAAATTTATAGAGACAGAAATTAGATCAGTAGTTGTCAGGGGCTGTGGGGAGAGAGGAATGGGAAGTGACTGCTTAACGGGTACAATATTTCTTTTTGGGGTGCTGAAAATGTTCTGGAATTAGATAGTGGTGGTGATCACACAACCTTGTGATTGTTCTAAAACCCAGTGAAATGTACACTTTAAAACAAATGGATTTTATGGTATGTGGAATATATTTCAATAAAGCTGTTTTTTTTTTTTTTTGAGAAGAAATCATGAAAACAGTCGAGCAAAGAATTAGGGTGACCAGCTGTCCCAGTTTGCCCAAGACTAAAATCAGAAAAGTCCCAGGCAAAACAGGGTAAGTTGGTCACTCTGCATAGAATGCAAACTTTACATTTATTTGAATGATCAAATGTGAGAATTTAAAGAAATTTCCTGGTTATATGAGAGGTAAAGCAGGGGGAAAGCTTAAGGAGCAATGACCTAAATGTCCAACAACAGGAGGTAGTTAAATTCATTCATTCATTCATTCATTCCCCACTAGAATGTAAGCTCCACAGGGGCGAGGGTTTTTGTCTGTTTTATTCACTGCTGTACTCTGAGGGCCTAGGACTCTGCCTGGCACACAGTCCATGAATGCTTGGTGAGGAGAGCTGTATGCTAGGTGCCAGTGGTGCATTAGTTCCTCCTGTCCTAGGGCTTAAACTGCCTCGTGGCTAGTTTAATAAGCAGACAAACAAGACACTAGTGAACAGATGAGGGAATAAGATAATTTCAGATAGTGATATATGTCATGAAGAAAATAAAGTGATCGAGTGGATCACTTTAGGCTGAGTGGTCCCAGGAGCCTTGCTAAGAAGGTGACTTCTGAGGAGGGGGACACCCACTGACAAGCCACTCTCAATGGTGTTAAGAAAACATCTTTTTTTCCAACAATGAATCAACTTCTTATTTCACTGACCGATACTTCTGATTCTCTATCTGATGCCGCATTTAAAATCTTCAGAGTCCCCCAAAACAGCATTCAGTCTTCTTATATCCAGAGACAGGGGCCCAGAGGCAAAAAAGCTCAGGCTCCAGGCTGTTTTCAGGTGGGACAATGGCAGACATTCCTATGCAAGCCTGTGTCAGTTTTTAACTGAAATGCCATTAAGCTCTCCATCCTGAAACTTTTTTCTATGACGTCTGTGGCAGAAATACACTCATCTCTCATATACATAACTCCATGGGGGTGTGGGGTGGGCATTACACAGGTGCCAGCCAAACTTCTTATTCAGCCAGAAACTGGACTTCTTCAGTTTAATAGCAAGGAGATGAGCAAAACTGTGGTGAGTGTGCTGGCTCTTCCTCAAGGTGAGCTGGGCTGGATGTGAACAGAAGCACATGATAAAGGTGAATTAAGCTCTATAAAAAAATTAAGTTGCTCCTATCTCTATGAGCAGTCTATGAGCTGCTTCCAAGAAACCAGGATGCCCACATCCCATATACCTCATCCAGACAAGGCCAATTCCTCACGCACAGCTACATGGGAAGCATAAAAACCTTTTGTTGGACTTCCCTGGTGGTCCAGTGGTTGAGACGCCTCACTTCCAATGCAGGGGTCGTGGGTTTGACCCCTGGAAGGGGAACTAAGATCCCACATGCTGCAGGGCATGGCCAAATAACCCCCCAAAACAAAACAAAACAAAATCTCTCAAATAACGTCTTGCTTTAAAAAAAATCTTCTGTACAGCTGAACCAGTTTGCAAGGCAGAAATAGAGACACAGATGTAGAGAACAAATGTATGGACACCAAGGGGGGAAAACGGGGGTGGGGTGGGGTGGAGTGGTGGTGGTAGTGGTGGTGGGATGAACTGGGAGACTGGGATTGACATATATGCACTAATATGCATAAAATAGAGAACTAATAAGAATCTGCTGCATTAAAAAAATAAAATTCAAAAAAAAAGGAAAAAACCTTTTTCTTTAAAAGAAAAAAATCTTTTATTAACATTGTGGGGTGGGGATTGGGTCTAGGGAAAGATGTGAGATGGCTTTTTTATTCCCCCTGCCAGCAACAGCTATGTATCTACACACACACTCAGACACACATACATATCCACGTTCAAGGAAGTTTTTCTTCCCTGACTACAGGACCCCAGAATCCAGCCTGCCCCAGGCTGAGAGACAGTGCCTATTAACTGCACAGGTCTGACGTATCAACGTACTGTATAAGGCTCCTGTGTTGTCTCACAAACTGAGAGCGCAGGGGCAAAGGGAGTGGATACTCACGGGGGGTTTGCTTTTTGTCTGAAATCCAACCTACTTGGCAACACTCTTAGGACCAGGCTCTGGGAGAGGTTCTGTGGGCACGATATGGTGGGTGACCTGACGGTCCCAGCCCACTGGGGTAAGAAGGGAGTGGTTTCGCAGGGACAGAGTAGTATCTCTCACAGTCTCTGTGGGCTCAGCTTCCACACTCCTCGGCAATGCCTGAGTCCAGCACAGCAAGTGAGCCGTCTTCACTGACAGAGGCCAGGAAGGGAGCTCTGTGTGGGGAGAACACCAGCCCAGTGACACACTGGGAGTGCACAGCTGAGCTGAGGGCATAGCTTGCACTCTTTGTGCCCACAAGGGAGACAGTCCATTCTCATCACCGAAGACAGACTTTACTCCGCTGAGGATGCCAAGGCTGGGAGGTAGGAAGGTAGTCAGAGGCACTGCAGCCCATCTGTTATGCTGGCTTGGGGCAGTGGATATCCCACAGTGAAATTCTACTGTCCTCAGTGCATGAAAGAAACATGGAGTCCTTGTGTAGAGAGGCAGCAACACAGGTGACCTGCCCAGAGTGAGCTCGGTATGAATTCAGAATCATCTACTGAGCAAGGTCCCAAACCTTGATGCAGAAGTCTTTGCTACCACCAACCGCTTGTGCGCCAGAGCTTGGGACACTGCAGACACGATGTCATCGTGCTCATACTTGCAGAACTTGCTGTCAATGAGCGTCTCATTCTCATCCAGCTCCCACAATTCAACAGCACCTGAATTGGAAGCCATTAGGATACCTCTGTCCCCTACCCAAGTGAGGTCAGCCACTCCAGCCTCCGTCTGGACTCCAGTGGAGCAGAAATCTTCCTTGCGGACAGCACAATGGTCCCTAAAAAGCCAGAGGGAGCCAGCCCAGCAGAGGCCACTCAAGCTGGAAACCGTTAGCAGGAATGCCCCGATACCACACCGCCTCCAACTGATGCCCCATACAGGTGGGCGCATTTGGGGGATGGTTCCACTCCCCACTGCCAGGGGCACAAGTTGGGGGTGGGGTTTCCTTCCAAATCTCCATGGTTCCAACTCCAACCTGGCCCCAAACTGGACGCCCGCCAGAGATTCAGCTCTGCCAACCCCCACGTGGTCCCTCCTCAGGAAAACATCTTAATGGCCAGGAAAATGTTCATGGTGAAGTGGTACCCTTATGTTCATAGCAGCACTATTCACAGTAGCCAAGACATGGAAACAACCTAAATGTCCATCAACAGATGAATGAATAAAGAAGATGTGGTACATCTATACAATGGAATACTACTCAGCCATAAAAAGTATGAAATAATGCCATTTGCAGCGACATGGATTCAACTAGAGATTATCAAACTAAGCAAAGGAGGTCAGAAAGAGAAAGACAAATACCATATGTTATCACTTATATGTGGAATCTAAAATATGGCACAAATGAACCTATCTATGAAACAGAAACAGACTCACAGACATAGAGGACAGACTTGTGGTTGCCAAGGGGGAGGGGGGTGGGGGAGGGATGGAGTGGGAGTTTGGGACTAGCAGATGCAAACTATTATATATAGAATAGATACACAACAAGGTCCTACTGTACAGCACAGGGAACTATATTCAATATCCTTTGATAAACTATAATGGAAAAGAATATGAAAAAGAATGTATATATATGTATAACTGAAGCACTGCTGTACAGCAGAAATTAACACGACATTGTAAATCCACTATAATTCAATAAAATAAATTTTTAAAAAAGAATAAGATATATTAAAGCACATTGAAGGTGGGAAGTCACGGGTGATTTCTTTTTACTTTTTTAAAGCATTCTTGTATTTCCCCAATGCCCTGCCTGACGCAAAAATCTGGGGGGTTGGATCCTGGGGTGAACCAGACAAATGAAGTCCCTGCTCTCATGGAACAGGTATATTTTATAACTGGGAGAAACAAAACCCAGAATAAAGGAGTAACGTTATTTTTTTAAAAGATTGAAGAAATTGCACTGGTAGGTGTGCCAAAGAGCCAGCTGGAATCTGGAGTCCAGGTTAGGAGTTGGATGCAGCAGCTGTGCAGCCCGGGGTGAGAGTGGAGCTTGCTGGGGAAGGAACAGAAAGTCAGGGAGCATCTCTCAACAGTCATCCATTGTGTGCATGGGTGTAAGTCCTTTCCCCTCTCTCAGGCTCAGTTTCCCCATCTGTTAAATAAGAGGAGACACTAGAGGTGTTTCTTGTTTTTAAAAGATTTATTTATTTATTTATTTATTTATGGCTCCGTTGGGTCTTCATTGCTGCACGCGGGCTTTCTTTTTAGTTGCGATGAGCAGGGGCTACACTTCGTTGGGGGTGCGCAGGCTTCTCATTGCTGTGGCTTCTCTTGTTGCGGAGCTCTAGGCGTGCGGGCTTCTGTAGTTTCGGCAAGCAGTCTCAGTAATTGTGGCACGTGGGCTCAGTAGTTGTGGCTCGTGGGCTCTAGAGCACGGGCTCAGTAGTTGTGGCGCACGGGCTTAGTTGCTATGCGGCATGTGGGATCTTCCTGGACCAGGGCTCAAACCCCTGTCTCCTGCATTGAAAGGCAGACTCTTAACCACTGCACCACCAGGGAAGTCCCTCCTTCCCTTTTAAGACTGAATAATACTCCACTGTACATATATATATACGTTAGGTAGTTGTGAGTTTCCTTCAGCTCCAACATTGCAGGATTCTCAATTCCAAGTGGCTGTCCACCCTGGGGCTGATTGCTGCCTGGTGAGTTGGGGACCCTGGCTTCAAGCTGACTTTCCCTCCTGCTTGTGTCACCAGGCAGCCAGGGGAGGGCCCCGGGGGATGAAAGGCTTTGGCTAAATACCTGCCGCCTTCTCTCTGGAGCTTCAGGAGCCAGGTCAGGGCCTGGTGCAGGGCAGGGGAGGGGAGTTAATGATGGGCTGTCAGAGGCTTTGTCATCCAGATGAAACTGACCCTGCTCCCGGGCCCCTGCTTCCAGACCGGCCTGATTACAGGGAGCCCTATTCTTCCCCTTCTCGGGGCCAGGCCTGGCCTCGAAGCAGCCTCTGCACGCCCAGCTGCTCTGGAGCAGCTGCAGAGATGGGCCCGCTGAGGAATCTGGGGTAGCAGCTGCCGAAATGCACTAGCTTTGGGGCCAGAACAACAGATACAACGCATGGTGAAGCCAGCAGGCTTATGCAGTGGTTCTCATCTGGGGGTGACTAGCAATAACAGCCACTGTTGCCTGAAGTTTTACTAGGTTCATCATGTACCGAGCACTGGACATGGATTATTTCATTTAATCTCACACAGCCCTAGGAGGTTGGTACTGTTAACCCCATTTTACAGAGGAGCAAGCTGAGGCTTGGGGAGCCTTACACAGCTGGTAAGCAGCCCAGCCTTGTTCGGTGATGAAGCCTGATCTCTTATCCCCTGCTTCTGCAATTGGGTGGAAATTTCTTTGGCGAGTTCCTTGGTGGAGGGCAGATGAGGGGGCTGAGTGGATGGAGTCTATTTGCCTTCCCTGCACCAATAAAGGGCAGCAGCTCTTGTAGCTGCTCGGGGTTCTGCTTCCAAACATGTGAAAGCCACTGCTGTAGTTCACCTCATTTGTTTTACAGGTGGAGAAACTGAGGCCCTGGGAGGGACAGGGAACTGTCCAGGTTCACTCCAACAGGGTCTATGGCAGAGCTGGGACTAGAACCTGAGTCCAGCCTCCCAGCCGTGCTCTGTTTTTGGTGCCCACGTGGCCTGCTAGATCTTGTATGTGACCCACACAGGCAGGAGGGCACTCTGGGGCCTCACCTGCTGGGTCTGCTGGGCCTGGACCCCCACCCTTCCTTACAGAAGGAGGGAGATGCAGAGGTGGCCGGCAGTGGTGCAGAGAATAGCATGCAGGCTGGAGCTCAGTTCTGATCCTGCTGCTACCTTGCTGTGTGGCCTGGGTAGCTCTGCTCTCTCCAGGCCTCAGTTTCCCCTTCTGTACAATGGGGGTTGATGACAGTTTGGACCAACAGGCACTGGGCAGGGGAGGAAGAGTGGTTAGTCAGGAGGAGAGGAAGGGAGGAGAGGAAGGGAGTGTATGGAGAGAAAGGGAGGAGCCACGGGGCCGCAGGACACCCTGCCTTGCCCTGCTGTCCTGGGGAAACACCCCAGCCCACACTCCACTGCTGGCTAGGGGATGCCACTTGGCCTGAGAGTGTCCAAGCCTTGGATGAGAGAGTTCTTGGTCCCCAAGGCTGCCATGGGGCCGGTGGCTTCCCTTCCTCAGCCTGAATCCTCGCCCTGAGGACGGTGCTGGCCTCATGAGGACTTAGAGGAGGCTGAGTTCCTGGGTGGGCACTCCCATGGGCGTCAGCCTCACCCAGCCACGTGTGCTTGCATCCCTGCAGTGCGTGTATGTGCAAATGCACGCCTCACACGGCAGGGACTCTCACAGGCCAAGAGAGGCCCAAACCAGTTCTTATTTTTGAGGCTTCCAGTAATTTAAAAATGAAGACATGCCGAAACAGTCTGGCCACAACTGTGGTGTGTTTAACATACTTTTATTTAATAAATGAACATCTTTAACATGCGCCCACACACACTCACAAATCCAGTGCAATTGAGAGATTCCTAAGATCATTGCAGGAATTATAAATGATATGAGTTCACAGTGCTGTGTGGTCTGGTGACGGGATATAGTTTAAAATTGTATGATGAGCGTCCTGTTCTTTCCATCTTGCGCGTGATTCCCTGGGACTAGACACGCAGCCTCCTTTGAGTGTACATTGTTTTCTAACATTTTATTATGAAAAATGTCAAGCATCCAGGAAGGTTGAAACAATTGTACACTGAACACCCACATCCTTATCATCTGGAATCTATGAGGAACATCTTGCAATATTTGCTTTAAGTCATATCCATCGCTTTTTCCATTCTTCCATCCAAATCCATCCTTTCATCTCTCTATCCCTCCACCCGTTCTTCTGTTTTTTGATGCATTTCTGAGGCTCACGAACGTGAGGACTCAGTCAAATGACACTCTTTTCCCTCCTCCTTCTCCCTGACAGTAACAGGCCTTGCTGCACTCACACTCACACTCACACACACCCCCCCCATGTAAAACCCTCATCGGCACACACCTCACATGTTTCACCCATGTTCTCCAATTCATGCATGTCCTCTCCTTACACATATTGACATGAATTCACATATGCAAACATCACACATGATCACCTGTGCACACACACACATAAAGACACACACACACACACACACAGTGCCCACATGTGCATTTGTGGCAGACTTTTGATATCTGTAAAAGGAGCATCCAGAGACCTAGAATCCTCAGACCTGTGACCCTTGGGTAGCCCGTGCCAGGCCCTGGTTTACTCCTCCAGCCTTCGCTTCCGGCAAGTGTCAGGGGCTCCCCTGCAGCTCCCCGCCCCACATGTCTCACCTTTTCCACTTTTCTCACAGTCTTCTCCCTCACCTCCCAGCCACATCCCACAGAGAAAACCTCCCACAAAAGTTCCTTCTGGAGTGTTAACCACCTCTGGGTACAAAGCCCACCAGACTGCCGCTCCAGGAGGGCAGGGACAGTGTTGGCTTGTTCACACCACATCCCCGGCACATGGCACCCAGCAGGCCCTGTGGTCGGTTGAAAAAGGAACAAAAGCGGCAGAGCTTTGCATCCCCTGGGCAGCCTCAGGGGCATACGCGTCACACATGCTCACCGCCATGCACACACAACACATTCTGCATGCATCCGTGCTCACATGTACATCGTGTGTGTGTCTGCGTTCATGCACACACCTGTCTGCCTGTCTCCATATTCTCCAGATGGAGTCAATTCCAGGACCTGAGTCCTTTCCTAAAGCCTTGGTCGCCTAAGACCACTGTGAGCACATCTGCTGGAGTGTGAGGTCCAGATGTGGCCCCATGACCATGCGCTCCTGAGCTTGGCCCTGTGCATCTGCATGGCAGAGGTTAAGAGTACCAGCTCTGGGCTTCCCTGGTGGCGCAGTGGTTGAGAGTCTGCCTGCCGATGCAGGGGACACAGGTTCGTGCCCCGATCCGCGAGGATCCCACATGCCGCGGAGCGGCTGGGCCCGTGAGCCATGGCCGCTGAGCCTGCGCGTCCGGAGCCTGTGCTCCGCAACGGGAGAGGCCAAAAAAAGAGTACCAGCTCTGAGAATTCCCTGGTGGTCCAGTGGTTAGGACTCCACGCTTCCACTGCCGGGGCCCTGGTTCAATCCCTGGTCGGGAAACTAAGATCCCGCAAGCCGCATGGCGTGGCAAAAAAAAAAAAAAAAGAGTACCAGCTCTGGAGTCCGACAAAACCTGGGTTCCATCCTTGCTCTGCTTGTAATCACTTTATATGTTTCACGTATGACTTACGTGAGTGCTACTTCTTGGAGCATGGATTTCCTTATCTGTTAAATGGGAAAATAGTTCCCATCTTAAAAGCGTCTTACAGGAGATGCTCTTAGCAGGGTGCCTGGCATGTTGTAAGCACTTAAAAATGGTTGCTGTGGATATCATTATTGTTGTTACTTCAGGCCTTTGCCTCAAACTCCCATGCACCCTTTGGGAGGGAGGGCAGCCTTGGTGGGGGGCTGTGTATGGGTGGATGGTGTCTCGTGAATGCCTCTCCCCAGAAGCTCCCCCAATCCCAAGCCCTTATTATCCCACATGCATATTCATAAGGGATAGCTCCAGCCCTGCTCTGTAAATTGGTCAGAAGAAGGAAGTGGAGGTCAGGTCAGAGAGTGAGGCTCAGGGGACAGGAAGCTCAAAGCCAGAGTGCATCTGAGTCCTCACAGACAGGAGGATGGTAAGAGGGATGGGCAAGGATGGGTGGGGGATACTGGGGGCCATGGGGGAGTTTGAGCAGGGGATTGTCCCCATATTACAGATTTGAAAACTGAGGCCCAATGAGATCAGATTAGAGAACCCTTGGGCTGAGTGGCCCAAGAAGCCGGGTCCTGCTTCCTTTGGGATCTGGAGAGTTGAGCATCTGTCTGGGCTGGGTGATGGGCACAGGGGGTTGGACCAATTGACCCCTGTAGGTTTCTCTCAATGGGTGTAGTTTAATGGCATTACATGGTTGGAAGAGCTGTGGTGATCCTGAACCCCAACCCTCCACTGAGGCTCCAAGAGGACGGGTGACTTGCCAGGATCACACAGCTGCTGACAGTAATCTTGCCTTTGGAGGTGTGAGAGATAGAATGATTCTGGTCCCTTGCAAGAGATTCAAGACTGGGAGAAAAGTGGGTGGGCTTGTCAGGATACCAAGGAGTGAAGGTTCTTTATCCCCCTCCTCATTTCATCTCCTCACTACTCCCGTGAGACAGCTGGAGCAAAAACGATTATCTCCATTTTACAGATGAGAAGCATGAGGCTGGAAGAGGAGGAAGCACCAGGAGAAGGCTACAGAGTGAGTTGTCTGCAGGGGGTCTGCCCCTCTGTGCAGGGCGATGTGGGGATGTGAGAGCCCAGCTCGCCTCCATCTTGGGCAGGGTGAGGCCAGGACAAGGCAGCACATCACCCTGCTCTGGAAAACTTCAATCTAAAAAATCAGAGGAGGCTGTTTCTCTACACTTGCAGGTATATTAATCCCTCCCTCCTTTCAGATAATTGCCTGTTTCTTAGAACGCTTTCTGGATGCTTGGAACTGCTCTGTGAGGTTAAGTAAGATAACCACTCCCATTTCAGGGTAAGAGAGAATTGATCTCCAGAGCGGCAGAGGGTGTGAGAGGCAGTGACAGAACAAGAGTCTCAGCGAAGTCGTGGGTGTTTTCTACTGGACCAGTTCATGGAAAGGGACGTGTTGAGGGATGGAAAATTCGGCTCTTGGGGCAGCAGTGTCAAAAGGAACTGACCCTGGGGTGGGTGGCCGTGAGAAGGGCTCACTTCAGACTGCTAGGTGGCAGATTGAGGACACTGGCCTTGTGGTAAATGTTCAGGCATTCATTCATTCAGGAAGCATCCACTGCCTTCGTGTGCCAGGCCCTGTGCTGTGCCCAGGGCAGGGGAGGGACCGGCCAGAGGTGAAGCAGACAGTCCTTGGGTGGCTCAAAGTCTCCTGAGGGTCTCTGACTAGGACTGAAGACATCATTGGACAGAAAAAGAGGCTGACTGGGTATTGTCACCTCTGCTTTCAAACAGAGGCAGTGAGATGTCGGGGACAGGCCTTGGGTTCTGAGATCAGGGCCAGATTGGGCGGTCTTCTAGCTCTGCCCTTCTGAGCTGTGTGGCTTTGAGCAGCAATAATAACTAAGCACAATAGTCATAGCTGATGTTTATTCAGTGCTCAGTTTACGTCTAGCACGTCACTTTACTTCTTTGAACCTGTTTCCTCATCTGTAAAATGGAATGGAGTAGGAGTTAGTCTACTTCTCAGGGTTACTATAGGGCTTGAATGGGACCATGTAAGTGAAAGAGTTTGGTATAAGCTTGAGCTGTGTGGTAACTTTAGTTATTTGTGGGGCTGTAAAGGGGCCCCGTGTTGTAGAAACACAGGGAAGCAGGAGGATATTTATTCCTAATGGAGCCAGGTAGTGGTTTTGGGGGAAGGGTGTTTCTCTTCACCAAAAAGATATGCGATTGTGAGCAAGGCTTTGAAGGGTAGAGAGGGGGATAAAGAGAAGGACTTTCCAGGGGTCGGGTATCCTGTGTGCAAAAGTGTGGAGGAGGGAAAGTGTAGGGATGTTTGCAGAACAGTCCTGGTACAATGAATGGCTAAGCCTGGCGCCCCATGAATCGCCAAGGATGCAGTCAGGTAGGATCTTTGGCCCCGGGGCCAGCTTTGAGGCAAGCAGATTTCCTTCCCTAACATTATCCCATCTACGGCTGAGTGAGGAGCGGGCTGGAGGGTGAACCGAGAGTGATTACAGAGCCCTGTTTCTGGGTCTCTCCCACCTACCTCTAGGGGACGGTCTGGCAGGAATGTGACCCACCCACCCCTTCTGACCTCCTTAGCTGGGGGTCAGGTTCGGGCATCCCTGGAGCGATGAGCCGGGTGGCTCTGGGGAGCATGTGGCCCAAGACAGGAGTCAGTAGAGCTTAAAGAACAGGTGGATGGAGGGGAGGACAGACGAAAGAGGGGAAGGACAGACGAAAGAGTGCGAGGCGGGGTCTTAGGAGTAACAGGCACAGGGAGCTCACACTTGGCAAGCATCTCCTATGTGTTGTACCAGCCCTTTGAGGTAGGTACCCTCACTTTACAGATGGGGAAACTGAGGCTCAGAGAGGTGAAGTGACTTGCCCATTTCTTTGTCCAGTCATTCATCATTCAACGCTTATGTATTGGGCAGAGGCTCCGTGCCAAGCGCCGAGGAGTCAGGGGTGACCATCTCTTGGCTACTGTCCCCTGCGGTGGGGGTCCGGGGGAAGTGTTGTGAGGTCGCATTGCGACCTCGTCGGCACTCGAACCCAGGTCTCACTATTTCCAAACCATCACTTTGGATCCGGACACAAGCCCCGTTGCACGGCTCGCGCGGCCGCTGGAATCCCCGGTACCTCCACTTTCCCTAGGGTCCCACCTGCCGCACCTGGCCCAGGTGAGTCCCGGGAGGTCCCGAGCGCCGCCGGAAGGCGGCGAGCGGTTCCGGCAGGTAGGGCGGGGCGGGGCCGGGGCGGGGCTGAGGGCGGGGCCAGCCCGCGACGCCAGGAGCCCGACCGGATTCCGCGCCCTTCTGCCCGCGCCCTGCGCCCCGCGCCGCCGCCGACATGGGGGCCTGTCTGGGCGCCTGCTCCCTGCTCAGCTGCGTGAGTCCCGCCCCCGGCGCCCGCCCCCGCCGCCTGCCCCTTCTTCGGCCTCGCACTTTTGTCCTGTCTTCTTCCTCCAAATAGTTTCTTCTTTTGCCTTCCTCCAAACTTGTCTTTCTGGGCCCGCATCCCGCCTCCTCGCCCCTCGGGTCGCCCCTCTCACCGACTTCCCCCGCCCCCATCCCGGGCCCGCGGGCGCCGGGGACAGCTGGTGTCCGGGGATCGGGTTACCGCGGGGGCGGGGGTGGGGCGCGCTCGGGCGGGGGAGGGGGTGTCCTGGGCGGGCGCCCCTCCAGGGAACTGGGGAGACTGAGGCCCAGAGCCCGGGGCGGCTGCGGCCCCAGCTGGCTCAGCTTGGAGTCGTCCTGGCAGTGCGCCTCTGGTCTCCCTCCCGGACGCTCTCTTTGTGTGGCCTGCCGGACCCTGTCCCTCTCTGCCGTGTGTCTTTCTCTGTTTCTCTGGCATTCTGTCAGTTGGTCTTTCTGTCCCTACCCGTCTGCCTCAGTTTGTCCATTTGTATGTGTCTGATATCTGTCCGTTCGTTTGTCCGACTGTCTTTGTCCGTCTGAAGCCTCTCCATCTGTCATTGTCTGTCTAGACGGCTCCGTGTCTGTCCGCCGGGGTCTGTCTGCCCGTTCAGTCTGTCAGTCTCTCTGTGTCTTGTCTCTGCTTCGTTCAGTCTGGCTCAGGCTAATTCCTGGGCACTTCCCCAATGAACCCCAGACGCTTGCCCTCTGGGCCCCAGAGCCGAAGTTGGGGGAGGGGAGGAGGCCTCCTTTGCTTTTCTAAGCCGGTCTTGAGTGAGGGGTGCGGGTTACCACCGCCATCGGCCCAGCTCTGGGTGGGAAAACCCGGGAACTGAGGGAGGTTGGGGTGTGTGGGGGAGGGATTACCTGGTCGTCTGCTCGGGGACCTGGGGAGCAGCCAGCAGAGGGGAGGAGCGTCCGCCAGACCCCGGCTGGGAGGCCCCTTCTCTTTTCTCCTTTCCCAGCCCCCTCTCCCTTCCCTCTTCCCTTCATGAAATCTGAGGTTCATTCAGGCAGCCCCCTCCCCCTCTGCCCCACACAAAAGATGAGCAGAGAGGCAGGAGGGGGAGTCTGGTGGCTGCTGAAATCCCAGTTTCCTTTGTCCCTGATTTGTGCGAGTGTGTTAGGATGGGGGTGTAGGAGTGGACAGATATCTGCACAGAGAGGCTGCATAGTGGGTTCCTGGACTCTTGTCCTCCCTGGGCCTCTATTTCCCCATCTGTGAAGGGTGTGTGTGTGTGTGTGTGTGTGTGTGTGTGTGTGCGCGCGTGCACGCGCGTGCGCGCACACCTACGGGAGGGGGAATCAAGAGCTGGTCCCTGAGATCCCTGCCTGCCCAGTGAAACCAAGGTTTGGGCTAGGGCTCTGGCCAGAAAGGGTTTGCTTCCTGATGGGGGAGGGAGAGTTTCCTTGGAGTTGACCAGAATTCCATCAGGCTGGGCTATCCTGGGGATGGGGGGAGTGTTGAAGGGAGACCTGCCATTTCTCTGTGCGTCTGTCTCCCTGTCTACCTCCCTCATAATGCTGTTGGGAAGATTTAAAAGTGCCCCGCCCTGTTAGAGTAAGTGCTCCAAATAGGAGGTATTGTTATTATCATCTTAAAAAGGTGGGTGGAGACTTCCCTCTGGAGCCAGTTGCTGGTCTCTGAGTCAGACGCCTACAATGCTGAGTCAGAAGGCACCTGACAGGCCTGCTCCAACCCCCAGTTTACCGATGAGGAGGCTGCAGCCCAGAGAGGTTAGCTGACTTGCCTAAGGTTGCACAGTGAAAGGAGGAGGAACTGCACAGTCAGGATTAAAATCTGATTCCTGGTCTAGGCTTCTGCCCACACCTTCCCTCCCTTCACATCCTGGATGCTGAGGGATAGGGTTGGCACAGAGTGGAATTGGCAGGTTCGCTTAGGAAGTATCTAATATCTGCAAGGGACCTGCCCCTCGGGGCAGGGGCCTCCCCTTGGCGTTCTGACCTCTGACATTTACTGAGTACTTACTGCATGCCAGGTGCTGTGCCGAGCCCTTCACCCCTGCCATCTCATTACGCACCCCACCCGCCAACCCCATGACATAGTTATCCTATTTTACAGATCATGATACGGACAATAGCTGCCGTTTACTGAGTGCTTACTGTAGGCCCAGAGCTCACAGCCCAGAGCTGTCCAGTGGTAGCCCAGGCCCAGCAGTGTAGTGAGCACTTTGTATGTACCCTTTCATTTAATCCTCACAACGACCCCAATGAAGCAGTGAATATTATCCCCATTTCACAGCTGAGGAAGCTGGATCAGAGAGGGAAGATGATTTCCCCACAGCCACACAGTATTAAGTGGTACAGTTGGGCACTACTGGATACCAATAACAACCTGTTTCAATGGACATTGCCCCACAGGAGTGAAGTTCTAAGGGGGGGTTGCCAGGCATCTTTAGAGGGAACATTTTGGCATACATGGGTCGGTGGGGAAGACTTTTGTCCCTCCTGCCGTGACGCATTTGCGTCTGCCTCTTGGTCAGATGCAAATGCGTCACGGCAGGAAAGGGACAAAAGTCGCTCTCTTGGTCAGCATTTGGACTGGGCTGAAGGTGAGTACTGGCTGGGAGGAGATGAGATGGACCCACTAGGGATGGGAGTCGCCAGCCAAGCCAGCACATGGTGAGCTGGATGGTCAGCAGATATTTAAGGAGGACCTTCTACAGTCGAGGGAGTGTGAAAGGCCTTTGGCTCAGACCCATTGGTCTTGGTCCTGGCTTGGCCTCTTCTCAGCGGCGTGACTGAGGACCTCTCTCCTTGTCTGTAAAGTGGCGAGAACAACGGCACCTGCCTCAGCACGTCAGGAGGGTTCAGTGAGACTTAGTTAGCATGAAACTGGCGTGCGGCGGCTGCTCTGTAAGCTCCCGCCAGTGGTAACGTGCTGGAGACCACTTTCGAGGAATGGGGAACCTAGTGAAACCCAGGGCTGTCTGATGGGCTCCAAGCCACCTCACTGCCCTGCCCAGAGGCCCATCTTATGGCTGAGGAAACTGAGTCCCACTTGTCTAAGGTCATACTGCCAGCTGGTGGCAGAGTCCAGACAGGGCCCTCTCCTCTTCACACTGCGTGGGGAAAGGAAGTATGCTTTGAGTAGTCTTGGGCTGACCTCTTCTCTCCTGTGTTTGGTCTAGTGCTAGGGTGGCTCGGCCAGTTATGGGGTGCCACGGAACCTCGCAGCGTAAAGACTCACAGACCCCGGGCTCCTGAGTTCTGAATTCTCCATTCTGAGAACCTGGCTGGTGCTAAGATTCCCCCGCTCTTATTTCTGGTGCTTTTCCATTGCTGCCTTTCCCCTGAGTGCATTTGTGGAGGGGGTGTTGTAATCTGAGTGTGGGAACAGTTTGTAGTCTGCCTTGGCCTTTCACATTGCATCACAAGCATAGCCTGTGTTGCTGTCAGTCTAGTGGCTTTCATCTTTCCAGCCTCTATAACATTCCATGGAGTCAGTGGGCCACCGCTGTCCCCTGGTGTTGGGCAATGAGGTCATCTGCAGTTTCCTGATAGTCTAATAAGCTCATACAACCTAAAGCTTCGTGCCTGTTTTAGTTTTTTTCTGAATTTAACATTTCTATTTTTTGATAATGAAAATCAACTTTATCGGGGTATAATTTATATTTAACTATATTTAGTTGTATATGCCCATTTAGGTGTTCCCAGCACATCTGCTCCATTCAGCAGAGAGATGCCTCTTAGGGATCATGATGTACCATGATGTACCACGATGTAATGATGGATATTTAGTTATTTTCAGCTTTCCCCTATTATTTTCCTCGTGGGAAGTGTCACAGTGGACTTCCCTGTGTACATGTGTGCGCACGTGTCTGCCTTTACTCCCGTGGGCTGGTATTTCTATAGGAAGAGGTTGTGGTAGGAGTGATCCCCAGAGGTGGAGTGGGGATAAGAATGTATGAACAACTCCAAGGAGGCTCCAGAAGCAGGGGCGGGGGCTGTGTGTATTGTTCTCTCCCTGACCTGGTCTCTCTGGCTACCAGCCAGGCCCTTGGAAATCCTAAGGTTTCAGGTATCAGGAATACCTGGATTCTGATCTCCAAAAACCACAGTGAGTTGAAAGGCCAGGCTCCCTGACTGCAGTGTGCAGCTTTTCTCGTGTCTCAAATGTCTCAAATTGAAATGGTATCAAGCCAGAGCTGGACCCTGACCTGGGTACTTGGGCACTTGGTTCCTGAGATCATACCTGTTGGCCTCCCTTGGTTTTCTTGGGCACTGGAGGGATTGTTTTCATCGCTGGGCTGTTTTGAAATTTAATGAGTGCCATCAGTGACTTAGCAGGCCCTGGTGCAGACAGACTTGAACTTGAATCCCAGCTCCTTAGCTCACTTGCTGTGTGACCTTGGCCGCATCACCTCTCCGAGTCTCAGTTCCCCACTTGTAAATGGGAAGTTACAACACACTTCATAGTGTCCGTGAGGCTTAATCTAGACAAAGCCCTTATCATAGTGTCTGGGACAAGTAACTCGTCATAAAGGGAAGCTGTTACTGTTATTACTTGAATCTCAGCACTGCTGTTCGCTTACTGTGTGACTTCTGGCAAGTTTCTTAATCTCTCTGATCTCAGAATGCTCTTTACGGTTTACAAAACACTTCTTCTGGCATTTGCTTATCTCCTCACCGCCCCCGCCCTCCTCCAAGGTAGCCATGAACAGGAGTCAGGATTGGGGTGGGGTTTGCAAGATACAACCAGAAATTGCTGGATGATTTGGACCATGAGGGAGAATTTCATTCGGCATTCACTTAGCAACTGTGCTGTTACTTGGCTTTGTGGGTGAGAGAGATGGGTAAGAAGGAGCATTCTCAGGGGCATTTCCAGTCTGGGGGAGAGGTGTGGGGGATACGGGAGGGCAGCTGCCCCTCAAGCAGAGTGTGCTCTACCCCTTGTGACCAGTCCAGAAAGCAGGGGACGGGGCCTCCGAGGAGCAAGGGGCCCTTTTTCAGCCTGCTCTCCACAAAGCTGGTCACTCAGCATAAGGCTGTTCCTGTCCCTCCGGCTTTGAGAGGTGATGCCCAATGGCAATGGATGCCCATTGCTCGTGGGATGAACACGAGGATCCTGCACATGGCTGCCGGGCTCTGCCAGCCTGGCCGACCTCACCGCTCGCTTGCTTATGAAGCTTTGGCCATAGGGACTTCTTTCCATTCCTCCAACGCTCAGCTCCTGTCCGCCCCAGAGCTGCCTCAGGCTCCGTTCCCTCTGTCTGGAACACTCGTTCTTCCCCTTGGTCAGGAGAGTGAATCCTCATTGTTCAGCTCTCAGCTTAAGTGTCACTTCTTCCAGGAAGTAACCCACTACCCCCAATCTAAACTAGGCCCCCGCCGGTCACTCTCATGGCAGCACGTATGTTTTCTTCTTCACACTCACCATGACGGGTGTAATGACTTACTGAGTATCTTTCCTGCCCTTGGAAGCTCCAGGATGGCAGAGCCTGTGTCTTTCTTGCCCTCCAGACTCTTAAATACCTGAATGAGGAATCAGGGCTGTTTGAGGGAAGAGAAACAGTGAACCAGATGTATCTGGATGTGGGCCCACTTCCTCCAAGGCTGGGCTGTAGAACTGGCTCCCAAGGGATGAGTCTACAGCTACGAAAGGCGTGGCATCAGCAGCCCCTAAGTGATTTCAGCCAGCCCTAGGGAGGGAGGGGCTGACGGAGGGCAGAGGAGCTGGAGACAGAAAGGGCTGGACGCCTCTGCTGTCCCAAACTGGTGCAGCCCCAGAGCGGGAAGTCACAGCCACCCACATTCTTCATTCCATTCATTCAACAGATGTTGATTTATCAGCGCTTGCTCTTTTTGAGGTCTTAACATACGTCTGGTATGATGCCAGACGCTTTACATTTGTTCAGCAGATAGTCACTGAGCTCCCGACGACGTGCCAGGCACAGTTCCCACCCCTGGGAATACCATGGTGAACAAAACATCAAAACCCCTTGCCCTGGTGGGGCTTGCACGCTAGCAATGAGAGGCCGGCAACACGAGTAAACTGTGAAGCCAATCAGGTGGTAGTAAGTCCTACAGAGAAAAATAAAGCAGGGAAGGGACAAAGGGAACCTGAGTGAGTTACAATTTTTTTTGGTCGTGCTGCGAGGCTTGCGGGATCTTAGTTCCCCGACCAGGGATTGAACCCGGGCCGTTGGCAGTGAAAGCATGGAGTCCTAACCACTGGACCGCCAGGGAATTCCCAGGGAGTTACACTTTAAAATCCCTACAGGACTTTCCTGGCGGTCCAGTGGTTAAGACTCTGCGCTTCCACTGCAGGGGGTGCGGGTTAGATCCCTGGTCGGGAACTAAGATCCTGCGTGCTGCGCAGCGCTGCCAAAACAATAAAAATTAAAAAATAAAATAAAATCCCTACAGTATTTCATTCTTAGAACTGCTATGTGAGAAGCAGGTACTGTTAGGATTCCCATTATATGGAAGAGGAAACTGAGGTTCAGAGAGCTTGAGTGAGCTGTATAAGGGCACATAGCTAATCAGTGAAAGAGCTGGCCTTCCGGATTTTTTTTTTCCACTCTGCCTCCTCCTAAATAAGAAGCACTGTGACCCCAGCTCTCTCGCCGAAGCCACAGTAACACCTGAGATAGATCCAGGTTTGAATCTGGGTTCCGTTGCTTACTGGCTGTGTGTCCTTGTGGGACCCAGCCTCTTCCAGCCTTGGTTTCCTTGGCCTCTCCCTTGGGCTTGAAAGTTAGATGGGGTGACATCTGGGGAAGAGGTGTCCCTTCGTGGTGTGGCACAGGCAGTCTCTGCGTAGGTTTGGAGATATTGAGCGGGCAGCGGGCAGTGGGTGGATGCTGCGTGCTTGGGCGGGGAAGGGGAGAGGAGACTGGAGAGTAAGGTGCCATCCTGGCCTCCCCGCAGGCGTCCTGCCTCTGCGGCTCTGCCCCCTGCATCCTGTGCAGCTGCTGCCCCTGCAGCCACAGCTCCACACTGAGCCGCCTCATCTTCACGGCCTTCCTCTTCCTGGGGGTGCTGGTGTCCGTCATCATGCTGAGTCCCAGTGTGGAGAGCCAGCTCTACAAGGTGAGCCACCTGCGGGACCTGGCCTCTGGCAAAGGCTCAGCTACCAGGGGGCCCAGGCTTGGGGGCCCAGCTGATCAAGAGGTGGGCAGGAATGCCAGCGCACCGATGATCCAAGCTTGACGATGGAGGGTCGTTTCTTCATATTGGGAGGAGGGTTTGAGCCTTATTGTTTCTCATAAGCCTTGGTCCCCTTGGGAAGTGTCATGAATCATTATCGCCATCCCTGCCAGACACTGGCCCAGGGTAAGCTCTCCCCACTTTAATGCATGAGCCCAGTTTGAGGGTCCTAAGTCTTCCCTTCATCTCAGTGTTTCATAGCCAGTGGGATAGTTAGGCCAGAGGTTCTGACATACTAGTGTGTACAGAGCATGAATTCCCTGGGAAGTGTGCCAGTCATGCAGAATCTCAGACCCTGCCTTAGAGACTCTAGTTCTGTAGGAGAGGGGAACCTCCGGGGATTCTGATGTAGCTGGTGGGCGGAGAGCACTTTGGGAAATCCTGCCCTGGACCGTGCCATGCCTTCTGTTTGTCCCTGGGGGGCTCACTCATAGGGCTTCAGCCGCAGAGGTGGGTGGAAATGGAGATGGGCCATGGGTGGAAGTGGGAGGCTCGGGTGGCCCTCCTGGGAGAGCCTCCTGCCTGGCGGCCTGGGCAGAGTCAGCCCGGGTTCTGGGTGGGGTGGGGTCTTCCAGCTGCTCTGTCTGTCTCCACAGCTGCCCTGGGTGTGTGAGGAGGTGGCCGGGTCCCCCGTCGCCCTGCAGGGCCACATCGACTGTGGCTCCCTGCTCGGCCACCGTGCCGTCTACCGTATGTGCTTCGCTATGGCGGCCTTCTTCTTCCTCTTCTCCCTGCTCATGATCTGCGTGCGCAGCAGCCGGGACCCCAGGGCTGCCATCCAGAATGGGTGAGGAGGGGTCCCACCTGCACCCTGGGCCCCTCCCACTGTGGTTTTCCCTATCCTCGGCCTGTCTCCAGCAATCTCCAGACCCTAACCCTCCGACTCAGGGGCCGCTGAAGCCAGGAGGGCACAGCACAGAGGTCGGCTCATCTAGTAGTTCCCATTTCTCAGATGAGGAAGCAAAGCTCAGGAAAGGCAACAGCATCCCTAGGGCCGCACACCAGTTTAGTGACACAGTTGGGGTTAGAGCCCAGGTGACCGTCCTCACCCATCATTGGTCCTTCCCTCTGCCCCTCGGGGCTTTTTCCAGGGCCAGGACAGATTTTCTGTGCCTGTCAGACCATCAGGAAGTCTCTCTCACCTCTCCCAGTACCTGCTCTTCAGGGTTGGGGTTCTGGGGGTCCAGCCTTCTTCTCTCCCCCTACTCAGCTTTCTTGTCTGTCCTCCCCCTTTCCCCACCATAGGTTTTGGTTCTTTAAATTCCTGGTTTTCGTGGGCATCACCGTGGGCGCCTTCTACATCCCTGACGGCTCCTTCTCCAACAGTAGGTGGCCCTGCTGGGGAGGGATGGGGGCTACCAAGGGTGAGCGTGCTGGCCCCCAGCACACAGACCCCAGACTACTGGCTGGGTCCTTGCCTCCCACCCAGGAGAACAGGACTCTGGTGCTTGGCCACATGGCCTTTGGGCAACTTGGGGTTGGGGGGACCCCCTTTGACCCCGACCCACACCCTGACACAAGGCATCTCTGTGCATGGCCAGGGGCTCCTGAGGGCGGGGACTTTGCTGCTTCTCAGTGTCCCCAGTACAGGGTGTGGCACAAATGACTGTTGAATGTATAAAAGTGAGCGTGAGAAGAGACCCAGACCCAGGGGCTGCTGCGCCATGGCTGGACCCCCTTGCCTCCCTCCCCTCTGCCTGCCTAGTCTGGTTCTACTTTGGTGTCGTGGGCTCCTTCGTCTTCCTCCTCATCCAGCTGTTGCTGTTCATCGACTTTGCGCACTCCTGGAACCAGCGGTGGGTGAACAAGGCTGAAAAGAGCGACTCCCGCGCCTGGTATGCAGGTCAGTGCCACCCAATGGCCTCATGAGGGGGCTGGGCTACCTGAGGAGTTGGGGCGGGGGGGTGGTCCCTGAAGCTGGACAACGGCCTGGAGGGCATCTCGAGCTGCCTCCTAAGGGCAGGACCTGAGCCGTCCGTGTCACGTGGAGGGAAGGGTGTGTGGCAGGGGCCCGCTGACCCGGGGTGGCTGAGGTGGGGTCAGATGAGAGCTGCACTGGAGAGTTCAGAGGGATCTGGTTGAGCCAGCCCTGCAGAGCGAGCCACGAATGACACCTGGTCATTGAAACCCCAGTGGCAGAACGGGTCCCTTTTCAGTTCTTCTGAATTGATCAAGAAGAAAGGCACTCTTCAGGGCTGATTTGATTTTCACACCTCCCTGATCACCAGGCATCTAGTTCACTTTTTGAGAGATTGTTCTCTATTCATTGTCTTTTTTTTTGGCTGCGTTGGGTCTTTGTTGCCGCGTGCGGGCTTTCTCTAGTTGCGGCGAGTGGGGGCTACTCTTCATTGCAGTGTGTGGGCTTCTCATGGCGTGGCTTCTCTTGTTTTTGTTTTTGTTTTTTCTTTGCGGTACACGGGCCTCTCACAGTTGTGGCCTCTCCCGTTGCGGAGCACAGGCTCCGGACGCGCAGGCTCAGCGGCCATGGCTCACGGGCCCAGCCGCTCCGTGGCATGTGGGATCCTCCCAGACTGGGGCACGAACCCGTGTCCCCTGCATCAGCAGGCGGACCCTCAACCACTGCACCACCAGGGAAGTCCCCTCTATTCGTTGTCTTTATTTTTATGGTGACCTTTTTTACAGCAAGTGAATCATTTTAGTTCAGGGTGGGGCAGGAGCTCACAAAGCCTGGGTGAGGGACGGAAGTTTTTTTGTTTTTAATAAATTTATTTATTTTAAATCTTTTTGGCCGCGCTGGGTCTTCGTTGCTGCGCGCGGGCTTTGTCTAGTTGCGGTGAGTGGCGGCTGCTCTTCGTTGCGGTGCGCGGGCTTCTCACTGTGGTGGCTTCTCTTGTTGCGGAGCACGGGCTCTAGGCGTGCGGGCTTCAGTAGTTGTGGTGCACGGGCTCAGTAGTTGTGGCTCGCGGACTCTAGGGCGCAGGCTCATAGTTGTGGTGCACAGGCTTAGTTGCATGTGGGATCTTCCCGGACCAGGCCTCGAACTGTGTCCCCTGCATTAGCAGGTGGATTCTTAACCACTGCGCCACCAGGGAAGCCCCCAGGGACTGAAGTTTAGTAGACACTCCTTGGAGGAGGAAGTTGGGGCCTGAGACCCAGTGCACTGCTCGACAAGGGATGGGGGTCCTTGCACCTCTTGACCCACCTGCCGCTGCCCCTCCCTGCCAGGCCTCTTCTTCTTCACCCTCCTCTTCTACGCGCTGTCAGTCGTGGCCGTGGCACTACTGTTCATCTACTACACCCAGCCTGGCGCCTGCTACGAGGGCAAGATCTTCATCAGCCTCAACCTCATTTTCTGTTTCTGCGTATCCATAGTCGCTGTCCTGCCCAAGGTCCAGGTGAGCCTGCCTGTCTCTGCTCCTCGGTGTGTGGGACTTCTTGTAGGAACCTTGGGGTCCTGGGGCCAGGACTGTCAGTCACAGAGGCTTGGGCCAAGAGTGTGGGCTCCCAAGTCAGCCTCCCTGGGTCAGAGTCTTGACTCGCATTTATATGCTGGCTGTCTTTGGGAAAGTGCCTTAACCTCTCTGTGCCTCTTCCGTCTCAAATGTAAAATGGGAATAATAACACTATTTGGAGTTATTCTCAAGATTGAGACCATGTTTATAAACACTTAGAACAGTGCCTGGCATATAGATATTAGAACAATGAACATTTAGAACAGTGCCTGGCGTATCCATCAGACATTGGCTATTGTTATCATTATTTTGATGTCATCATTTTTTTCATGCAAATCAGGAGAACATTAGGAAGGGTCACCGAGTGATGATTCCTAGACACCTCAAGAAGTGGTGTTAGAAGGTGCAATTCCACAGTTTCCAATCCCAGACTATCTGGGATGATGGGTGGGAGCTCCCAAGGTAATCACTTGTTCTTCAGAAGAATCCAGTGGTATTTCACAGTTTGGGATATCAGCCCACCAGGTGTTTCAGAGGTAGCTTAGATAGTCTTTGGGGGTCCTTAGCAGAAAGGTTGGGAATCTCCCTTCTGGCCAGAGCTTCCATTTCCCAGTAAGAAAACGGAAGCCCAGAGAGGGTGATGCCTCTGTTCCAGGTCACACAGAAATCAGTATTCATTCAGCAAATACCTCTTGAGCATCCACTGTGTACCAGGCACTCTTCTAGATGTTGGGGATACAGCTGTGAGGAAGAGGAGGAATAATAATAGCTAACAGTTAATGACATCTGTCATGTTATTAGTCCTTGCACCATCATCATCCCCACTTTCCAGATGAGGAAACAGAGGCTTAAAGGAGTAAAGAGACTTGCCTAAGGTCACACGGCTAGTAAGGGGTGGAGCTGGGATCTGAACCCAGGCAGACTGGCTCCAGAGACGGTGCTCCTAATCATAGAGTTCAGATTCATATTTTCAAGCGTGTCTGTGTGGTGAGGAGTGGGGAAGAACAACCGACAGGAGACGAGGCCAGCTGAAGTAATTTTGGAGAATAAGTGCTATGTGGAAAATGAAAGAGGGTATGGGCTGAAAGGGAGGTGGGCAGGCAGGGCCGGGGTCTGCTGCAGTCAGGCTTTTCAGAGCCTTTTGCGGGGGTCCTGTTTGAGCTGAAGCCTGAATATAAAGACACTGCTGGTGCAGAGATGTGGGGGAGGAATGTGTCAGGGAGAGGGCAGGGCGAGTGCAAAGACCCTGAGGTTGGAGAGGATTTGGCAGGTTCCACGGACAGAGAGGTGACCACCATGTTTGGGGAGTAGTCAGCAGGGAGGGCTGTCGGATGAAGATGCAGATGGGGTAAACGAAGGAGGGCTTTAATTCAGAGTGTGAAGAAGTGCTGCCCTTGAAGGGTTCTCAGCTGGGGAACAAGTCGGGTAATCTGTTAAGAGAAAAAATTAGGACTCTACCTTTGGGTGGGCGAGGTGGCAGTGGGTGGCCCGGGTGGTATGTTTTCCCAAAGGGTGTGGGGTGGGATGGCCCTAGGGTGGTGGGGGTTTCTGAGGTCCCCCGGTCGGGCGTGGCTGGGCTGGGTGTGGGGGGGGTGTACCCAGGTTTGGCAGGAGTCACATTGTGGGCTGCCCTTGCCAGGACGCCCAGCCCAACTCGGGTCTGCTGCAGGCCTCGGTCATCACGCTCTACACCATGTTTGTCACCTGGTTGGCCTTATCCAACGTCCCCGGTGAGTAGAGGCCTGGGTTCCAGGTGGCCTGGTCTTCCTCCTGGGCTGGGGACCCTCAAAGATGACGGGGACATTCCCAGCCCATTCCAAGACTTAGTCCTTCGGGGAGGTGGGAGGACCCCATCTGTTCCTGGAGCTGTCTCTGTTTTGTCTGCTGCGTGCTGTCGCCGGGACTTGAGTGTTGGTTGTGTGTCTGTCTGTCCCTTGGCTGTCCATCTGAGCCCATCCTCTGGGCTCCCTGGCTACAGACCTGGCCTGCGTGGGCTGAGGGTGGCCATGCTCCCCTCCCCAGACCGGAAATGCAACCCCACCCTGCTGACCCACTTGGACAATGGGACGGTCCTGGCAGGCCCTGAGGGCTACGAGACCCAGTGGTGGGACGCACCGAGCATCGTGGGTCTCATCGTCTTCATCCTGTGCACCCTCTTCATCAGGTAGGGTGGGGCCTGGTTTCTGGGAAGGAATCGTGATTGGGAGCCCTGAGGCACAAGTGACGGGAGGATATGGGCGCTGGGACACCAAGCTGGAAGGCGCCTCCACAGGCAGCACATCCAGCCCCGGCACTGCGCTGGCGGGGAAACTGAGCCCCTCAGAGGGCACAGAGTGACTGGGCAGCGGAGGTGGGGCTGAGCCCTGCCTCCTGGCCCAAGGCCTCTCCTGAGCCCGGGTTGCCGTGTGCCCAGCTCAGCCGTGTGCAGGCAGCTGTGGTGCCAGGGCCGGAGCCTGGACGGGGGCCAGCGGGTCCAGGCTCCATCACTCACACCTGTGTGTGGCCGCTTCCCCTTTCCAAGCTTCAGCGTCCTTTTCAGCTAAAGGATGATAACCTCTAATGCCCAGGGTGGCTTGTGACCCCACAGTGTCCCTTGAGAAAAAGCAGCTCATTCTTAAGATCACATGTGCTCTTAAGAGCACATTCTTGAAGGGGTCTTAGCAAGTGCTTATCAGCGTGGACTTGAGCCTGGCACCCTGGGCAAGTCTCTCAGCCTTTCTGTGCTTCAGTTTCCTTATCTGTAAAACAGGAATAAAAATACTACTTACTGCATTGGATTGTTGCAGAGTTATGAGGAGTTAATATGTACAAGGCACTGAGAAAAGAACTTGGCAAGCAGTAGGTGCCAAATAAGTGTTTGCCATTATTGCAAAGAACTATTAATATTTGCACAGCTGGGTGGCTGGGAGTGGCTGTTTTGTGTCACCAGACGGTAATATCAAGTATACTTGTTGTTGACACTGGCAGACTCAGGTATTGCCTCCCTGCGGCCTGGCATTTCTCCAGGTGCCACTTTGTGTGTCTGCACCTCCGCCCTGATCTTTTCTCCCCCAGTCACCCTTCCTGGGCAGCGCCCGTTTGCCTGTAAGCAGCACACCTGCTTCTAGGCTCCTGGGCTAGAACATTTTGAGGCTGTTTCACATTTCGTTTTGTTTTCACCTTTTTCAAAACATTTTCTCCTAGTGGAGTTGGGGCAGTTCACAAACATCTCTCTTCTTTGTCCTCTCCTTTGATTTCTCTTCCAACCCGGAAGGGCCCACGTCACCTCCATCTTACAGATGAGGAGACTGAGACTTGGTGAGGAGCAGCCACTTGTCCGAGGCCATGAGCGCACAGTGGCCGTGGTGCTGGAGCTCACTTCCCTGCCCCCGAGCTCTATCCCTCCCCATCCCCAGCGTGGGCGCAGAGCTGTGCTTCCTGATGCTTCTAATACACCTCCCTGGCCTTCAGTCACTGGGCTGCACCTTGGAGAGCCCACAGATCCCATCTGTTCTTAGCACAGTTCTTAAAACCCAGGAAGCAAGGAAGCATAAACAGCCACGAGGGCAGGGACCACTGATGATCGCTCTTGCCCCCAGCTGGATGGCCCAGATCTAGGCTCATGTGCACTAGATATCAGCACAGTATTTGGTGATTGGGGTCAACTGAAGCTCAGCAAGGGGTGATTTTTCAATTTGATGGAATGGGCTGGAATCCAGGCCTTTGTTCACTTTTTTCAGGATACAAGTTGGATCTTCAAAATTGTATATGTGTCTCAAACTATTAAATGTAGTTAAAAACATCAAGACCTCATTGTAGAAAAGCAATGACAGAAATCATTACTATTATTCTCTCTTTATTACAAACATAGAGAAAGGGGAGGCAGTGGGTAATGCTACTTAGCTAAAATGAATAAAAGGTAAACAAATGTACCAGCAAATGAGCATTCTTATGAATATTTTTAATGAATGTAGTACCTGGTACGATCCTTTGCGGTACTAAGTTCTCAACACGTGTTTGTGGAGATGGCAAATAAACAACCAAAATAACAGGGGCCGCTTATCTGGTTTCTACTCTGTGCCAGGCACAGTGCTGGGCCTTCAAACACCATTACTCCATTTAATCCTCCCAGCAACCCTATAAGGGAGGTACTGTTATCTCTGAATTTACAGACGAGGAATCAGAGGCTCAGAGAGGTTAAGTGTCTTGCCCAAGGTCACACAGGGAGTAGGGGTAGAGTTGAGAGTCAAGGCAGTTTGTTAACTCCAGGGCCCAGGGCCTAACGTCCAGGCCGCCGGCTCCCGAGGCTCTGGGACCCTGGTGCCCATGGTCATCATGGCCAATGCCGTGGTGCGTGAGGCCTCCTGGCACTGCCCACCCACCCACCTCAGTGGTGACGGCCTGACAGCCACACGCACATCCTCCCCTCGCCTCCCCCAGTCTGCGCTCCTCGGACCACCGGCAGGTAAACAGCCTGATGCAGACGGAGGAGTGCCCGCCTGTGCTGGAGGCCACGCAGCAGCAGCAGGTGGCGGACTGTGAGGGCCGGGCCTTCGACAACGAGCAGGACAGCGTCACCTACAGCTACTCCTTCTTCCACTTCTGCCTGGTGCTCGCCTCTCTGCATGTCATGATGACGCTCACCAACTGGTACAGGTGTGTGGACGGAACCGCAATGTCCGCCGTGCGCGTGCCACTTCCCTTCCCCTCCAGCCCTGCACTGGAGTTTAAGACTTGGGCATGGAGGTGTCTCTCTAGGACCCTCCAGGGAGCCTGCCTCATCAGTGCCCCGGTTTCCCTGCCAGTGCCTAGTCCACGCAGTAGCTGGTACCTTCGCTAAGTGCTGAGAAGTGGGAATCACGGGAGGTGAGGCTGGGCCTGTGCACGGCAGACCAGGTTTACAGATCAGGGTGGTGATTTGGGTTATGGGGTCGGATTTGGGATTCATGGTTTGAGGGTTAGGAGTAGGGTGTGGGGTCAGAATCAAAGTCACAGGGTCAAGAATAGGAGTCCTGAAGTCGAGAGTTGGGATTGGGGCCATATAAAGTAACAAATTTGGTCATTTGGTTAAAATTGGGGTTACAAGTCCAGAAAGCCAGGATTGAAGTGACCAGGTCAAGGAGCTAAGATCAGAGTAACTAGGTTAGCGGCCAGAACTGGGGTCACAGGGCCAAGGGTCAAAATTGAGGTCAGAGATATCAGAACTGTGGTCATAGGGTCAAGGATGGGGTTATGGGATTGAAGGTCAGAGTCAACGTTAGAGGTCAGGACTAAAGTTAGGAGCTTCTGGGTCCCAAAGTCAGGGACCAGGAGTGCGGTCACGGAATTAGGATCACAAGGTTAGCGACCAGGATCAGGTCACAATATTATGCCTAGGACTTGGGTCAAGGTTGGAATTGAGGTCAGGTTCAGGTCTATGGTACAAGGCCATGAGCTCTATGTAGGGTCTTAAGGCCAAGTGTCAAAAATATCAAAGGGCTTCCCTGGTGGTGCAAGGTCAAGAGTCCGCCTGCCGATGCAGGGGACACGGGTTCACGCCCCGGTCCGGGAAGATCCCACATGCCGTGGGGTGGCTGGGCCCGTGAGCCATGGCCGCTGAGCCTGCGCGTCCGGAGCCTGTGCTCCACAGCGGGAGAGGCCACAACAGTGAGAGGCCCGCGTTTCGCAAATAAATAAATAAATAAATAAAAATCAGAGATGGGGCTAGAGTTTACAGGGTAAGAGCCAGAGGTGAAGTCAGGGGTCGCAACTGGATCCTAAGGTCGGGGCCGGGACTGAGGTCACAGCGTCAGGGCCAGGCTCACTGGGATGATGGTGTGTTCCAGACCCGGTGAGACCCGGAAGATGATCAGCACGTGGACCGCCGTGTGGGTGAAGATCTGTGCCAGCTGGGCAGGGCTGCTTCTCTACCTGTGGACCCTGGTAGCCCCCCTCCTCCTGCCCAACCGTGATTTCAGCTGAGGCGGCTCCCTGCGGCCAGCCCACCTGGTGCTTCGGGGCTCAGTGACAGCAGGCTGAGCGCCCGCCGCGCCTCCGGGACGTGCCTCTGAGCTGGGCCCCTCTGTTCTTAGTGCCTTCAGGGAGGAGGAGCATCAGGCCCCTCCCTCCCGCTGCCCCCCCACGCCCACCATGGAGCTGCCTCCTCCTTCCCCTCACCCCCATTCGCCCACTCTTGCCCTCTTGGGAAAAAAGGGCCCCTTGTTCTAAGGCTCCCCAGGAGAGGGTCCTGAAGGAGGGAAACACTGAGAGCTGCTCAGAAAGCAGGAGTGCTCACCGCGATGGGGTGCCCAGCACTGGGGCCCGGGTATTCCTGACCATGTACTCCAGGACACCCTGTCCCCTTCCTGGGCTCCGTGCCTTACTGAGTCTCTAAGACTCTGCCAATAAAGAAGCCGGTGTGTGTGCCTCCCATGTCTGTGCCCTTCCCCCTTGGCACGGGCCCCATCCCATCTGGGCCCAGTGCAGGGGCTGGGAACAGAATGTCAGGGCAGAGGGGCTGAAGGGCCAGACCATGAGGGGCCTTGAAGGTCAGACAGAGGGGCCCTGGCTCTGTCCTCTGGGCCATGGAGAGCCTGTGGGCTGGGGCTATAGAGGAAGGAGGGGCTTTGGCAAAAGGGAGCCTGGGGGTCAGAAAAGGGGGCCCTGGAGCAGTGTCCATATGCGGGGTGATGAGGCCAGAGTCGGGGTGGAGAGGGGGCTCACGTGGGGAGGCTGAGAGGCTGGTCTTCGGGCCATCTTACCAGCGCCCATCCTGAGGTCCTGCCCACCTCTGACTTGCCTCTAGGGTCCTCCTGAAGAACTTGTCACCACCCTCCACTTCTCCCTGCTGTAGACGTTGGCCCCTGCTCTGGCCCCAGGGTGTGGTGGGGAAGAGTGTGTGCTCTAAAGTCAGCCAAGCTGCCTGGATCCGCTGAACTGCAAGAGCCATGGGGCTCCTGTGGGGCTCCGGGCAAGTCTTCCCCTCTGGGCCCTGGCTCCTCATTCAGCAGATGGAAAAACGCCACCTGTACCCAGGCTGCTGTGAGGCTCAGGTGAAACAGGTTACCCATTTCTGAAGGCGCACAGCGATGTGCGGGGGACGGACAGGCTCCTGGCTGGGGCCTCCTGAGCCTGGTCTTGACGTTGTGATGTCCATCCTCAGGTCATAACAGAAATCGAGGTGACTGGGGTTTGTTGGGGGCTGGGATGCAGTGGCCAGGGACGCAGCCCACTTCTGAGGAGCTTTAGGGTCATGGGGGCAGCACAGGTGCACGGGTGCACCAAGGAGGTGCCTGCCACAGCCCCTGTCAGGACAGTGGGAGTCGGCCAGATCGGGGGAGCGAAAACGCCCAAGGGACAGGACGCGGCATGTGAGCAAGAGAGCAGGGTGTTGGAGGACCAATGAGAAACGTAGGGTGGTTGCAGTGCAGAGGGCATGTGGGGGTCAGGAGGTGGTGAGCTTCGGAAAGTTGGGCTGGGCCTGAGTCACACAGGCCCTTGAGGGCCGTGGTGAGGAGACCAGATACTGTCCTGAGGGTAGAGGGGAGCCATGAGGGTTTCTGAGCAGGGGAGAGGCCGTGAAGTTGTGAGCTGACCAGGGGGTGGTCCTGGAGGGTTTAGAGCAGAGTAGTGATGTGGTCAGATGGGTATTTTAGAAAAATTTTCCTGGATGAAGTGGAGGGTGTAGCAGCTAGAGGCAGGTACCAGGGCCCAGGGTGGAGTGGGTGGGGGCCTGGAGTCGGGCAGGGGCCGAGGAAGGCTTCTCTCACCTTGAGACAGATCTTGTGGATGCTTTTGTCCCCTGGTAGCTTTCAGCTGAAGGAGACCTCTCCACGGAGCAGCCTGAGCTTCCTCCCTGCAACACATGAGATTTCATTTCTCTCCTTGTTTCACTTTAGGGAGAAAAAGCCCACTTTGTGCTCCCGATAACCTTTTTCAAAGGTTTGTAGAAGTGGGCACTTTTATCCTGCTTTTGTATCCTTGTTGCTCTACAGTTTTTCAATTATTCATTCAACAAACATGTACTGAGCATGATTTGTGCCAGGGTCTGGGCTGGGGCAGGCCTGGCAGGGAAGGAAGCTGGAACCAGACTGAAGAGCCTGAATGCTGGCTAAGGAGTTTCAGGTCCCAGTTTGGCTCTGAGAAGCCACCTCGTATCCCCCAGGCAGGGAGCTCTCCCTCCGTGTTTCCTCAGCCCCTGTTCTCTCTGGCGAGACAGTGGTCACACTCCTGTACCTGGTGGTCGATGGGGGTGTCAGGTGTCAGGCCTGACCCACTGCCCCCCCAGGGGCTAGGAAGCCCACTCAGCCTGCTTGCTGTATCCCCCTCATCCCCTGCTGCTCAGCATCATGGCTTCCACACATCCTCCCTCCCCCATCTTTCCTCCATCACCTCCTTCCTCTTTTCCTTCATATCCTCTTCTCTATCCCCTCTCTTCTCTCTCACTCTCCTTTATCACCTCCCTTCCTTTGCCAATCTGTGGGACAGGCTGTAGGACCCCAGCTCTTTTTGTCTGCCAGCGCTGACAGGCTGGGCTTCCCTGCTGGACTGCTAATGGGGAAGCGGCTGCCCTCATCCCCGGAGACCTGTGCTCTGTCCCTGGACACCTGCTGCCCGACACCTGCTTCCCAACACCTGGGCTGTGGTCCCTGCAGCAATACCACCAGCAGCCTCAACCCAGCCTGCTCTGGAGCAACTTTGGACAAAGTTGTAGAACAAATATCTGGGCAGAGTGGGTGCAAGACCTGCAGATCACGTGGGGAAACAGGCAGTGTGGTGCGCTGGAAAGGGCTCTGGGCTCGGCTCCAGTTCTGTTTCCATGGCTGTCTCACCACTATCTTGTCACCTGAAGTTAGGCAACTCAGTTCCTCTCTCTGCGCCTCAATTGCAGTTTCCGTAATATGGCAATAGTAGCTGTTTTGTAAACCGTAAAACATGGTGCTTTCATGGGACAAACACTGTGGTTAACCAGCAGACATTCCCAAGCCCCTTCTCCCTTTCCTGCCTCTGTCACAAAGGCAGGAAAAGTCAACTGTCACTTTGCAGCTTCCCTGAGAGTTAGAAGTGGGTACCTGAAAACATTCTAGCTAAGTAGACCCAAGTAGGGATGCTAAGGAGCAATTCTAGAAAAGTTTCTGATTTTCTTTTACAAGGCACTACTCATTCCCCCTTTTCCTATTTTAACACAAATACGATGCCTGGAGCCACAGCAGCTATCTTGGGACAATGAGGCAAAGAGCCTGAGGATGAGAAACCAACATGGTGAGGATTGTGGTACAGAAAAATGGAAGGAGTCTAAGTCCCTGGTGCTCTTTTGAGCTGCTGCATCAACCCTACTGTACCTGACTCCAGACTTCTGTTATGTGAGGAAAACAAACACCAGTAAATTTAAGCCCCTATTAGTTGGGCATTAAGTTCCTTGCAGCTGAATACATTTCTAAATGATATAACATGTGAGATGTTTAGTGATAATAAAAATAATAAACAGGAGAAACTTACCTCCATTCCTCAGGACTATGGGCTAGCGACAGTATAGCACCCCCATATATATGTGTATACTTATAAATAACTGTATACTGTATATGTTTATATATACATACCTGTATGTTTAGTAGCAGGAGAGATTGTGACAAGACGTTTTTTTTTCCCTGCCCCTGCCCCGGACTTCAGCCCTGCTCCCATGATCTGACTAGCTTGGCACCTCTGCTTTACTCTTTCCCTCTTTCCCATGGACACTATTATACTTTGTGATATTGTGATCAAATATATATCTGGTCTTTGCCCATTTCTGGCACAGAGCTCCTAAAACCCTTGGAATTTCCTTAGTGATAAGAGTGAAAAAGTGGACAAGACAGTTTTTTGAGATATTAAATTTTCTCTCCTCTGCCAAACACATGGGAGAAGAAGGTTCTGGACCTCCTTGTCTTGGGGGAGGTCTGAGGAAGAGTGGGAAGCAGGAGAGAGAGGTTACCTGCAAAATATACTTCCCCTTCTGCCTTTGGTATCCAAAAGTCCAAGTTTGTTGAGCAGCTTCTGGGCAGTGGGGGAGGGGGTGGTGATGGGGGCAGCAGAGGCACCTCCTGGACGGAGAGGAGAGAGCCCCAAAGGAACTTGATTAGGGATGGGGGTGGTTCTTCCCAGGCCCCAAAGAAGTTCTCTATGACTGGAAGAGGAGGCCAAGGGCTGTGAGTTCTATGAGCAAAGACGTTCTATGAGCAACTCCTGCTGAGTTGGGGGAGCCAGGCAGAGCGCGGGGAGCAGGTGAGACCTCAAAGGGTGGAAGCATAGTTCCCTGCCCTGCCCGAGCTGCCCCCCGCCCCATACCACATCTTTCTTGCTCTGTCCACTGCCTTGCTGCTACTTGCAACCCCAGGACTTTTGCACTATCCAGGAGGGGTCATGTGTGTTGGGGAGGAAAATGAAAAATGGCTGAGGTTGAATTTCCCACCAGCCTGGCTGGATGGGGCTTTGCATAGAAAGAAAGTTGATATAAAACAAGTGAACAGGGCTTCCCTGGTGGTGCGGTGGTTAAGAAGCCGCCTGCCAGTGCAGGGGACATGGGTTCGATCCCTGGTCCGGCAGGATCCCACATGCTGCAGAGTAACTCAGCCTGTGTGCCCCAACAATTGAGCCTGAGCTCTAGAGCCCGTGAGCCACAACTACTGAGTCTGCGGGCCACAACTACTGAGCCCGCGTGCCACAACTACCGAAGCCCACGCACCTAGAGCCCGTGCTCCGCAACAAGAGAAGCCACCGCAATGAGAAGCCCGCGCACCGCAACGAAGAGTAGCTCCCGCTCGCTGCAACTAGAGAGAGCCCATGTGCAGCAATGAAGACCCAAAGCAGCCAAAAAATAAAAAATGTAAAAATAAAATAAAACAGATATTCTGTTTCTTGCACACCTGTGAATTGAGCTTGATACCCCCTTTAAAATAGCTGTAGATATAGGCTGATTTATGGCAACCCCGTCCCCCCAAAAAACAGTACAGGAGTGTGAAAAGCATTCATCTATTTCATTTTTTCAAGCAGCAGCACAGGATTCTATTGAGTGAATATTCTATCATTAATTTAACTAATCCTCAGTTAACGGGCATCCACATTGTTTTCAGTGGTTTTTTTGTTTGTTTGCTTTTGTCTTTCCTACTACCAGCCGCTGTGTTTCTTCTGGCAGCTTGCTGAGCTGCAGGAAGGTGGACTCCAGAGCCAAAATCCTCTAGGTTCTTATCTCAGTTTTGCCCATGAGCTACCCTCACCTCTCTGGGTCTCAGTTTCCCCATCTGCAGAATGGGGATTGTACTAGCACCCACCCCATGGGATGTTGCCGTGGTCAGTGAAATCACATCCGTAAAGGGCCTGGCACCATGCTCGGCTCACCGTAGGAGTCAAAGAAAGGGTGCCTCCTTCCTTTTGCTGGCTATCAGTCCTCAGGGACTGAGACAAAAGTCTAGGCCAAAAGATGAGGTCACCTTAGCCTTCCCTCTACCTCCAGAGACACCTGTCCTTTGCCTCTCTGGAGGAGGATGTGAGTGACAGGTGGCAGGAGGTAGGGAGAAAAATTGTAACAGGAGCCAACATTTATTGAACAGTTCCTGTGCACCGAGCCTGGAGCAAGGAACTTCAACGCCAATAGCAAGTCTATTAGTGTACAGAGAAAGCAATTCATAAGAGAAAGAAAAGATGGAGACCTTGACTCTCCCATCTTCTCTGATCCCCAGTCTAAATTAGCCTTCCCATTTCTCTTAGTTTTCTTAAAAACTCTACACTTCTCTGCATACATAGCCTTTATTACGGTGTGTGATTATGTATCCATTTGTGTGATGATCGCTGTATTGTCTGACTTCCCCTAAGGTCAAGGAGGGTGAGAACCTACTCTCGTTGTTTATCATTTCCCTGGTGCCTAGAACAGAGCCTGATAAACAGAAAATGCTCAATAAGAGAAAGGTTAGTTGATTGACTGATCATCTGAATGAGTATTAGTTGATTCTGGAGTAGCCATGAGAAAGCCTAGGGGACAGAGAGTTTATAGCAGAGTAGGAAGGGCCAGAGACCTGGGCTGAGGTCAAGAGGCCTGGGTTCTGGTACTGAATGTGCAGGGTCAGAGGAAAATTTCGAGGAATGGCTTTGAAGCTGAGACCAGCAAAATAGGTGGGAATTGGGTGGTTCAAAGAGCACAGGAAGACTGCCCAGGGCAGAGAACTGCATGGCAGCGGCTCTGCAGTAAGAGGACAGGACCATCGAGGAGCTGAGGAGCTCGAGCAGCATGGTAAGGGGTCAAGTGGTGGAGGTGGGGAGGTTCAGGCTATGGAGTTCAGAGGTCGCAGACTGGTGACCGGAATGCATGTCTGGTTTGGCCCTTGTTCTATGTTTAAAACAACAAGAACCTCAACAAAGATTATGGTGCCTTGCTCTGGAGCACACCTTCCGTCTACCTCAGCTTCCCCTGCCCCTCCTCAGCATCCCCCTGCTGCTTCATCTTTTTTTTAATAAATTTATTTATTTATTTATTTTTGGCTGTGTTGGGTCTTTGTTGCTGCTCGTGGGCTTTCTCTAGTTGCAGCGAGCAGGGGCTATGCGGTGCGCGGGCTTCTCATTGTCGTGGCTTCTCTTGTTGTGGAGCACAGGCTCTAGGCACTCGGGCTTCAGTAGTTGTGGCACGTGGGCTCAGTAGTTGTGGCTAGTGGGCTCTAGAGCACAGGCTCAGTAGTTGTGGTGCATGGGCTCAGTTGCTCCGTGGCATGTGGGATCTTCCCGGACCAGGGCTCAAACCCATGTCCCCTGCATTGGCAGGTGGATTCTTAACCACTGTGCCACCAGGGAAGTCTCTGGTTTATGTTTTAAAAGACAGTATGATGTCAGGGGGTGGAAGAAGGTCAGAGTGGGATCAGGGTGACCATTTGGGAGGTGACCATAGTAGACAGGGAAGGAGGTGACTGACTAGTGTGACAGCCCAGGAGATGGTGCAGTGTGAGCTGAGCTGGGAAATTTTTTGGACGTAAAACCAGCAGAAATTGCTGATGGGTTAGACATGGGGGTGTGAATAAAAGAGAAGAATCAAGGATGAGCCCTGGCTTTTGGCCTGAGCAACTGGGTGAATGTTATCTATTGCGATGTGGACAACTGGAGTTGGATTCGGAGAGAAGAGGTCATCAGATTTCTGTTTGGGATGTTAGAACGTCCAAGGGGAGCTACTGAGAGGCTGCATAGTTCAGGGGTTGAGAGCAAGGGCTCTGGAGCCAGACTGGCTGGGCTGGATTTCTGGCCTTTTAGTAACTGTATGGCCAAGTTACTTTAACCTACTTTAAACCAATGCCTTAATTTTATCATCTGTAAAGTGAGAATACTTATGGTACTCATTTCATAGGATTAATGAGGAGGAAATGAGTGAATTTATGTACAGTGCTTGGGACAAATATGTACTATATGTATTGTTGTTATGGTTATGATGAGGCCAAGCCAGCAGTTAGATATAAGAGTCTCGAGCTTAGGAGAGACACCAGGGCTGGAGCCATTCACTTATAAAAGGTACATGTACAATTACTAGACTGGATGATTCTTCCTGGGGGAGAATACAGAAAAGTACATGGACATGCATGTTGTTGTATTCACCACTGTATCCCCAGTACCTCACACAGTCTGCATATAATAGGTGCTCAATGAACGTGTGTTGAGTGGGTACGTTTCCCTTGGCAGAAGGCTCCTCTAGTGGCCAGATTGACCATGTCTGACCATGTCTGTCTTCCAGATGGAGTCCCCACCACCCTTGGGCCCTTTCACTGCTATATTCCCAGAGCTCAGCACGGGGCCTGGCACAATAAGCCCTCAATAAGTACTAGTAGCAGTTGGAAGAGTAAAAGGATACCTACAGGTGTGCCTAGCTCAGGGGCGAACACAGAGTAGGCCTGACCTTGGAACCTGTGCATGAACGTGACTGTTGGCACTTGGCAGCTGCGCCACCCCATTCTGTGTTCTCACTGGGTTCCTGGGCTCTAAGCTCAGGAACTAGATGTTCCAGACTCTTTTACTGGCAAGATTATGGGTACAGTTCAGAGTGTCCTGAAGAAACGTGCTCACATGATATTTAGAAGGTGGAAGAGGGTAGAATCCATCTTTCCTTCTTTGGTAACCATGATAGATGTGTGGCCTTCTGCACATGTAAGTTTTTACAGCAGCTGGATGACTCCATCCTCCGTCCCACTGCCAGTCTTCGGCCTCGGGACTGCAGGACAGCACTGACTGCAATGTGGGCCAGAACTTACTATAGTTTCTCGACTCCAGGTGGCAGCAACGTTCTAACTCTTCATATCTAGCTACGCTGTGACTCTTGACCCTAGAAGCTGGTGGCATCTCCTGACTTTACTCCTGATACCTTCTTTGCAAACATCTAATTCCCTGTGTTAAATTCCTTCCTGCTTGAAACACCTAGAGTGGCTTTTGTTTTCTTGATGGAACTCTGGTCAGTACAGCAACCTTCAGGGAGGGACAGGGTTGTGTTGCAGAAAGAGCTGGGACTCTGGAGCCAAGCAAGACTGGATTTTCATCCAGTCTTGTCCATTTTTTTAGCTGTGTAAGCTTGGGCAAGTCACTTTGTCATTCTTTGCCTCAGTTTCTCCTTCTCTAAAATGAATATATAATTAAGTAGTTAATCATCATCATTTATTAAGTATATAACATGAAATAAGCACTTTTCTAAATGCTTTGAATATATTAACTCATTGCATTGTTCCTTAATAATCCCATGGTCAGATTTTAGATATTTAAAACAAAATTTTAAAATTGAGGTAAATTAACAGGAAATTAACAATTTTAAGGTGTACCCTCCAGTGTCATTTCATACTTTCACAACGTTGCTCAAGCATCACCTTTATCCAGTTCCAGAATATTTTCATTTTCCCAAAAGGAAACCCCGTACCCATTAAGCAGTCACTCCTCATTCCCTCCTCCCCTCAGCCCTTGGCCACCACTAATCTGCTTTGTCTCTATGAATTTACCTCTTCTGGACATTGCGTATAAATGGAATATGCGACCTTTTGTGTCTGGCTTCTTTCACTTAGCATAATGTTGTTGACGTTCACCCATGTTGTAGCAGGTATCAGTACGTCATTCCTTTTACGGCTGAATGATATTCCAGTGTGTGGAAACACCACATTTTGTTTACGAATATTTGGGTCGTTTCCACTTTTTAACTATTATGAGTAATGTTGCTATGAGCACTCATGTACAAGTGTTTGTTTGAATAGCTGTTTTCATATCTCTTGGGTATATACACACATAGAAGCAGGTGCTAAAATTGTGTGTTTGTGAATGTGTGGATGTCCCACCCTGATATGAGGCTACACCGTGCCACTGGCTGCCCAGAGAGAGAGGGCAGAACACCATGGCGTCCTGTGCCAACTCTCCTCTGGGCAGTAAGCCAGAATGTGCACTGGGTTGCTCTCTTCTCTGAGTTGAATCCCAAGATCTTAACTAGTGGCTGGAGACAGGCCAGCCTGAGCCATGACCTCATCTTATTGGACTGTTTAGGCTTTTCTGAGAACTCTTAAGATCACCCAGCACAGTCTGAGTGAGATGCCTCCACCCAGCTAAGAGTCTTTAGAACATTCTGTAACCAAGGCAGGACAACTGCTCCACTCCCTAGTAGGTGCATAATGACTACAGGTGAATAAGGTGACTTTGGACACATTTCTTGAAATGGACACGTTTCTTGAAATGGAGACTCAGTTTCCTCTCCTGTAAAATGGCAATAATAATGCCTTCTTCCTTCCTTCACTCACTCACTCTTTTCATTCATTCATTCACCAACTATGTATTGTGCACCTATCCTGTGCCTGGCCTTGTTCCAGGCACTGAGGACACAATGGTCAGCAGCAGACATCATGCCTACCATCCCGGGGCTGATAGTCCAATGGAGGAGATGGATATAAACCCAATAGCCACACAAACACATGTGAAGTTCTAAATGTGTCAAGGGCTATGATGGAAAGGTAGCCAGAGCTATGACCTTCCATAGCAAGAAGATTCAACCTGCCTGAAAAGGGATGGATGGCTTCACTGAGGAAGTGCTACTTGAGCTGATGTCTGAAGCAGGAGTGTAGTGGTATCATGCGATCTATATTTTTTTGGCTGCACCACGCGTCATGCGGGATCTTAGTTCCTCGACCAGGGATCGAACCTGGGCCCCTGCAGTAGAAGCACAGAGTCCTAACCACTGGACCGTCAGGGAAGTCCCAGTATCACATGTTCTTAATTTACATTTCCCTGATGACCAGTGATGTTGGGCACTGTTTTATATGCTTACTGGACAGTTGAATACCCTTTTGTGTGTGTGCGTGTGTGTGTGTGTGTGTGAAGTGCTTGTTTAACTTATTTCCCCCAGCTTTATTGAGGTATGATTGGCAAATGAAATTGTAATGTATTTAAAGTGTACATCTGATAAAGTGATGATTGATATACATATGGTACATTTGGTAATATGTATCAGTACATTTGGTGAAGTGGTGATTTGATATACATACACACTATAAAACTATTCCCACAATTACGTTTTTGAACACATTCATCACCTCATAGAGTTCCTTTTGGCGGGGGATGGGGGGATGAGAATGCTTAAGAGCTACTCTCTTAGCAAATTTCAAGTATATAAGACAGTATTATTAACCATAGTCACCATGCCACACATGCCATACATTAGTGTACATTAGATCCTCAGAACTTATTCATCTTATAACAGAAAGTTTGTTCTTTTTGACCAGTCATTCCTTATTTCTCTTCTCCCTCAACCCCTAACAATCACCATTGTAGACTGTTTTTATGAGTTTGACTGTGTTTTTTTTTAGATTTTATATGTCAGTAATATCGTACCACACAATATTTGTCTTTTTCTGTCTGGCTTATTATACTTAACACATTGACATCCAATTTTGTTCATTTTGTTACAGATGGCAAGATTTCCTTCTTTTTAAAGGCTGAATAATATTCCACTGTATGTCTGTTGAACTCTATTGCCCATTTTTAAATTGGGTCATCTTGTAGACGCTTCTTGAGAAGTGCGTCCTTTTATTGACATACGTTTTGCAAATATATTTTGCAAATATCTTCACCAATCTCTGTCTTATCTTTTCACTCCCTTACTGTTGTCTTCTGATGAACAGTGGTTCTTAATTTTAATGGAATCCAATTTATTATTTTTTTCTTTTACGATGCTTATTTTGCCCTGCTGATGAAACTTTTGCCTCCCCCAAAGTCAGAAATATATTCTTTAATTTTTTCTTTTGGAAACTTTGTTGTGCTACTTTTCACAGTTAGGTCTATTCTCAAACTCATATGACCACTGCTGTTATTTGTCTTATCAACCCTTACTCTTCCTTCAGAATCTAGTTCCATCACTGGCTTTTCTTTGGAACACCGTGACCGCTCTAGACTTATTTAAAATGCAGTTATATCACTGAACACACTGTGTTTCAATCAGGATTCAGTTACATGCCGGCTAGTCTAAGCAGGAAGGAATTTTTCAGGGTGCTAAGTGGCTCACAGAATGATGGGGTGAGCTGAAGAAACAGGCTCCAGTTCGAATTTTCAAGAACAGCTCTCAGAACTCGACAATCAAGAGCACGGCTCTAATTAGAAAGATTAGGCTCCAGAACCACATCACTGCCACAGCTAAGAAGCTGCCACTAAGGTACCAAGCCATGCCTGCTATAATCCTTGGTAGCAGAATGAATGAGTGTCCAGTCTTATTCTCAATGTCTACCAAGCAAGGGAAACCACATCGTTACTAACTGTGCTTCTGAAAAACCAAATGTCTCCACAATTGTGCTGCTAGGCGAAATGGCAAAAACAACGGGAAGATGGCCTCCATCTCGCTTCCATTTTCCTAAATCTGGCGTGAGTGAATCTGATTGCCCTTTACATAAATCCCCTGAGCCTGGCTGCCAGGGGCCCTGGGAGAGCACACTGGAAGGAGGGTGCTGTCCCAGTGTATCCATCATACACAGTATTGTGATATGTGTGCTCTTTTCTGTCTTTCTTACTGGAAGGGATGTGTTCCAGGAGGGCAGGGTTCTATTAACCTTCGTGTATGCCCAGTGACTAGGTATAGTGTAGGGGCTGGTTAAATGTTTGTGGTATGAATTAATTAAATGTGTTTCTGCTTATTGCCTGTATGTCACTTAGGATACTTTTAGTTATAGCCAACTGAACAGCCAATTCAAATTTGTTAAAAAAAAAAATAAAGAGAGTCTATTTGTTCATGCAACTAAGAAAGGCAGAAGTAGATCTCACAGCAGGTGAGGCTTGATCAAGCTGCCCAACAATGTCACCAAGGGCCTAATTTCTTGTCATCTCACTGGTCTGACTTCTTTCTCTGATGTTGGTTTCATTTTCTGTCCTTGTGGGTTTTATTTTCTAGTGAAGATGAACAGATGATTTTATTTTATTTTTATTTTTTTAAGATGTATTTATTTATTTTTGGCAGCATCGGGTCTTAGTTGCGGTGCACGGGCTTCTCTCTAGTTGTGACGTGTGGGTTTTCTCTCTCTAGTTGTGGAGTGCAGGCTCCAGGGCAGGTGGGCTCTGTAGTTTGCAGCATGCGGGCTCTCTAGTTGAGGAGCTCGAGCTCAGTAGTTTTGGCGTGCGGGCTTAGTTGCTCCACAGCATGTGGAATCTTAGTTCCCTGACCAGGGATCGAACCGGCGCCCCCTGCATTGCAAGGCGGATTCTTTACCGCTGGACCACCAGGGAAGTCCCAGATGATTTTAAAATATGGACTATATAGTGTATTAAAAGCTGAGATATGCTCTGAAGAATAAATAAAAGAGGAATAAAATAATAAATAATGAATTAAACTTAAAAAAAAAACAGGATTGGAGGGCGGGTCAGCCAGTGGTTCTTAACCTCTTCTGTGCCATGGGCCTCTGACAGTCTGGTGAAGCTTAAGGACTCCTCAGAATGTTTTAAATGCACAAAATAAAATATATAAGACTACAAAGGTAACCAATTATATTAAAATAATGAATAAACAAACTTATGATGGGGTAATATATGTATTTTTATAGATACTTAATATAATAAGATATTTTAAATACCAACAAGTCAAAGCTTTAATTTTATTTTAAAATGACACATCAACGTGAGACACTTACCCAGTTTTAATAAGAACATTAAACAGTGAGGTGAACTTTGACTTACCGCCTTCCACTTGTTGATCAACAAACTATGTAGGGAAAGGAGCCTGGAAAGCAATTAACATACCTGGGTCACTGATATGAGACCACGAGACATAACTGTTTGGTGACTGAACATCTACTAGGCACAGAGTTACCTGATATTGGCTGGCAATGCAGGAGCAGCAGATGAGAACATTTTGATCACATGTATTCAGCAGCAAGTTTAATAATTATTTTAATTTAGAAGTAATAATGAACGTAAAGGATATTTTGAGAGGTTTGCAACCACTGCAATGTAATATGAATATCTGTGATTTCCACTGGTGACAGACACAGGTACTGATCATGTGACTGTGGTTTGCTACCTATATGTATAATGAAAGAAAATGATAAATTTCAGTGAGAGGCTGGTGAAAATTAAGATATAAGCACTTTCCTATATGGACATCCTGAATTCTATCTGTGGCCCCCAGGTCAAGCAGGTAAATCATTCATTGCCACCGCACCCAGAGGTGAGATTAGAATTATCCAACTTCTAATGGTTGGAAAATTCTGATATGATAGGGAAGGTGGGGAATGGGTGCTGGGGAGGTCACAAAAGAGTGTCCACTGTATCTCTGTGGCTCTTTCATGAATGTGTTATATTCAGTCCTGGTTTCCACATCCTGGGAATCCCTCAGTCTTAGACAAACCAGTAAGGCTAATTTCTCTACTCATCCAGCTTTCTCTGTAATCTGTGTGCTTCCATGAGTTCATGAATTTGGCTTCATTTACCTGAACTTCGACTTAACCCAGGAGCCGTTTTGCATGGGAGAGTGGGTTAGTATCCAGAAAACTGTCTTCACGCTCTGGTTCAATCCATCTGGGTTTTATTCTCTGGGTTTTATTCTCAAGGACTTGTAAGATCATTTCATCTGACCACACGCAACTCTCAGATAGGTCATGAAGGAGTGAGAAGGTCCTCTCTTCCTTATAGAATATAAAATCAGGACAGCCCTGAGCTGTCAGAGAGCAGATTCAGATGCTGCCTTGCACACTTCAATGTTAGCAGAGGACCTGTCCATGCTGGGACCAAATCTCTGAGGCAAAGACCTCAGTTTCTCGATCTGAGAAATGGAATGATTGGAGGAGATCAGATATTCTTAGCCTGCAAAAGATTTTGATAAGAGAAGAAAGGAATAATAACTTTCACTTGATTCTCAAAATGGTCTATGATCAAGAAAAGTTTAGATCCCTTGGATTAGATGGTTTCTAAAAGGTCTCCTGGACATTCCATCATCACCATTGCTATCACTAAGGTGACCAGCTGTCCTGATTTGCCTGGGTCTGAGAGATTTCCTGGGATTCAGGACTTTTGGTGCTGAAACCAGAACAGTCCTGGGCAAACTAGGGGATGGTTGGTTAACCTAAGCATCACCGTCACCACCACCACCATCATCAATAGCATCCCCATTAGTACCCCACCACCACCATCATCATTACCATCCTCATCACAGTCACCCCCACTATTACCATCTCTACCATTACCACTGCCATCATCCTCATCACCACTGTCACTGTCATCACCATCACAGTCATTCTCATCTGTAAGTTACTGGACTCTTACTATGTGCAAAACGCTTTACATGCATGGTCTCATAAGTTCATTACAAAGCAGTAAGGTAAGAACTAAGTCTTAAGAATTCAGGCTTAGGAATGTGATAGTAATGAGCTCAAATCCCAGTTCTGTCACTTACCAGCTGCAAAACTTTGCAAGTCATTTACCCTCTTTGAGCATCATTTATTTTTCCATTCCTATTACTTTCCCCTCTCTCCTTGTTGTATATCTCTGTCTCTAGCACTGGATTTCAGGATGCTTGAGGGAAAGCAGTTTGTTTTATTCATTTTCTCTGTCATTCCACCTCACCCAAGAGACTGATATAGAATAAACATCTATAAATAACAATAATTGTTATAATGGTAGCTAATACATATATTTTTTTGAGCACTTACTTTGTGCTGGGCTCTTTTCTAAGCACTTTACATGTATTAACTCATTTCTGATTTAGTTTATTACATTATATATAAACAAAAAAAGATCAAAGAAAAATGGTGGGAAATGGAAATGCAAAATAATATGGTATGTTTTATAGTATAGAAATTAAATCTCCATAAAGCCACATGAGAAACAAAAATATAAGATTGTAGAAATAAATACATGTTTGTCATTAATCACAATAAATGCAAATGAATTTAATTAACCAGAGTTCTCTGATAAGATTTTTTTATAAATACATGTCTATATACTATTTGCAAGGGTCACACCTAAAACACAGTGACACAAAAGAACAAAGTACAGGCATATCTCAGAGATATTGCAGGTTTGGTTCTAACTACTGCAATAAAGTGAATATGCAGTAAAAAAGACCTACACAAATTTTTGGTTTCCCAGTGCATTTGAAAGTTATGTCTATATTATACTGTAGTCTACTGTGTGCAATAGCATCATATCTAAAAAACAGTGTTCATACCTTAATTTAAAATACTTTATTGTTAAAAAATGCTAACCATCAGTGACCAAATGCTGTTGGAAAATGGTGCCAATAGACTTGCTTGACTCGGGGTTGCCACAGACCTTCAACTTGTAAAAAAACTGCAGTATCTGTGCAGCACAATAAAGCAAAGCAAAAGAAAATGAGGTATGCCTGTAAACTGGTGGAAAAGACATAATAGGCAGACGCTAACCTAAAGAAAGCAGGTGTGTCAATATCGATACAAACGAGATAGATTTTAAGGCAAAAGTCTTTGTTAGGTATATAAGAGAATCATTTAATGATAAACAACTCACCAGGAAGTTATAATGAACCTAAAGCTCTATGGACCCAATAATGTAGCCTCAAATTATACTAAAGCAAAAATTAACAGACTAGGAGAAATCTACAAATCTACAATTAAAATGGGATTTTTAGAGATGCTTTTCCAATAAATGATGTATGAGACAGTAAAAAAGTAAAAATAGAGAAACTGGAATAATAAATTCAACAACTAGTGGGGATAGAGGTTGGGAAATAGATCCTTAAAAATTAGTCTTTAAGGCTAATGACATTTGTGTTGGTAAGATGTGGAGAAACAGGAACTCACATATTTCCAGCAAGAGTGTATATTGGAGCCATTATTTTGGTGGGAAATGTGGCAATATTGGGCAAGCTTGAAGATGAGAACAATGATTGAGCAATTCCATCAATAGATGTTTGCCCTAGAGAAACCTCACCCACATGCACAGGGAGACATGTACAAGGATGTTCATTGCAGCTCTGTCCATAATAGTAAAAAGTGCAAAAGATCTAATCAGCACTCTGTTAAGGATGGGTAAATAACCTGAGGTTTGTTCAGATAGTGGACTACCCTATAGTATTTGAAATAACTTAAGTAGAGCTACATAAACCAATAAGGATAACATAAAAACACACTGAAGACTGAAAAAAATCAAGTTGCAAAATGATATGGTATGACACAATTTATGTTCGTTTCTTTGAAATGCACAAAATAATACCCTATATTGTTTGTGGGTACATGCATATGCAGTAGAAGTACAAAAACATGCATGGTATTTTTTAAAAATTTATTATTTATTTATTTATGGCTGCGTTGGATCTTCGTTGCTGTGTGTGGGCTTTCTCTAGTTGTGGCGAGCAGGGGCTACTCTTCGTTGCGGTGCATGGACTTCTCATTGCAGTGGCTTCTCGTTGCAGAGCACGGGCTCTAGGCGTGTGGGCTTCAGTAGTTGTGACACACAGGCTCAGTAGTTGTAGCACATGGGCTTAGTTGCTCCGAGGCATGTGGGATCTTCCCGGACTAGGGCTCGAACCCGTGTCCCCTGCATTGGCAGGCGGATTCTTAACCACTGCGCCATCAGTTTGAAGATTTCCCTGTGAGGGATAAGGAAGAGGAATGGGGTTCTGGCCACGAGACCACTAACCGTAGCTCTAACTCTAACCAGGACTGGGTCTCGAGCCTGGTGGGGTTCTGGGGAATCCCTCCTCATCCTTGTTGCGTATTAGTTAGACTCCAAGATGACCCTTGCTCTGCTGTCGGTCACGTGGGAATTTGGGCTTGTGATCTTGAGCAATTCCCAGTATCTCTCTGGACCTCGATTTTCTCATCTGTGAAATGAGCTAAAGATATTTTCCCTAGAGGTGGACTCAATCTTGACCTTCACATTGTCAGAGGCTTGTCATGGGGAAGAGAATTTAGACTGATTTGTACTGTGTGGTTTCAAAGAACAGAGCTAGAAGCAAGAAGTGGGAGGTCGAAATAAACTGCTATCAGTCAGAGTTGCTGTTCAAGAACTGAAAGGGAGCGAGCTCTCTGTCTTCAGGAATGTGCAAATAAAGTCAGCTAGACGAACATGTGGAAAGGAAGTTGGAGAGGGAATTCCTGGTCTGGGAGGAGTGGCTGATGTCCCAGGGACTGCCCCCACCCCTCCAAGGTCCTTGCTGGCTGAAAGCTTCCGTGATTCTAAGTTTCTATGATTAAAAGCACCTGCCTACCTGCCAGGTAACTTTTATTTACCCCTATTTTGCAGATGGGGAAACGGAAGCTGAGAGAACACAAGTAACTGTTATAGGAAAGCCCCTACATGTGGCTTAAGATCCCCTGTCACTGTCACTGTCAAGTGACAATTTCCCTTCTGCAGGGGAAGCACATGGAATTAAAATACTGTGAGTGGCTATTGCTGTTATGTATCTTTTGCAAGGGCTGCTGCACCTCTTCTGTGAAGTCAGTTGAAGATCTATGATGGAGAGAATTATGTGGTCTCAAGGCCCTTTGTTGGAGATGTCTTTCTGCTGGATAAGTATGTGGTGGTGAAACATTCGCCCTCAGCTCCCTCCGGTTTAGTCATCACGCTGGCTAAGTGCTCTGTTTGTGTCCACGCTGCCTTCCGAAGGGCTTGCACATCAGTGTCCCAGTTCATGGACATGGGGGATCTGCGATGTCACCACAGGCCTGAACTTCTACTCTGAGTGAAACAGTGAAAGGGAGGTGGCCCTCTTCCCCCTCCCCCACCCAGTCACCTGGTTGCTGCAGCAGGGGTTTGGCTGTGGGTGGTGGGTAAGAACCTTTGTTGGCTTCTATGGCCATGTGGACTACACTAGCTCTGGGGATTGGATGCTATTAGGTGACTGAAGACCCCCACCTTCAGACAAGAATAAGAAAATGTGGGTAGCAGTTTGCATTGTAATTAACCGGGACTAAAGCATTCCTTGTAGCTCATGACTTTTGGTTCACTGGAACCAAGAGCAAAGTATAGTCCGGAACCAAGGGGGAGTTAGGCCCTATTTGGCTGACCCTAAAACATTTGGAATTGCATTTGCTGAAGCTGGGATCCCAACAGGTCTTGAACCATTGGGTGGGAAATCACCAATCACTGATGGACTTGATCAGTGGGGAACGGGACTCTCCCGCCCCTTCCTGCTGCCACCAATAGCTGAAGCTGGTGGTGGGGAGTAAGAACCCAGGAGTCAGTCTGAGGCAGGAGGATAGAGGTAGCATGCGAAGCTGCCCTCAGTAAGATCTTCTCTCTGCCCAATGGTCCCAAATGGATCAGAGTTCTGGTTTTTCTTTAATTGTGGTAAAATATGTATAACATAAAATTTACCACTTTAACCCTTGAGTGTACAATTCAATGTTATTAAGTACACTCACATTGTCGTGCAACCATCAACCCATCCGCCTCCAGAACTTTTCTGTCATCCCAAACTGAAACTCTGTACTGGATAAACCATCGCTCCCCATTCTCCAGTCCCTTCCATGCTGTCCCCATCTAGCCCTTGGTAGCCACTATTTTACTTGCTGTCTCTATGAACTTGACTAATCTGGGTACTTCCTATAAGTTGAATCGTACAATATTTGTCCTTTTGTGTCTGGCTTATTTCACTGAGCAGAATGTCTTCGAGGTTCATCCATGTGTCAGTGCTTTATTCCTTTTTACAGGTGAATAATATTCCACTGCGCAGATATACCACATTTTGTTTATCCATTCATTTGTTGATGGACATATGCATTGATGGACTTTTAGCTATTGTGAATAATGCTGCTATGAGCATAGGCATACAAATGTCTGTTTGAGTCCTGCTTTCAATTTCTTTTTGGATATATACTTAGGAATTGCCAAATCATATGATAATTCTGTGTTTAAACTTTTTTAGGAACTGCCATAGTTTTTTTACACAGTGGCTGCCCCATTTTACATCCCTGACAGCAATAGACAAGGGTTCCAGTTTCTCCACATCCTCACCAACACTTTTTTATTTTTTTGGTAATAGCCATCCTAATGCATGTGAAGTGGTATCTCTTTGAATGGACCGGGTATTTAAACTATGAACAGGTACTTACCTTCCCTGAAAGTACAGTAAACTTGGCTGTGGCCAGAGGACGATTGCCATGGGCACCTGGATGAGGAGTAAGGAGACAGGCATAGTGAAACCCGTATCCTGGTTTTGGCCACCTGTTCAGTGGGTGGTTGATCATGGAGGGATGGAAAACCAACTCTGCACCTTGAAATCCCCTGATTGGTCAAACTATTTGTTATTGAACACAAGTTCGAGTGCCTGATGCACAGCAAGGCCAAACAATACGGAAACAATGAAGTTTGGAGCAGAGAAAGGTTGATTGCAGGGCCATGCAAGGAGAACGGGTGGCTCATGCCCCCCCAAAACCCAAACTCCTTAAAGCGTTTCAGCAAAGCATTTTTAAAGGCCAGGTGAGGGAGGGGCATCCCAGGGTATGTGATCAGCTCATGCTCTGATTGGCTGATGGTGACCAATCCTTAGGCGCCAGAAGGTCTGGGAACTACGTGCTTGTGATCATCACGTAGTTAATTTCTTCCATTTGGTGGTGGTTTTAGCACCTGAAAAACTCAGGAAATATGCATGAAATACTCTCTGGGTACTTCAGAGAGGAGCAACAACAGAGGATATGGGGGAGGGGTCCATCCCAGTAAGGCCCCATAGGGTCCTGCTCAGTTATGTATTTACAGAGAGTCCTCCACAAGCCAGCGCAAAAAGATGGTAGGTCTAAAATGAAGTGTGGGGGGGGGTTGTTTTGTTTTTGTTTATTTGTTTTTTAGGTCTTGATTTGTCAAGAGAATTTTGAAAAATGCTGAATATCTGGTCCATATCGTCCCTCATGTTACTATTCCCTATGTATCTAGTGCATAGAGACTATTTGTGACACTAGGTGCCCTTGTTCTCCACCTTCTCTGGGGTTCCCCACAGCTCTCCCTCTCCTGTTCTGAACAGTTCGGCTCCTCCCCTCACTTGCAGCTACAGAGGAAAAGCCCTGCCATTACCCATGTTCAAGCATGCTTACCACTCCCACAAGTGACTTATCAATGCATCTTTTCCAACTACTCCAATGTGAGTTCCATGAAGGAGGAGATGTTGGTTTGTTCACTGCTGTATCCTCAATGCCTACACTGTCCCAGGCCCATGGTAAGTGCTTGATAAATATTTATTGAATGAATTGATTAATATATGAATGAATGAACAATGCATTGTACATTTCTGAATAGTAATTCTGTAAATACCATGTTCTTAACCTTGTCACATTTCCGGTGGTATTTTAGTCCCCCTTAAAAATCAGCAGCTTCCTGACTGGTCAATCCCTGTGCAGTTCTGAGCACCTCCCACTGTCCTCTGTCAGCACAGTGAAGTCTTCGAAAGGAGGTGTGTATTGAGCTGGACAGTCTAGCTTAGGCTGCAGTAACAAACAACCTTCAAACCTCAGTACTTAAACAATAAGGTTGTTATTTCCTCAAACTATATATCCAGGAAGGGTTGGCTGGGGGCTCTGCTCTACACTGTCCTCACTCTGGGACCCAGGCTGGTGGAGTAGCCACCATCTACTGATTGCTCATATAGAAGAAAAGACGACGATTCACACTGGCTCTTAAAGCCCCCTACTGGAAGTAAGGTATTGCTTTAGCTCACATTTTATTAGATGAAGCAAGTCACATGGCCATACATAACTCCAAGGGATGGGAGGCTGTGATAGACTGTATTATTGCCAAAATGTTTGCTGTCTCTCCCTGTTATCCTCTCCCCACTGACATCAGGCTTGGCCATGGGACTTGTTTTAGCTACTGATTTTTAGTAGAAATGTGCCATGAGGGTCTGCTCCTTCAGCCTGAATCCTGGAATGATGGAACAGAGCCAGAGCTGACCCACAATGGGAGCATAAGATGAGTGAGAAACAAATCTTTATAGTTATGAACTTGTATGATTTGGGCATGCTTTGTTATTGGGGCATAACTTAGCTTAAATGGATTGATTCAGTGGGGAAGTGTAATTTTACCAATTACAAGAGAATTGCGAATAGCCGATGGACAGCTCTAATGACTACCACCCAGAGCCATTTGGGTTGGACGTCATTGGAGATGAACAGTAGCTTAGCAGGCTGGAGGGAAAGGGTTTCAGGCAGAAGGAAACTTCTGCAAAGGTTTGTAACAGAGAGGGATGTGATAAGTGGGCTGGGTGGGACTGGAGAGTCTTCTGAGGTTGGTTGTGTGGTGGGAAGGGGGAGACTGGCAAGGACAGATGAGGCCATTATATTCCCCCAAGACTGGCTGTTTGCCCTGGTCTCCATCAGACCCAGATCTGAGGTCATCCTTCGAGATGACTTCTGTGAGTTCTGGAAGCCATTTTGTTGGGTGAGGTCCTGCTTCTCTCTGACCTTCAGGTTTCCATCTGTAAAACCAACATAATAATATTCACTTTGCAATGTTGTGACTATTCAGTGACTATTTTAACTACTAGTGGAAGAAGCCTGGGATCTGGAATCATACAGACCTGTGTTTGAATCCGGATCTGCCACTTACTGAGAACCTCAGGAATTTTTTGCTGTTGTTTTTTAAAAATTTTTTAGGAATTTTTTTTTTTTTTTTTTGTGGTACGCGGGCCTCTCACTGTTGTGGTCTCTCCCGTTGCGGAGCACAGGCTCCGGACGCGCAGGCTCAGCGACCATGGCTCACGGGTGCAGCCGCTCCGCGGCATGTGGGATCTTCCCGGACTGGGGCACGAACCCGTGTTCCCTGCATCGGCAGGCAGACTCTCAACCACTGCGCCACCAGGGAAGCCCAGGAATTTTTTTTAAACATCTGTGAGCCTCTGATTTCTCATCTGTAAAACAGAGATGGTACACAACACTGTAAATCAACTATACTCCAATAAAAATTAACTTTAAAAAATAGAGATGGTAATTAGTGCTTCATGGGGTTGTCATGAGAACTATGAGAAACAGTGAAACTATGCAATGCATAGTAGGAGTTCCATAAATATTCATTAACCCAACTGCAGGGCTCATAGAAATGTTGGGTCTGACTTATCTTTCTTTGATTCTAGACTTGCTACAAACCAGATGGTTTTGATGCATTTAAGGCAAGAGAATGTGCGCGGCATGAAGCTTCATGGCCTTTAACAGCACAGTTACAGAAAACCTGAGGTATCTTGGCATTTAACCACATGGCCATCCCAGGATCTAATAGGACCTAACCCCAGTTATTCACCAAGGTCGCACCCTGCATTTCAATCCCATTCCGAGTCCATAGGGTCAAACTATGAATGTTCCAGAAGAAATGTGCATATGATCAGGCAGGCTGTGCTGAGAGTCATGTACTCACCTGACCTCTGCACGAGCAAGTCCCAGCTCTCAGAGAAAGGTAGGGCTGTCAGAGCCATCTGCGGAGCACCTGCTTGTACTAAACTGTGTACCAGCCTTTAGAGGCCAGGTCCTCAGATCCCAGTAATTTAAACCAACAGGGTTTAAGCTAAGATCTTTATTTGGTTGTCTCATTCAGTCCTCAAAATAGCCCTAGTGTCCTATCCTAATATTATTTCCATTTTTCAGATGAGGACGTAGAGGATCAAAAAGGTAAAATAGGGCTTCCCTGGTGGCGTAGTGGTTGAGAGTCCGCCTGCCGATGCAGGGGACGCGGGTTTGTGCCCCAGTCCGGGAGGATCCTGCATGCCGCGGAGCGGCTGGGCCCGTGGGCCGTGGCTGCTGAGGCTGCGCGTCCGGAGCCTGTGCTCCGCAGTGGGAGAAGCCACAACAGTGAGAGGCCCGCGTACCGCAAAAAAAAAAAAAAAAAAAAAAAAGGTAAAATAATTTGACCAGAGATGGAATTCAGATGAAGACCTTAAATTGTCTCATTACACTGCTTCTTGGGTTTTACGGTTGAGAGACTCAAAACCTGAGAGGGCAGACTTACTCAAGTCACACGGCCTTGTTAGCTAATCTCCATGTCAGCACCATGTCACAGGTCTCCTGATTCCTAGAAAGAATGAGTTCTGAGTTTATGAATGTACATAATTTATAAACCAGATGCCATCAAATCTCAATGTTTACACTATGATCTCTTTGGTCACATCCAAGCTTAAAACATCATCCTCCCTCCCAAAGATATGATACATAATTGACTATATTTTAATGTGTTTTATGGATTGTTTAAAAGCATATATTTGACACTTTAAATCATTTCATGTTTATATCGGTTAGAAGTGAGGTTCTAAATACATTTTATTTTCGAAATTGCTCACCTGCTGTCCGAACACCATTTGTTCTATAAATTTTTTCGATGATTGGTGATTTTTTTAAACAATTTTTAAAAATTTTTTATTTATTTTTGGCAGCTTTGGGTCTTCGCTGCTGCACGTGGGCTTTCTCTAGTTGCGGTGAGCGGGCGCTACTCTTTGTTGCGGTGCACGGGCTTCTCATTGCGGTGGCTCCTCTTGTTGCAGAGCACGGGCTCTAGAAGTTGCAGCACACGGGCTCAGTAGTTTTGGCACGACGGCCCTACAGTGGGCAGGCTTCAGTAGTTGTGGCACGCGGGCTCTGTAGTTGTGCTGCACAGGTTTAGTTGCTCCGCGGCATGTGGGATCTTCCCAGACCAGGGCTCGAATCCGTGTCCCCTGCATTGGCAGGCGGATTCTTAACCACTGCACCACCAGGCAAGTCCCTGGTGATGTGTTAAATTCTTTTGTTCTGAGCTTTGTTTCTGGCCTGTCCGTTCTGTCCCATTGATTTTTCTCTTCTTGATCCTGAACAGGTTGTAGAAGCTGACAGATTTTGATATATATCCTAGATCTTAAGTGTCTTAGCTGTGACATCCTGTATTTTCTTATTCTACAAATATTCACTGAAGCAAATTCTGTGCCAAGTCTTATACTAGTGTGCATCACTGGAGACCCAGAAATGCAGAAGATGTGTTCCCTGTCTTCAAGCTATCATAATCTGGTGGGGACAATTCATAGGGACAGAAACGCAAGCACAAATGCCAACAGTAATAGTGAAGCACTTCATGTACATTATCTCACTTAATCCTCATCACTGCCACTTGAGGTCACTGCCCCTCATTTCTCAGAGGAGGGAACTGAGGCTCAGAGCTGTCAGGTAATTTGCCCACGACCCCACAGTTAGTGAGTAGTAAGCCAGGGTGATTTCAAGCCCAGGAGATTAACACCTCTGCTATACCAGGTCACTTGGCACACAGGAGGAAAGGAAGAATACTGTCCAAGTCACGCAGCAGGTTATTTTCCGGGTAGAGACTCACTTCTTTGCCACCCAGACATAAGAGACTTGCCATCTCTGCCATCCTTGGGTCCTGCCCACCCTGCCGCCCAGGCAGGGCTGGCAGAAGAGAAGAGTCAGGGCAGGAGCCGGCTCCTTGATGAACTGCCTTCCTGGAACAGGCCAGGAGGCTCTGGTCACAGCACAGAGGTGGGGTGTATGCCTGTGGGGAGTGTCAGCTGGCATCCAGGGGCAAGGCAGCCCCAAAGTGGTGGCTTCAGCCTGAAAGCGCCAGCAGGTCACAGCGACCTCAGCAGCTCACATGTACAGGGAGGGTGCGGCCAGGGAGGAGGGACGTGACCGGACACTGAGTGACACAGATAGCCTCATTTTTCCATCTATCAGGGTGACTAAGACACTCTTTTTGCAACTCAGCAACCTCTTCCATCAAGGGCTAAGCTCCCCCAAGAAAGTCAGAAAGACTTGCAGGCTCTTTCTGCCTTGGCCACATACCTCCCCCAAGGGCATAAATTACAGAAATAGCCACTGGCATCAATGAGGAGGAGAGAAGAAGGGACAAAAATAGACCATATCTCAAAACAGACTGATGGGGCTTCCCTGGTGGCACAGTGGTTGAGAGTCCGTCTGCCGATGCAGGGGACACGGGTTCGTGCCCCGGTCCGGGAGGATCCCACATGCCGCGGAGCGGCTAGGCCCGTGAGCCACGGCCGCTGCGCCTGCGCATCCGGAGCCTGTGCTCCGCAACAGGAGAGGCCACAGCGGTGAGAGGCCCGCATACCGCAAAAAAAAAAAAAAAAAAAAAAAAAACAGACTGACGTTCAGGTCTCAGCTGAAGCCATTCATTCTTGGGATTGAGTCTCAACTGTGCTGCCTCCCAACGGTGAGAACTTGGGTGAGGTACACCTGCCCTCGGAGCCTCAGTGACCACATCTGCGAAATGGGAATAATTTATACAGTACTTCTGCCCACACCACCCCCCACCCTCGGCACAGTGCCTGGCACGTGGTAGTTGCTTAACGAGCACATGTTGCATGAGTTCGTACTTGTCTCCCTCTGGTTCAGTTGAGTAGGAGCTTCACACGGCAGGGATTTGGGTTTGGACTGTTCACTGCTGTTTCCCCAGCACCCAAGCTAGAGCCTGGCACAGAGTAGGTGCTGGAGAAATCTTTGTTGAATGATTATAGAATAAGTAACCTAGAGCCTTCCCTGGCCCAACAGACTTCTCCTTCCTGCTGAGGAGAGGGGCGTAAGTCGAAAGGGAGTAGAGAAAAGTGGTTAAAAGCAAAGCTCCCTGGACTTGGGAGACCTGGGCTCAGATTCTGTCTTTGTCATGTACTTGCTGTGTGACCTTGAGCCAGTGACTTCCTATTTCTTTTTTTTATTTTTTAAATTTTATTTATTTTTAGCTTTAGTGGGTCTTTGTTGCTGCACTTGGGCTTTCTCTAGTTGTGGTGAGGGGGGCTACTCTTTGTTGGGGTGCGCGGGCTCCTCATTGCGGTGGCTTCTCTTGTTGCGGAGCACAGGCTCTAGGCGCACAGGCTCAGTAGTTGTGGCGCACGGGCTCAGTTGCTCCGAAGCATGTGGGATCTTCCTGGACCAGAGATCGAACCCGTGTCCCCTGAACTGGTAGGTGGATTCTTAACCACTGCGCCACCAAGGAAGTCCCTGACTTCCTCTTTCTGAGCCTTCATTTCTCCATCTTTAAGATGGGACTTAAGAGTTATTGTGAGGATTAGCCGAGATAACCCACTTCCCAGGCTTCCCTCCCTCTTCCCCTGTCCTGGCAGGACTGCCAAGACCCCTTCACGGTGGCTGACCTGGGCATGCTGGCCAGCTGCCATTGGGCCTTCCGCCAGGCCCTGCCTCGGGTCTCACCCTTCTGTGAGGTGAAGTGCAACAGTAGCCCCTGGGTGCTGCGTGTCCTGGCCACCCTGGGCACCAGCTTTGACTGTGCCAGCCAGGTGGGTCTGGGCCTGCTAAGGGTCAGACTGGATCAGCCAGGTAGGGGTTGAATCCCACTGAGCTGCGGGTCATGCATAAGCTTCCCCTTGTCCTGTTGAGCACTTTCTGTGCCAAGCGCTGTGTGAAGGGCCTCACATGGATTTCTGTCCTTGATCCTCCCAACAGCTCGACGAGGTGGCCAGGGGTATCCCCCCTTCATTTAAGGAGGAAACGGACTTAGGTGAATGACTGAGCCTGACCCAAAGGCTGTGCTCTTTCCTTACACTGGGGAGTAGAACATTCTGGAGATTTCTTAGCAGAAAGGGATTCACGGTGTTGAGACAGGTTAGAGCAGGAACTCAATTGGCGGGAATGATATCCCTGGAGATGGGGATTTTTTTTTTTTTTTTTGTGGTACGCAGGCCTTTCACTGTTGTGGCCTCCCCCATTGCGGACCACAGGCTCCGGATGCGCAGGCTCAGCGGCCATGGCTCACGGGCCCAGCCACTCCACGGCATGTGGGAACTTCCTGGACCAGGGCACGAACCCGTGTCCCCTGTATTGGCAGGCGGATTCTCAACCACTGCGCCACCAGGGAAGCCCAAGATGGGGATATTTTACTAAGCCTCCCTCCTTCCCTTTCTGAGGATCCCTCAGCTAAGCAGGATTAAATGCACCAGCTGCCTACAGGCAGCCACCCTGATTTCTTCTCCCATGGGACCAGAGTTTATTGGAAAGGGGTTGGTTCTGAGCTAGAACTATCAGCATCTGGAACAGTGCCTGGCACATTGCAGGGACTCAGTCACAGGCACCTCATGGTCCCATCCAGTGGGAGCAAAGGAGTGGGTCCCCAGCTGGGCTCTTGGCCATGCCAGGTGGAGCTGGAGCAGGTGCTGGGCCTGGGCATGGCCCCTCGTGCATCATCTATGCCTACCCCTGCAAGGCTGTCCCCCACATCGAGTGCGCCGCTTGCCATGGGGTGAAGCTCCTGGTCTTTGACATCGAGAAGAAACTCACTGAGGTGGCCCAGGACCACCCGGGGCCAGGTGTGACCGGCAGGGGTGTGCAGGCAGCTGGGGTGACAGTCAGGGGGCTGGGGACAAAGGCAACGTAATGAGCAAATTACCCAACACAGTACTTACCCAACAAACATTGGTCTAAGACAAATGAAGAGGTGGACCTGCAAGTCCCAGCCTGGTTTAAGGGGGTCTGGCAGCTGGTGGTACGTGGGAGCTCTATTGCATTTGGACTGAGACAGCCCAGGTTCAAATCCCAGCTCGGTCATTTACCTGATATATGTATTGGGCAAGTCTCTGAACATTTCTAACACTTGGCTCCTTCATTTTCAAAATGGAGGCGTGTTGCCTGGCACACAGTAGGTGTACTATACCGACGCTGTATCTGTTTTCTACACTCCCTTCCCTGGGTGTAACTGAGGAAGAGGTAAATGGATACACATGTGTGCTCTTGGGCTGGTGATGGAGGTGGAGACTCGGTGGTATTGGACACCCTACTGGATCTGGGGGCCCGCTGGCCCTGGAAAGAGGGTGGGAAGCAGTGGTCTAGGCCCCCTGGCATCTCGGCTGAGTGCCCTTTCCTTGCCCTCCCCATTCACTGTGTCCCTTGCCCAGGCTGGTCCTCCAGCTGCAGACCAAAGACAACCAGAGCACCGCCCCCTGAGCGCCAAGTTTGGGGCCAGCCTGGAGGTGTGTGGGCACCTGCCCATGTCTGCCAGAGACCTGGGGTTGGCGGTGGCGGGAGTCGGGTGAGGGAGGCTGAAGACGCCAGAGCTGGGGGCGGGAGCCCTGGGGTCTAGTCCTGCCCTCGGCAAGCTGCAGCCCCTCTCTGGGCTTGTGGGACTCCATCTGTCAAAAGAGGAAGGATGGGATACGAAGTTTACTTAGGTCCTCCTGCTCCAAGGCACTGGGGTTTGGGGTCTGGTCATGAAATGTCCCTGAGAGGAAGAGGAAACCAGGTGGCTGTGCCGCCGCTGGGGTGTGGGTGCAGGTGTGTGTCACGTGGACCCCCGGGTCTGGAGGTGAGGGCCCCCCATGGTGCCTTCATCCATAGGTCAGCCCGAGTGTGCCGGTGTCTGTGAGCTCACAGCTGGGCCGGCACAGTCAGGGATGTTTCCAGGTGTTGGTTTCTGCATTTGGCCCCGGTGGCTCTGTGTCTTATATATGCCAGTGCATCTCTCTCTGTGATTATCCGCGGTCTTTGTGGCTTTATGGTTCAGAATATATGAGGCCATAGGTTTCTGCACGCATTTCTCCTGAGTTACACGCACGGACCGTGCTCAGCTTCCACATGGGATCCGACTGCCAGACACCCCAGGGCTACATGCAGGCCGACGCTGACTGCCGGCACATGTTCGAGATGGGCTGCAGGGCTGGGCAAGACATGAGCCTCCTGGCTATTAAAGGGAGCTTCCCAGAGTGAAGGGTTTGGGCCCCAAGTTTGAGGAGGTGAGCTGGCGAGGGCCCTGTGGCTGGTACCTGTGCTCAGGGAGATCACAGGGTGTGCCCGGGCATGTGCATGAGTGTGGGTGTCTGTGTACACATACATGTGTTTGTGTGTCCACCTCTCTTTGGGCCTCTGCGTGTACCAGGTGTGCATGTGTGGTTTGGTTCCAACCAAAAGCAGACCCTGAGACAAAAACTTGGGTGCTAGTAGTTTCTTTGGGAGGCACCAATGAGGAAATCAGGAGAGTGAGACAGAAGGGAGGCAAGTCAGAAAAAGAAACGGTCAAGCTGGTTACCACCGTGGGCATCTGGACCAGCCCCGCTGGGGATCATCTGCGGAACCAGAATCATCCACCAGAGGACAGGGAGCTGGGGCCTTTGTCCATCAACTCCTGAAGTTGTGGGCAAGGGATGGTAATTCCCCCACACCCAAGCTGGTTTCTGGTGAAGCTGGAGAAAATCGTCAGGGAGAGGAGAAGGTGTAGGTATGTGTATATGTGTGTTTGTGTGTGTACATGTTTCCCTGTGTCCGTGTGTAGAAACGTGTGTATCTATTAAATAACTATTCTCAGTCTGTCCCATGATGCAGCAGCCAGAACCGTAATACCTGACCCAGTGGGGCCTCCGGGACCCTCCTCCAGATGAAGGTAGTTGTCCCTCCAAGTAGGTTGACGCTCAGGCCATATTGTTTGTAAGTATGTTGACTTTCACTCCCAGCCAATGAATGTCTTAGCATGTGCACAAATTTGCTTGTGTATACATGTGTGTCTGCATGGGTGTGTGTGTAAGTGTTTCTGGGTGTCTCTGGACACGTGTCTTCGTGTGTGTACTTGTCCCTCCTCCCATCAAGCTCGCATGCTGGAAACAGAGGTGCTCTAAGAGCAGAGGTTACAAACGAGACCTCTGGGCTTGCTTGGCTCCCACAATAGTTACAAATTTTAGTTGCCAATAGTCTTTGTTTTAAAATAGACGCATTTCACAAATGCCTGAATTCCTCTGGCCCTCTCAAAAATTTGAGAGAGCTGATGATATAGAAGTACAGTCCATCTTGGCAACAAGTAAATCAAATTTATGGCTCATGTCCAGTATCTGACGGATCTGTGGGACTGGGAGTGTAGCTGCCCTCTTTGCAGAGGCATTGACTCTCCAGTTTGTTGTAAGACTTAACTGGCCCATTTTCTCATTTATGTTACCTGCTCGGCCCCTTAGGTAACTGAGCTTTCAACCTCTGCTTTATAGCAATAATCGGAGCCAACAGCCTCATACTTTACAGATGAGGAACTGAGGTCTCATGTGTGGGCAGGCCCGACTCTGTCAGGCTGGGCAGTGGAGGGATAAGTCCCAGCCAGTGCACACACCCGTGCCCCTCCGAGTGCTCCGATAGCTTCCGGGTGAGCCGGTGAAGGGGAACAGACCAGCCCTCGGTCTTTTCTGTCTTCCATCCCTTTCTTCCCTTCCCCTGTATCCCTGCAGGAACTCTGCCCCGATCTGCCCCTCTTCCCATGCACCCTCTACAGATATCTCCCCTGGACATATGGGGAGCAAAGTGTGGATTGGGGTAACGGGTGGCAGCCAGAGAAGCTAGAGGAGCCCAATGACCCCACTCAAACAAGGTTATCTCATGGACGCATCACAGAACATCAAATTCCCCATCTGCAAAGTATCTTGGTTCTGCCCAGTCAGACACTCAGGGGTATAAGTAGGCTCTGGGAAAATGTAAGTTAAATCAAGATGGAAGACATTTCCATGAGTTTTCTTTGCTTGGGGAGGATGGGCAGGTCTGAGTATATGACTCATGGGTCTCCAGGCCTAATCAGCCTGTAACAGACCCTAAACAAGAAGACCTTTGCTTTTTATTCTCCATAGTAAGAAGTCTCCATCACTTGAATCATGGGAAATTCTTTAAAAACAAAAAACACTAGGTTTTCATCCTCAAGAAAATACTGAAAATCCAGGAGAAGTGCTCCTATGTCCCTCAAGGCCATTCCGTGCTCTCTCTCCTGTGACATAATAAGAAATAGATATTTGGTCTCTCTCCCTAGTTTTCTAGCACAGCTCCTAAAACCCCTGGAATCTCTGAAGAGATGTGTCTTTTTGTATGTTAACGCAATGGCCTCAGGATTTAATCAATCATGCCTACATAATGAAGCCTCCAAAATCCCCTAACTGGAGGGGTTCAGAGAGCTTCCATAGGTGAACATGAGGTGCTGGGAGGTTGGTGCGCCTGGACAGGGCATAGAAGCTCTGTGCCCCTTTCCACATACCTTGCCCTATGCACCTCTTCCTTCTGGCTGTTCCTGAGCTATACTCTTGTATAACAAACTGGTAATCTAGTAAATAAACTGTTTTCTTGAGTTCTGTGAGTTGTTAGCAAAATATAAAACCCAAGGAGGGAGTTGTGGGAACCTCTGATTTGTGGCCAGTGTGTCAGAAGCACAGGTGACAACCTGGACTTTTGATTGGCATCTGCAGTGGAGAGGACAGCCTTGTGGGACTGAGCCCTTAACCTGTGGGATCTGACGCTTTCTCCAGGTAGATCGTGACAGGATTGAGTTAGATTGTAGGAGAGCCAGTTGGTGTCTGCAGAGAATTAGAAAATTACTTGGTGTTGATGCCGAAAGCTCAGCCTCTGTGCACCAAACTGAATCTCGGGAACAGAGTTTTGGGTGAAGTAGAAAAGAATAGCTTTATTGCTTTGCCAGGCAAAGAGGGACACAGTGGGCTTGTGCCTCTTAAAATTTTGTGTCCCAACCTGGGAGGATTTGGAGTTTTATAGCAGTAGTTCAAGGGTGGAGTTGCTGACAAGATTAGGGTGTGTGCAGGGCCTGCACTCCTTTATTTATTTATTTTTAATTAATTTTAATTGGAGTATAGTTGCTTTACAATGTGTTGCTTCTACTGTACAGCAAAATGAATCAGTTATACATATACATATATCCCCTATTTTGGGATTTCCTTCCCTTTTATGTCACCATAGTGCATTAAGCAGAGTTCCCTGTACTATACAGTATGCTCTCATTAGTTATCTATTTTATACATAGTATCAATAGTGTATATATGTCAATCCCAATCTCCCAATTCCTCCCACCTTTCCCCCTTTCCCCCTTGGTATCCATACGTTTGTCCTCTACATCTGTGTCTCTATTTCTGTTTTGCAAATAAGATCATTTCATCTCATCTCAGGTGGTCGGGTCTCCTAATCTTTTTTTTTTTTTTTTTTTTTTTTGCGGTACGCGGGCCTTCCACTGTTGTAGCCTCTCTTGTTGCGGAGCACAGGCTCTGGACGCGCAGGCTCAGCGGCCATGGCTCATGGGCCCAGCCGCTCCGCAGCATGTGGGATCTTCCCGGACCAGGGCACGAACCCGTGTCCCCTGCATCGGCAGGCGGACTCTCAACCACTGCACCACCAGGGAAGCCCGGGTCTCCTAATCTGGATGGGCTTCTCTGGTCCCTTTAATCTGGCCTCAGGTGGTTTCTTGACTGCTCCTCCTTTTATTAGCAACTGTTCAGAATTTGCGCTTTGGAACTCAGGGAAGGTCATGGAGGCTGGAGTCTTGCCTTCAAATAAGAAATGGGGGACAAAAAGGCTTCTGTGCCCAGGAGCCCCACGGGGTCCTGCTCGGTTTCAGTGTGGAGCAACCCCCATATATCCGGTTACAGAAGTGTTCTGTGAGTGTAGAGAGAAAAAGAGTGTGGCTTTCTTTCATCATCCCTCTTCGACTGGACCCCTGCAGCTCTGGGCTCAGCAGGAGCACCCCTGAACCCACTTCTCTAACTGCCTCTTGCCGGCTGCTCCAGGCGGTTCTGGTTTCCTGCGCTCAGTCACTCTGAGCCTCCCCCCACCATCCCAGAGTGCAGCTCAGATCACACCATGGTGCTTTACAGACCTTTTCTGAAAGTTTGATGATGAATGGAATTACTGTGTGGAGAAGAAAACATTAGGTTTCTAGGCAAGGGGCTTGGTTTTTCTGGGCCTTAGTTTCCTCATCTATGAAATGAAGATAATGACAGTGCTTTCCTTATCAGATGGACATGAGGAATGAATGAAAACATGCACATAAAGCATGGTGAGCTGGGACTTCCCTTGGTGGTGCAGTGATTAGGAATCTGCCTGCCAGTGCAGGGGACACGGGTTCGAGCCCTGGTCCGGGAAGATCCCACATGCCGCGGAGCAACTAAGCCCGTGTGCCACAATTACTGAGTCTGCGGAGCCCACATGCCACAACTACTAAAGCCCATGTGCCTAGGGCCCGTGTTCTGCAACAAGAGAAGCCACTGCAATGGGAAGCCCCCTCACCGCGACTAGAGAAAGCCCGCACGCAGCAACGAATACCCAACACAACCATAAATAATAAATAAATAAATTTATTTATTTAAAAAAAAGGCATGGTGAGCAGTCAATAAAATCACCTCATTACACGTGTATGTCATTGACAAGTACTTATTAAGCATCTATTGTGTGCTGGGCCTTGCTGAGTGATAAGACAGAGCAGTGACTAAGGCTCCCCTTTTCAAATTTATAGTCCATTTGAGAAGGACATCAGTTGGGATCTTACAGGAAAACAGAAAGGACCCAAGGTATTTCAAACAGAGAGGGATTTAATTGAGGAAATTAGCTGAGAGAAGGTTGGAAGTGCAAAAAAAGGAAGATGTGTTACCCAGTGTCTTAATTCCCCCAGGAGTTGACCCAGGGACAAGGATTTGAGTGCATACAGTTAATTTGGGAGCTGCAGGGGACACTAGCAGGGTGGTGGGGAAGTGAGATAGGGAAAGGAAGGCAGCCAATAGGGGGCAAAACACATGGCTATCACAATGGGTGATTAGTGTTCAATTCCACAGGCAACTCTGGGGTATAAAATGCATGCCTCAGAGTCATCCCACATGAGGAGCAAGGGAGCTGGACTATTTAACCCCAACTCCCAAGAATCATTGTTTGAGGGCTCCTGGGCTCCTATCCGTCTCCCAGAGTAATGGAAATAAAAACAAAAATAAACAAATGGGACCTAATTAAACTCAAAACTTTTGCACAGAAAAGGAAATCACAAACAAAACAAAAAGACAACCCACAGAATGGGAGAAAATACTCACAAACGATATGACCGACAGGGTCTCCAAAATTTACAAACAGCTCATGCAGCTCAATATCCAAAAAATGAACCACCCATTATGAAAAAATGGGCAGAATAAACATTTCTCCAAAGAAGACATACAGATGGCCAAGAGGCACATGAAAAGATACTCAGCATCACTAATTATTAGAGAAATGTAAATCAAAACTACAGTGAGATATCACCTCACACCAGTCAGAACGGCCATCATCAAAAAATCTACAAACAGTAAATGCTGGAGAGGGTGTAGAGAAAAGGCAACCCTTCTACACTGTTGGTGGGAATGTAAATTGGTACAGCCACTGTGGCGAACAGTATGGAGGTTCCTTAAGAAACTAAAAATACAGCTACCATATGATCCAGCAATCCCACTCCTGGGCATATATCCACAGAAAAACATGGTTCGAAAGGATACATGCACCCCAACGTTCATCGCAGCACTGTTTACAATAGCCAAGGCACGGAAGCAACTTAAATGTCCGGCAACAGATGAATGGATAAAGAAGATGTGGTACATATATTCAGTGGAATATTACTCAGGCATAAAAAAGAACGAAATAATGCCATTTGCAGCAACATGGATGGACCTGAAAATTACCATATTCAATACTAAGTGAAGTAAGCCAGACAGAGAAAGACAAATATCATATGATATCCCTTATATGCGAAATCTAAAAAAAAATGATACAAATGAACTTATTTACAGAACAGAAACAGACTCACAGACTTTGAGAATGAACTTATGGTTACCAGGGGGGAAGGGTAGGAGGAGGGATAGATGGGGAGGCTGGGATTGACATGTATACACTGCTATATTTAAAACAGGTAACCAACAAGGACCTACCGTAAAAAAGTAAATAAATAAAATAAATTAGTTAAGAAAACCCAAATGATACCAAAACAGAAGTATCAACCCCACATAAATCATTAGAAAATAAAATTGGTAGAAATAAATCATTACATTTGAGCGAAGGAGAAGCGTGAGAAGTACAGGGTGTGATGGGAGGTATAGGTAAAAACCAGGCTTAGTCGGCATGCTGAGAGAAGTTGTTGCTCTAATGCTGGTGAGAGATGAGGGTCACCTGGGTCAGGGTGGTGGTGAGGGATGGGATGTGTGTCAGAACAGCGTGGTGAGCAGAGTGGAGGAAGACCATCTGGTACGCCCTGTGGGGAGAGTCCTGTAGATTCAAGTTCCCACCACCCTCCTTCCCCACCCCAGGTTGTCCTTTGGCCTTTGCAGCCTCCAAGCCCTCCTTCCATGCCCCTCCCCATTCAGTTATCTGAACAGTATCAGTTCAGTTATCATATGTTTACAATCATCATCTCCCTGGTATATCACAACGATCCTATAAATATTATTATATTTTAAATAAATAAATTTATTTGTTTATTTTGGCTGCGTTGGGTCTTCATTGCTGCGCGCAGGCTTTCTCTGGTTGAGGAGAGCAGGGGCTACTCTTCGTTGTGGTGCGCGGGCTTCTCATTGCAGTGGCTTCTCTTGCTGTGGCACAGGGGCTCTAGGCTCACAGGCTTCAGTAGTTGTGGCACGTGAGCTCAGTAGTTGTGGTGCATGGGCTGAGTTGCTCCGCGGCATGTGGGATCTTCCCAGAGCAGGGCTCGAACCCGTGTCCCCTGCATTGGCAGGCGGATTCTCAACCACTGTGCCACCAGGGAAGTCCCCTATAAATATTATTAATCTCCATGTATTAGAAGAGGAAACTGAGGCTCAGGAAGTTGGTGTCACTGCCCAAGATTTTTTGAGAAGATGATATTTGAGCTGAGACCTGAAAGATGAGAAGCTACTCTTGGGAAGGGCTGGAGAAAGCACTCGAGACAGAGGAGAGCCACTGCAAAGGCCCTGAGGTGTGGAGCGGTTTAGAATATTCTAGAAATAGGAAGGAGGTCTGTGAGGCTGGAGCTCATTTCTCAGACCAGGGCTACCTGGCATCTGACTCCTCTTCAGGAATCGCCTCTCTGATGGTGACTCTGACTTCTCTCTCCAGCTCTGGCCACACACTTGGTGACAGTCTGCACTCAGTCTCTCTGCAAGGGCCATCTCGCATTTCCCTGCCCTCCCTCAGACCTGGGGACCAGCGCTCTCACTGTAAAGCCTGAGGCTCCCGCCCCAATCCCTGGACTGGCCTCAAGGGGGCAGCAGTGTACAGAGAATGCCCAGGGTGAGGCTGCCAGCCCAGCCAAGGCCTCTTCCTCAAGGGCTCTGCTTCCCGCTGCTTCCAGACCAGAAGCAGATTTATCACAAAGTGAATGAAACTTAAACCTCAAAGTCCTTCACTCTGTTAAGCCACTTTCAAGGCCCAGGAATGGGTTCACAGCAATTTTGTACAAATAATTTTGCTTTTTTCCCCGTAAATCTTACAGAGGATCCCAATCTGTATAGCTTCAGATCCCACCAAGCCTCTCAGGGCTCCAGGGGATTCAAGAGGAAAAATAAGGTCACTGGTCAACTGAAGTTGAGCCAGTGAGGGCCTGAGGGCTTCCTGCTGGGTTAGGACACTGGTCACAGCCAGTGCCTGCCAGCCAACATCAGCTTTCGACCTCTAGGCCCCCACCCTGAGGGTCCCTCATAACCCTGATGTGGCTCTGCTCCCAGTGGGTTCTTGGTCCTTAGCAAGCCACTTTCCTGCCTGGGCCTTGGTTTCCACTTCAAAGTACAGCCAGAATGAAGACATGAATGAGAGAGGTGGCCACCTCAGCTCCTGACGGCCTCTCAGTTCCTGGTTCTGCCTTTCCTGGGGTCTCTGAGATGCCTCAATTTCCTGCTAAGAAATCCCCTTTGAGTGACTGAGTGTGAAGGTGATTTTCTTGTAACCCAAAGAACTAAGAAGGAGCAAAAGATCTGCTGTATCTTTTAGCAGATTTTTGCTGTTACAGAATGCACTGAACAGAGCCAGTGTGGGTTAGGCTGCCCAGCACACAGACACTGGGACCATGTTGATTGCTCAGTGAGTGGCTCTTCTGAAACCAGGAGGAGGTTTGTCGACTGAAAAAAACAATGCACAACCTAAAAGTTGAGGGTTAGGTTTTATTTGGTGGACATTCCGAGGACTTCAGACCCCAGACACAGCATCTCAGATAACTCTGAGAAACTGTTCTGAAGAGGCAAGGCAGGGAGCCAGGATATATAGGAGTTTTTGCTACAGGGACCAGGTAGTTGGAACATCAAAATATTACTGTTAATAAAAGAAAACCAGACATCTCAGGTTAAGGAATTTAGAGCTTGCCTATACATGGGAAGAGGCAAGAGTCTGGGCTCACTGAAGTCATTTGGTATGCACCTCAGGCATCTGGGGCCAGCATCCTGTGCTTTCTCATCCCGAGTCTCCTCGGGGTGCACTGTTGAGGGTGACTGCAGTAGTTGACTGCTAGGTGGAGGGCATTCTTTGTTTCTATCCTGAGTTCCCTCAGGGCTCACCATTGGGGCAGGTGTAATGTGATGGCTGGGTGGCTGCAACATCCTTTGTTTACTGATACGGCAGGCAATATTTTAGTTCACAGGCTGAAGAAAGTTGGAATGGTTGAAAGTATTTGCAAGCTTGGACTAATTTATTCCATTTTGATTTGGTTTGGGCCAGTATGAGCTGGTTTTATCTGGTTAGACCCCATTTATTACAGGTTCATCAGGCAGAGGTGAGTCTTGGCCTGTTTGGACTAATTTTTGCCATTTGAGCTGACTTAGGCTGGTTTGATCCAGCTGCTCTTCCGTCACATTGGCAAAAAATGTTCAAACTAAGAACCTTGGGGAAGGATGCAATTTGGCAACATCTATTTGCCAAAGCAATTTGGTAATAGTTATTAAAATTAAAACCACAGACACTTTTTGGCCTAGCGATACCACTCCTAGAATCTGTATCACAGAAATGAGAATGCAAGCATGGAAGGGTTTATGTACAAAACATTTTTGTTGGCAGCATTGTTCCTGATAACAAAACTGGAAACAAAATTCATGTTCATCTAGGGAGGAAGAGTTAATAGCTAAACAAATTGTAGTACCTCCTTACCATGGAATAGAATGCAGCCATTAAAAATAATGAGTTAGGGCTTCCCTGGTGGCGCAGTGGTTGAGAGTCCGCCTGCCGATGTAGGGGACACGGGTTCGTCCCCTGGTCCAGGAAGATCCCACATGCCGCGGAGCGGCTGGGCTGAGCCATGGCTGCTGAGCCTGCGCGTCCAGAGCCTGTGCTCCGCAACAGGAGAGGCCACAAGAGTGAGAGGCCCGCGTACCGCCAAAAAAGCAAAAAAAAAAAAAGCAATGAGTTAGAGCTAGATCTATTGATTTGGAAGGATTTTCATGCTGTTTTGTGAGAATAGTAAGACACAGATAAATGTATATTTTTAATATAATTTTTATTTTTATTAGACAAAAGGCCAAAACTGTATATATATGATTATATGAGCCTAAAAATACTGTGGAAGGATACATACCACTTGGTTAAAGTAAATTACCTGGGGGGGTGGGAGAGGAAGGAAGGAATGAAAAGAGGAGAGAGGGAGGGGGAAGGGGAACAAAAAGGCTGATTTTAAAAAGATGTTCATGATACAGAGTAAACACTGCTACTGTCCCAGCGATGGGATGTTAAGTATACGGGTTTGTTAGAGTCATAAACAGATGCATGTAAGGCTGGTCTGAAAACATTAAGGGTTTTCATTGGGGAAATGGACTTTCAAGTGGTTTTTACTTGCTTTTCTTTAACTTTCTGTATTATGTAAGTTGATCACCATAAGCAGGTACTATTTACATAAGCCAAAAAATAAAGAGCTATTTTTATTGTGGAAGAAAAAGGAAAAGAGATACCGTAGTCTTCAAAGACTCTCTGCAAGGGTTTTTTATTTTTTTTGGCGGTACGCGGGCCTCTCGCTGTTGTGGCCTCTCCCGTTGTGAAGCACAGGCTCCGGACGCACAGGCTCAGCGGCCATGGCTCACGGGCCCAGCCGCTCCGCGGCATGTGGGATCCTCCCGCACCGGGACACGAACCCGTGTCCCCTGCATCTCTGTTTCACAGCTGGGTGAGCAAGAGTTTGGAGGTCCAAGATCACACAACTGAAAGAGGTGGGGGGACTCAAGCCCAAGGTCCAACACTGAAGTCCAGGCCACACCCACTCTCTGCCTTCTGCCTCCCAATAATGTAAGTTCTGGAATCAGACAAACCAGTGCCATTCGCAGCTGTCACAGCAGGCCGGCCATCGCTGTCTCTGAGCAAGGACCTGCCTCATAATTTTGCCCAGTGAATTAATAGAACCACTGTGTCTCTCCATGGCCTGGATTCATGGCTGTGTCATAAAAGTGCTGGCAGCAGCCAGACTTGCTCCTTCCTGACCCTAGGCCCCGCCTGCCTGTGACCTGCCTGTCAAGCTAAGTGGCCCTCGTGTGGAAGGTGTCTCCACAAACTGTTTCAGGCGGTTTCAGTCCAAACTGTTTCAAGACAGAGTGGTCTGGGGTTTACATCCTGTCTCCTCTGTGCTCACAGAGCTGATTTCATCTTGCTGTGTACAGGCAGAGCATGCAGGGGTCAGGCATCTGCTCTGTTCTTTCCAGAGTGTAAGCCAGGGATCCCTCCTGCTTCCTGATTTCTGAGGCAGCTCACGCTGTCTCTGAACATTCATTTCAGAGGCATCCGTTGACCTTCCCAAACAGGGAGTGAGTGACAGGGAGAAGGCAGCACAGCCAGGCCCTGCCCTTGGTCCTCTACGTACACTGGCTCAGCAACCCTGAGAAGTGACATCTGTTAGTATCCACATTTGACAGAGAAGGAACAGAGGCACAGGAAGGTCAAGTACTTACCCAGAGCAGCCCCAGAGCCGGCTCAAACCTTAGGGGTCTGGCCGTAGGGTCCATGACCTTCACTACTACCGCTCTCCACAGTAGCTGTGGGACCATGGACAACTCATCTGAATTGTTGACCTTCAGTTTCCTCATCTATAAAGTAGAGATGAATACCCTGCCCTCCGCCGCCCAGGGAGTGTGTACATCCTTGACTCAGCACATAGACTTGGGTCTCCTTGACCCAGTCCCCTTCGTTCCTCTCCACCTGAACCTGCACCCCAGGGCCTGGCTCAGAGTTGGAATATCTCGTGTTTGCTGATATCGCAGTATGCAGGAACACACCCCAGAAAGGTAAGGGCACAGAGGCAGTAGCATCGGGCCTGGCTCCAAATGTGCATTGTATCCATGGTGTGTCTTGAATAAGTCATTTATTCCCTTAAACTCAATTTCTTCATCTACGAAATGGGGCATTAACCTCCCCTCTGCCACATTGGCTGTATTCATGAAAGTACAGTAAGTCCCCTACATATGAACGAGTTACGTTCTGAGAGTGCATTTGTAAGTCCAATTTGTTTGTAAGTCAAACAAAGTTAGTCTAACTACCCAACTAACACAATTGGCTATATAGTATTGTACTGTAATAGGTTTATAATACTTCTCACACAAATAATACATAAAAAACAAACACAAAAATTAAACATTTTGGGGCTTCCCTGGTGGCGCAGTGGTTGAGAGTCCGCCTGCCGATGCAGGGGACACGGGTTTGTGCCCCGGTCCTGGAAGATCCCACATGCCGCGGAGCAGCTAGGCCCGTGAGCCATGGCCGCTGAGCCTGCGCGTCCAGAGCCTGTGCTCCGCAACGGGAGAGGCCACAACAGTGAGAGGCCCACGTACCGCAAAAAAAAACACAAAAATAACAAAAACATTTTGGGACTTCCCTGGTGGCGCAGTGGTTAAGAATCCGCCTGTCAATGCAGGGGACACAGGATCAATCCCTGGTCCAGGAAGATCCCACATGCTGCAGAGCAACTAAGCCCACGTGCCACAACTACTGAGCCCGTGCGCCACAACTACTGATGCCGCGCACCTAGAACCCGTGCTCCACAACAAGAGAAGCCACTGCAATGAGAAGTCCGAACACCGCAACGAAGAGTAGCCCCCACTCACTGCAACTAGAGAAAGCCCACGCTTAGCAACAAAGACCCAACACAGCCAAAAATAAGTAAATAAATAAATTAATTTTAAAAAATAAACATTTTTAATCTTACAGTACAGTACCTTGAAAAATACAGTGGTACAGTACAACAGCTGGCATACAGGGGCTGGCATCAAGTGAACAGGCAAGAAGAGTTACTGACTGCAGGAGGGAGAGGAGGTGGGAGATGGTAGAGCTGAAGGATCGTCAGCTATAGGAGATGGAGGGCGAGCTGCAGTTTCACTCACGCCTGACGTCGATGGCACAGGTTCTGGTTCCTTGCTGGATTCAACTCTATCTACCCTCTTGAAAAAATGATCCAGTGATGTCTGGGTAGTACCTCTTTTTTTCTCGTCATAGATGGTACAGTACCTCTGGATTGCATTCTGAACGGCTGCTGCAACCTTCGTGTACCATTCTACTTTCAGGTGCTGTGCCTCAAAAACTAACGGTGCCTCCTCAAATAAAGAAGATCCCCTTGCCATTTCCTGCGTCGTGAATCTCTTCGGTTCTTCAGTTACTTCTTCTTCCTCTTGTGTCTCTTCATCCTTTCTCTGGGCCTCCAGTTCCATCAGGTCTTCATTAGTAAGCTCCTTGAGTTGCACAGCAACAGTCCTGTACAGTGAAGTACACAAAAGCACAACCACTTGTAGCGGATGCACGCACGTGACAATGTACACCAGACACATGAACTAACTTACGTGATCGGACATGTGAATGCATGTTCGAATCTCTGAAAGTTCAAAACTTGAAGGTTCGTATGCAGGAGATTTCTTGTACCTATTTGCTGCTTATTGACATATGTAGGAACATGCCCCAGAAAAGCCAGATCAGAAGTCCTGCTTCAGGTGGGGCTGGGCGGGCAGTCTCTGCTCCCATGGGGCATCCTCAGGCAGGAGTCAGTGTGGGATGATTCCTCAGGGATGACTCTCTGTCCAGCCTACCTGCAGAGTCACCCGGGGAACTGAGTCACGGCACCGGGGAACTCAAGGGCCTGCCCTCAGAGGTTCCTATTCTGCTGTCTGTCAAAGGAGCCCCAAATGTCACTCTGGACTGTGACACCTACTCTCTTTGTGACCTTGAGCAGGTTACATAACCTCCCAGGGAGGAAGGAAGAGGCCAGACCAATGGGAACTGGGGGTGTTTGGCCTAGGGAAGAGCTACCTTGGGTGACATGAGCCCTGTCTGCAGATGGCTGAAGGGTTGCCAGAAGAAGGGGTTTGTGAGGAGAATGTAGCTCTTCAAGACATTTACTTTTTTTTCAAAACTTTAACTTTTCAAAAGTTTCAAATCTAAACGGTGCCTGGCACAAACTCCCGAGCACACCCCCCCTCCCCCTTACTGGTTTTGCCCCCAGAGGCCGTCACTTTGAACCCTGTCAGACATTTCTTCTGCTGTTGACCTCAGTATTTCCAGATAACGAGCTTATGATGCTATTTCATGACTTAAGGAGTTAAATATCTATACTTATCTTTTATGAGGTTCTTCTATATCTCCTCACTTCTCTTCAGTCTTCCCAATATATTTTATCACAATTTTATTTAAATCAGTTACCAACACTTACTTTATCCTGACTATACAAAATATTGTTTATCATTTTTTTGCCTATTGTTTTTAAAATTATTGGGTATACCTAGAGTTTCTTATTGGGTTAAACAGATCCAATGGGATCTCAGTAGTCTGAACACCTACTTTTGTCCTGCAGAGCCCACGGTCAACTGACCACACCAAAGATCCCTGCAGACCTAACCATTCTGATCCCACTGGGGCCCTGCTGTCCACGATGGTAACCATGTTGCCTCTGCGGCCAAGTGCTGTTACTTGGCCTGTACTATCCTCCAGGACCTCATCTCATCTTTCCCTTTGAAATAAGAAAGTCCATTTCAATGGCAGAATTTCCGTCCTTTATCTCTGGCTTAGAGAGTGATTTTCAAAGAAACTACTACTCTTTTTGCTGATGTGACTCTCAATGCATTTCTCAGTCCTTGGAGAAGTCATGTTCTCCTGAACCTCCACAGGAAACGTAGTTAAATGGTGTATGAGCTGCTTGGATGCTCTCCTTAAATCTCTGGATTCCTTCCTCTGTATGAAACCAGGGAATTTATGGCATTCAACCTCACTTACTGCAGGCCACCATGGAGTTCAGGTTTAGCTAATCAACCACTCCCAGAGGTTTGAGCGAGCACCTGGATGGTGACTGCAGGTAAGTGAACCATATGGATAAACTGATCTGATCTAAAGTTATGTTCCTCCCTTCTGTGTCTAACACCCTCAGCGTCCATTCCCACACAGATTCTACAGGTTTTTGTTAATGTAAATTGATTAAACCTTTAGATTATTTTGGTATGGCAGTGTTCCCCTCTAGGGTTTGACATTACTGGGGTGCCCTTGGGGTGTGCTGTTAAAGAATTTGAAGCACTGAGGGGTGTGGGGGGTGCATGAAGAGATTACTGTCATTTACAACCCTCCCGCAAGGTCATAACAGGGACCTTTAGAGAGTCAGAAACAGCCTCATCAGTGCCAGGAAAAGGGTTAACTGTGCTGACAAGGGAGGCTTGACGTATTCTGTGGGTTTGAAGCACTTTGAGACATCGAAAGCTCCACATACGTCTTTATTACAGTTCTTAGGATGCATGTTTTCTAAGTCAATCCTTCAACTTTCCTATGTCACCAGAGGCCTGCTATAGCTATGAAAATGTGAATCTTAAGTGTACAGCTGAATGAATGTATATACACAATATATACGTGAATATATATGTATGTGTATATGCATATATAAAAAGGTGAATATATATGCCAAGGATCCCCAGCTTGTGAGGGTTCGACTTACAATTTTTTGACTTTATGATGGTGTGAAAGTGGTACACATTCAGTAGAAACCATATTTCCGATTTTGAATTTTGATCTTTTCCTGGACTAGCATATTTGGTTCCATACTCCCTTGTGATGCTGAGCGTGGCAGCAACTGACCGCAGCTCCCTCCCACGAGGTCACCAGGATAAACAGCTGATACATTTACAACCATTCTGTACCCACACAACTATTCTGTTTTTCACTTTCAGCGCAGTTCTCAATACATTACATGAGGTATTCAACACTTTATTATAAAATAGGCTTTGTGCTAGATGGTTTTGCCCAACTGTAGGCTAATGTCAGTGTTCTGAGCATGTTTAAGGTAGGATGGGCTAAGCTATGATGTTCAGTAGCTGAGTGTATTGGATGCATTTTCAACTTAAGATATTTTCAACTTGTAATGGGTTTATTGGGACATAACCCCATTGTTAGTAGGGGAGGATCTGTAAGTATATTCTGTATTACCACTGGTAGAACAAGATATAAGATATAGGACATTTCCAGGAACCCAGAAGGCTCTCTCACACTCTCTTCCTGCCAGTAGCCTCCTACCCAGAGGTAATGACTCTTCTGACTACTGTCAGAGTAGATTAATTTTACTTGTTTTTGAACTTCATATAAGTAAAATCATGAAGTATGTATGTATTGTTATTTTGGGTCTGCCTTTTTTTTTTGCTCTACAGATGTCTGTGAGATTTACTCATGGTTTTACAATTAGCATTAGTTTGTTCTTTTTCATTGCTGTGTAGTATTCCATGAGATATATATGAATTTATTTGTCAGTTCTATGATTGATTGACTTTTAGATTGTAGCCAGTTTGGCGATATTATAACTTGATATGATTTTGTACACGTCTTTTGGTGGACATATTTCTGTTGAGTATTTCTTATTTCTTTTGAGTGTATACTCAGAAATGGAATTGCTGAGTCATAGGATGGGTGTATGTTTAACTTTAGTAGATGCACGTGTGTGTGCGTGCATGCGCGCCCGTGAGGTAAGGCTATAAATTAACTGATGTTGTGATATGGCAACTTGCATTCTCAAACTTTTATTTCCGTTATTGGCTCATTCGTCTCTTCAGCAGCAAGAGATGAGAGATTCTTTACAGTTTAGTCATAGAAAGTTCCTGATTCTCTGGCCATGTCTTGTGCCAATAAATTATGCCTCTGAGCTTGCCATATTATTTCCCTAAATTCTCTAGGACAGGCAGAAGTTACTCCACCCCAAATACTGGTATTCCTTCTGCCTTTTGTGCCATTTTATGGCGCTAGACATTTGGTCCTTAAAGCCTTACTTTCAATGGGAACTTCATTCCAACTGACAACAGGCAACAATTTAATTAACCACCGCTTCACCATCACACACCGTGGCGGTGGCTACAGTCACTTTTGTAATACTAGCCAGTCCTCATTGCCTTCAGATCAACCTGATAGAGCCCAGGTTCATGTTTTCACACATCCTCGCTGCAAGCGAACTTGGCAAAGTTGGTTTCTTGCTTCCACATTGGAGAGATGGGACTTCCAGGAGCGGTGTTCAGAGATGCTGGGCATCCATAAGACACGACAAATATCCCCTATAGGGTCCATATTTAATTTTTAAGACAAAAAGTTTAAGGTCTCTGGTTTAGATGATCTCTAAGGCCCTTATCTTGCCAACATTATTATCATTATCGTTAACTACAGTTTAAGTACTTAACCAGTGTCATGAAGGCACTAAACTATGGGCTTTCCATGCATTATCTCATTTACTCTCCATGGTCCTATTAAGTAGATTTTATTATTATCCTGCCTTTCCCTGCCTTGGTTTCATCACCTATAAAATGGGGATAATAACTGTAACTACATCCGTAAGATTTTGTGAGTATTGAATGAGTTGATACCTGGAAGGGTGTGTGGTAGTAAGCACTCGATAAATAATTATATTATCTTCACCTCCCCCATCATCATCATCTCCATTGGGCACATTAAATTCGATGTGTTTAATCACTGAGTTATGCTGCCTTTTCATTCCCGGGAACAGAGGCTCTGAGGTCAACAGAGCTGGGTTCAAATTCCTGCTCTGTCTTACCAGCTGTATGACCCTGAGCAAATCTCTTCATCTTTTAGTCTAAATACAATGGGAATACTAAGTCCTCCTCTCTGGTCTCTGGTGGGGATAACAAAACTGGGGATAACTTGCGAAAAGGGAGCCTGTTTACCCATCTTTCTGCTCTTGCCGGGACTGGCATAATCGTTGGATGTTGGTGAGTCATTCCAGTCATGCTTCAAAGAGACTCAGGACACAAGCCCGACCAGGCAGGCTGAGTGAGGTGGAGGTTCAGCTTGGAGAGGGGTCCTTGGTGCTGGGTGCTGTGTCAGTCATGATGTCTCTCTGATCAATCCTGCACTCATCCCCAGCTAGGAGCCAACATATGGAACTTAGTCAAAGCCCCGGGGAAGACCTAGTGCTGACATTCTGCTGTCTGTCATAGGAGCTCTGGGTAGACGGGCTGGTCCCCCAACTCACCATGTGATCTCTCAGCCTCTGTGTTACCTGTGGTGAATCTCTCTGGAACTTTGCTTCTGCACTGGGAAAACCACGGAGTTATACTAGATGGAAATCAGAGAAGGAGTTTTTGACCCAGAAAAGGACAGACTCAGGGACATATTGATACAAATTTCAGGTCACTGAAGGGGTTCTGTGGGGGCCTGCAAGGGAGGAGGCAGGACCTATAAGAGTCAACTAGGGGCTTCCCTGGTGGCGCAGTGGTTAAGAATCCGCCTGCCAATGCAGGGGACACGGGTTCGAGCCCTGGTCCGGGAAGATCCCACATGCCACAGAGCAACTAAGCCTGTGCACCACAACTACTGAGTCTGTGCTCTAGAGCCTGCAAACCACAACTACTGAGCCTGTGTGCTGCAACTACTGAAGCCCGCGCGCCTAGAGCCCGTGCTCCACAAGAGAAGCCACTGCAATGAGGAGCCCACGCACCACAATGAAGAGTAGCCCCCGCTCACTGCAACTAGAGAAAGCTTGCGTGCAGCAACGAAGACCCAACACAGCCAAAAATAAAAACTAAACTAAAATAAAATAAAAAAGAGTCAACCAGGAAGAGACAGAGTTTAAAGAAAGACCTCGTCATCAATCAGAGCTGTTCAAGAATAAGGCTGGCTGCCTCAGGAAGTGGGATGAGCTCCCTGTCCCTGGGGGGTACGCAAGCAACCTAGTGGGATGATGACCTATTTAGGAAGTTGAAAAGAGGATTTATATACCAAGAGACAGGGAGGTTCGACCACATATCTTTTCAGGTCTAAGATGTTTGGTTCAGAGATTCTGACAATCTAAGTGTGTGCATTTAAGAATCTACCTTGTAGGTGCTTCTTATCATACCCTTTCCATGGGTGAGAATCCTGACGCTTAGAGTAGATAAATCGCTTTCTAGGTTTCTAGATTTGATTCAAACTCAGACTGGCAGGTTTGCAAGATCTATGTTCTGTCTGTTTTACCCAGGACTGGACTGAGAGCCACTTTGTAGGTTAGTAATATTGTGGTGTCTCTCTTTTTTTTTTTTTTTTTTGCGGTACGCGGGCCTCTCACTGTTGTGGCCTCTCCCGCTGCGGAGCACAGGCTCCGGACGCGCAGGCTCAGCGGCCATGGCTCACGGGCCCAGCCGCTCCGCGGCATGTGGAATCTTCCCGGACTGGGGCACGAACCCGTGTCCCCTGCATCGGCAGGTGGACTCCCAAACACTGCGCCACCAGGGAAGCCCCTGTGGTGTCTCTTTAAGTGAATATTCTTTTTTCTTTTTAATGGTGCTAATATCTGATTTTTCTTACTTTTTTTAAAATAGATCTTTATTGGAGTATAATTGCTTCACAATACTGTATTAGTTTCTGTTGTACAACAAAGTGAATCAGCCATATGCATACATATACCCCCATCTCCCCTCCCTCTTGATCCTCCATCTCACCCTCTCTATTCCACCCCTCTAGGTCATCACAAAGCTCTGAGCTGATACCCCTGTTCTATGCTGCTGCTTCCCACTACCTAACTATTCTACATTCGGTAGTGTATATATGTCGATGTTACTCTCACTTCATCCCAGCTTCTCCCTCCCCACCCCGTGTCCTCAAGTCCATTCTCTATGTCTACGTCTTTATTCCTGCCCTGCCACTAGGTTCATCAGTACCATTTTGTTTTAGATTCCATATGTGTGTTAGTATACAGTATTTGTTTTTCTCTTTCTGACTTACTTCACTCTGTAGGACAGACTCTAGGGCCATCTACCTCATCACAAGTAACTCAATTTCGTTTCTTTTTATGGCTGAGTAATATTCCATTGGATATATGTGCCGCATTTCTTTATCCATTCATCTGTGATGGACATTTAGGTTGGTTCCATGTCCTGGCTATTGTAAATAGTGCTGCAATGAACATTGTGGTACATGTCTCTTGTTTTTTTTTTTTGCGATACGCAGGCCTCTCACTGTTGTGGCCTCTCCCGTTGCAGTGCACAGGCTCCAGATGCACAGGCTCAGCGGCCATGGCTCACCGGACCGGAGCACGAACCTGTGTCCCCTGCATTGGCAGGCGGACTCTCAACCATTGCGCCACCAGGGAAGCCCAACATGTCTCTTTTTGAATTATGGTTTTCTCAGGGTATAAGCCCATTAGTGGGATTGCTGGGTCATATGGTAGGTCTATTTTTAGTTTTTTAAGGAACCTCCATACTGTTCTCCATAGTGGTTGTATCAATTTACGTTCCCACCAACAGTGCAGGAGGGTTCCTTTTTCACCACACCCTTTCCAGCATTTATTGTTTCTGGATGTTTTAATAATGGCCATTCTGACCAGTGTGAGGTGATACCTCATTGTAGTTTTGATTTGCATTTCTCTAATAATTAGTGATGTTGAGCATCTTTTCATGTGCCTCTTGGCCATCTGTATATCTTCTTTGGTGAAATGTCTATTTAGGTCTTCTGCCGATTTTTTAATTGAATTGTTTGTTTTTTTGATATTGAGCTCCATGAGCTGTTTATATATTTTGGAGATTAATCTTTTGTCCATTGTTTCATTTGCAAATATTTTCTCCTATTCTGAGGGTTGTCTTTTCATCTTGTTTATGGTTTCCTTTGCTGTGCAAAAGCTTTGAAGTTTCATTAGGTCCCATTTGTTTATTTTTGTTTTTGTTTCCATTACTCTAGGAGGTGGGTCAAAAATGATCTTGCAGGGCTTCCCTGGTGGCGCAGTGGTTGAGAGTCCGCCTGCCGATGCAGGGGACACGGGTTCGTGCCCCGGTCCGGGAAGATCCCACATGCCGCGGAGCGGCTGGGCCCGTGAGCCATGGCCGCTGAGCCTGCGCGTCCGGAGCCTGTGCTCCGCAACGGGAGAGGCCGCAACAGTGAGAGGCCCGCGTACCGCAAAAAAAAAAAAAAAATGATCTTGCTGTGGTTTATGTCAAAGAGTGTTTTTCCTGTGTTTTCCTCTAAGAGTTATAGTGTCTGGTCTTACATTTAGGTCTTTAATCCATTTGGAGTTTATCTTTGTGTATGTTGTTAGGGAGTATTCTAATTTCATTCTTTTACGTGTAGCTGTACAGTTTTCCCAGCATCACTTATTGAAGAGGCTATCTTTTCTCCATTGTATGTTCTTGCCTCCTTTGTCAAAGATAAGGTGACCATATGTGCATGGGTTTAATCTCTGGGCTTTCTATCCTGTACCATTGATCTATATTTCTGTTTTTGTGCCAGTACCATACTGCCTTGATTACTGTAGCTTTGTAGTATAGTTTGAAGTCAGGGAGCCTGATTCCTCCAGCTCCGTTTTTCTTTCTCAAGATTGCTTTGGCTATTCAGGGTCTTTTGTGTTTCCATACAAATTGTAAAAATTTTTGTTCTAATTCTGTGAAGAATGCCATTGGTAGTTTGATAGGGATTACATTGAATCTGTAGATTGCTTTGGGTAGTATAGTCATTTTCACAGTATTGATTCTTCCAATCCAAGAACATGGTATGAATATTCTTTTTTTTTTTTTTTTTTTTTTTTTTTTTGCCGTACGCGGGCCTCTCACTGCTGCGGCCCCTCCCGTTGCGGAGCATAGGCTCCGGATGCGCAGGCTCAGCGGCCATGGGTTACGGGCCCAGCTGCTCCGTGGCATGCGGGATCCTCCCAGACCGGGGCACGAACCCTCGTCGCCTGCATCGACAGGTAGACTCTCAACCACTGCGCCACCAGGGAAGCCCTGAATATTCTTTTTTAAAATATATTTTGAGATATTCACATACCACACATTTCACCCATTTAAAGTGTACAATTCTCTATTTTTTTTGTATCTTCACAGTGTTGTGCAACCATTGCCACAATCTAATGTTTATATGTTTTTGTCACCCCAGAAAGAAATCCCGTATACATTAACAGTCTCTCCCCATATCTAAGAAACCATTGCCTAATCCAACATCATGAATATACTCCTATCTTGTCTTCTAAGAGTTTTATAGTTTTAGCTCTTATATTTGGGTCTTTCATCCATTTTGAGTTAACGTTTATGTATGGTATGAAGTAGCAGTCCACTTCATTCTTTTACATGTGGATACCCCATGGTTCCAGCATTAAATAAATGTTCCTTGAATATCTGTTTAACATTCATTCAGAGGAAGGTGTACAGAGAGAGGGTAGAAGTATGGGCTTGCTGGTAACAGGAGGCCCTGCTGGTGACCCCACCTCTCCCTTCTGTCTTAAGCAATTCAGCTCTGCCCAAACTTGCAGCCTTTCTTACAAAGCAAAAGCCCTGCAGTTTACCACACCCACTCGCTCCTGAAGCCAGGGTGAGTGTCCCCTCACCCCGTGTGACCTACCAAAGTTTGACTTCCAATCTCTTACTGAGTTTTGGTGACATTCAGTTTTCTTCTCTGGCTTTTCTTCTCTCCCTTCATTTCCTGGGTGTTTTGGTGCCTCAGCAACTGAGCTGACCCACTCTTGAATTTAACCCTGAACAAATGATTCCCGTAAGCAAAAGAAAGCATGATTTGAACATGTGATGGAAGAGCGTTCCCAGCAAAGGGAACACACAAGCCAAGAAAGCAAGCACTGCAGCTCTGGAGAGAGAGCACAGACATCACCAGGGTGGTGTATATAGCTGGCGAGGCTGGGAAATGGACAAGGAGCATCCCTCGGGATTGTGCATTTAGGAGGAAAGGGGGAGCTGGTTCAGAACTGAAAGGCTCTCCATCTGCAAGTGTCTAGCTCGCTCGAGATCAGGTCCGGATTTGAGATCATCTTATTAGAAGGGTTCTTTGTATGCTGGATGCCACAATTTGCACCCTCCTCCCCATTTTCACATCTGTAATATCAGGCTAATACTTGGCTTGTATTATACATCGACTTTGAAGCCCAGCAAATTCCCACCTCCTTTCTTCCACCGCTACATTCCTTTCTACTCCTGGGGCCCAAGCTTGTTCCCACCTCTGAGCCTTTGCACCAGCAGTTACAGACACCTGGAATGCTCTGCCCAGTATTGGCCTGGCTGGCACCTTCTCACCCTCGAGGGCTCAGGTAAATGTCTCTACCTGTAAGGAGCCTCCAACCACCTGTGATCATCCTGGGTCTGCTTGCCCCCCTCCCCATCCATTCTCTGTCCCTCCCTGACTCTGTCCCATCTCCCAGGGGGACTGGCTTCCAGCAGGGGTCAGCCACTGGGGGGCACTGTCATGAGGCTGGGAGGCCACAAGAGAAACCAGGCTGTGTCTCCTCCACCTCTCTGTCCCAGGTAGCTTCCTAGGCAGTGGCTGTGTCTCTGTGGTTCCAACTTCCTCGAAGTGACCTCTGACTCCGGTTTGGGGAACATCACTTTTCCCTTTGCCCCTCCAGTCCAGGCATGGGAATAACTTCCTGCCAGGATCCAGGTTGCTTCACTGTTCCCTGTTTGGCCCTCAGCTGCTCCACCACCTGTGGAAACAATCCTCTGCATTAAATTGTCTCTGTTGTGAATAGCTGAAGTGGCTTTATTTTTCTGCTTAGACCCTAACTACTCTCCCTCCAAGCTAACGTGTGTCCCCAACTGTCTTCTTGAGTTCAAGGGACACAGGGCCTTCCTCCTCAAGCTGCTGCAGGGGTAGGACTGAGGGCCCAGATTCTGTATCCCTGAGATGCTCAGTACCTCTGCCACCCAGGTCTGGACTGAGCAGCAGTCAAGAGAGGCCCAGGGACCACACAGGTGGGTCCAGCCTGAAGGAGGAGGGGCTGCCTGGGTTGGTGGAGGCAGTTGGGAGAGACAAGCAGGTGACAGAGTGAGCCCTGGCAGCCTGCATGGGAAGGTAGAGAGACAAGGAGACGAGGCGCCCAGGTGGTGGGTGGGAAGGGCATGGGAGGAGGGGCATGTGGCCCAGCCCCATGGCCTGATGGGGTGTGATTGACTTTCCCATTTAGAGAGATTTTCAAAGAAATATTTAAACCCACAGAGAAAGGCAAGAATCTGCACATAAGCAGAGGCCAATACATCCTCCAGGGCAGTGGACCCGGAATCAGATCCCACCCAGGATCTGCAGCGTGCGGAGGCGGCCTGAAGACCAAGTCCACCACCAGCTCGCCAGGGGAGTTTTGGCCCTTTTCTCCTTCTGGCCTCTAGGATTTCCCATGTACAGGATGGGAGAGGAGGTGGAGAAGGAGCCTAGGTCCCTTCTGGTTCTGACGGGGCTCTGATGGTCACACATTAGCAGGAGTCTGAACTTCACCCATGTACCCGTCACTGTGGGCAGAGCAGGGGTAGGAGAGTTACCATGGCTTGGGGGGGAACAGTTTCCGGCTGGGCTCCACTGCTTTGCGGGGATCTGGTCGGGGCCAGCTCTATCCATATGGATTTGCCTAGAGCCAAGAAGTTGGGGTCAGGCACATGGCCTCACGGGTCTCAGTGCAGGGCAAGGTGGCAGCTGCCCTCACCCCAGGCTGGCGACACCCCGCACGTTGGGTAGGCAACGCACCAGGAGCGCCTTGTCCACCATTAATCCAGGTACTGAGCTCGTCCTGGTGCTGAGGTTGCAACCCCATGGGGGTCACCCATCCGTCACAGATTCGCTTTGTCCAGGGTCCCACAAATGTGCAGCTGGCTCTGGGTGGAATTTGCCTCATAAGCTGCTGTGAAGACTCCATGACTGACCCACATAAAGTACTCAGCGTAATGCCTGACACTTATTTAGGGCTTAGTAACATTGGCCATTCTTGTTGCTATTATCATGATTACTGGTATATGCTGGCACCTGGCTAAACTCTTTTCATCTCATTTAATCCTCACGACCACCTGCTGGTTTATCCCCATCTTGAGGCCCCCAGAAGTGAGGTCATCTGCCCAAGAACTTACAGCATCTAAGAAGCAGAGCTAGAAGTCAGTTCCAGCGGAATCAGTCTGGGGTGAGAGTAGGTGGGGGTCTCTGTAAAAGCCTGGACTTTACTATCTTGTTTGGAATCCAGATGGGATTCATGAGGCTCTAGAAGTTAAGGGATTTGTCCTGGTCCTGCAGCAAGTTCCTCCCTCCAATCCAGGCTCTACCTGTAGCCCCTTCCTAGATGTTTAAGCTCCCAGAGCCTAAGGGGGATGGGAGGCAGGGGGCATTGACCCCTGGTGGGAGGGAAAAGGGTTGGAGGCCGCAAGTGAGCAGAAGGCCAGGCAGGGCTGGCAGAAAAGAAGAGTCAGGGCAGGAGCCGGCTCCTTGCTGAACTGCCTTCCTGGAACAGCAAGGAGGCTCTGGTCACAGCACAGAGGCAGGGTGTGAGCCTGCAGGAAGTGACGGCTGACATGCTAGAGGGTGGGCGGCCCCAAGGTGATGGCTTCAGCCTGGGAGGGACAAGGGGTCACAGAGACCTCAGCAGCCCACATGGAGAGGGAGGGCAGGCCCAGGGAGGAGGGACGTGACTGGACACTGAGTGATGCAGATAGGCTCACTTTTCCGTTTGGAGAAACTTCCAGCGAGGTATTTAAATGTGCCGTGGAGGGACAGCACCAGGAGAGACCAGCTCTTGCTCTGAGGCAGTGGAACCGGCCCGTCATTAGAGTCTGAGGTCCTGATTCTACCCCCTCCAGGTTTGCTGAGTCTTCCGGAGACCGCTGGGCCCCTCGGTGTTTCCATCTGTGAAGTGGGAAGGGTGGACGCCGGTTCCCAGGGTCCCTCTAGTCTGATTGTCTCTGATGTTCACGTATAATTGGAGTCTGACTTCACCTGTGATCCTGTCGTGTGGGTGACAAAGGAGGGTTCGTTCTCGGGGCCTGGGAGGTCTGGGCTGAGCAGGCAGGGCTGGCCGAGGTTTGGAAGGACAGCCTGGGGTGGTATTTGCCCTGGCCCCTGAGATCTGGGCTGAGTTCTGCTCTTCCTGTGGGATTTACCCGAAGCCCAGTCGCCACAGATCCTGGCCGCCTGGGTTGTGGCTGGGGAAGCAGGTCACAATAGGCAGCAGGTGAGTCTGCTTGTGGCGTGGGGGGCATGGGTGCAGTCCCAGCTGCGGAAGCAGAGGGCCTCTGGCTGCAGGCCACCCTCACTTCGGTCTCAGGGAAGTGTGGCCAGCGGCAGGTCCAGTGGCTGCTCTAGGGAGCCCAGGTGCCAGGCCCAGCTCTGCCACTGACCATTTGGTGACCTCGATCAAGTCCCTTCGTGTATCTGGGCCTCTCATCCCTGTGCGTAGAATGGGAACCTTGGACCTAGATCATCTCCTGGGCCCTGGCTCTGAGCCCTAAAATCTGAAGATCCTGGATTCTGCACTTATCTTTTCTGGCCTCAGTTTTCTCATCCGTGAATGGGAACACGTGTGTGGAGGAGCCCAGAAGAGGATGCCAACCCTCTCTTCTGTGTGCACAGCCTATGTATCTGGCTTGGTCCCCCACCAGGTCTCTGAAGCAGGCTGGACCGGGTCAGTGGCCCATTTTACAGATGGGAAAATTCACGAGGGCTCTGTGGAGCTCTTGTGGCTGAAGGGGAGGGCTGAGAAATTATGGCCTAGGAACTCTGGCTCTGGGGCCCTCAGGGAGCTGGGAGGAGGGAAGAGGCCCCATCCTCAGTGCAAGCCCTTTCCAGGATGTTGGAACTGCGCCTGGCTAAGGACTTAGTTGGAGTGTCGGGGATGAGCACCCCCGTCGGGAACCCAAAGGAGAGTGAAGAAAGCCCTGGAAGCATGTGGCCAAAGGATCTCATCAATCTGGAGGCTGGGGAAACTGCCTGGCAGGTCCTGAAGATCAGGGAGCTCTCCGATTTGGTAGGGAGGGAGGGGGAGGGGAGGAAAGAGGAGGGAGGGAAGGGGGCGAGTAGGGAGGGAAGAGGGTGTCTCAGTCTCTACTTGGTGGGCAAGAAATAAGACTTTCTGTTTTACTGTCTTATGTCAGTCTCCTAGGTCTTATGCCAAGGCTCTGTTCTGCTGGGGGTGATGGAATATTTCTGTCCCCTTCTAGCTCTCTCCCCACCCCACCACTTGGAGTTTTACCCAGTGCCAAGCTGTCTGGTTGAGGGTTGGAGCTCTGATCTACAAAGATTGTTGCCCTCTTGTCCCCCTATTTTAAGAGTTAGAAGGCCTGGCGTCAAATCCTATCTTTGCCGTGTACTTGCTCTGTGACCTTGAGCCAGCGACTTCCTCTGTCTGAGCCTTTGTTTCCCGATCTCTGAAATGGCAACAGCAATAGTACTTACTGCACAGAGTTGTTCTGAGGATTAGATGAGATAACCCACTACCCAGCCTTCTCTTCCTCTTTCCCTGTGTTGGCAGGATCGCCAAGACCCCTTCATGGTGATTGACCTGGGCATGCTGGTCCGCCGCCGTCAGGTCATCCGCCAGGCCCTGCCTCGGGTCTCACCCTTCTATGTGGTGAAATGCAACAGCAGCCCCTGGGTGCTGCGTGACCTGGCCACCCTGGGCACTGGCTTCGACTGTGCCAGCCAGGTGAGCCTGGGCCCAAGGCCAATTGTCTCATTCACGGGCCTGACACTTCCTGGGAAGAAAAGGCCAGTTGCCAGGGGTCCTGGAGTGGGGACTGCAGCACCTTGAACAGGGGAGGACACTTATAATCCTCAATTGTTTGGGAAGGAATAAATGAATGAAATATGGGTGTGGTCAACCTCCTCCTGGTCCGCGTGACTAAGGCAGACAGCCTGAGCCAATGAGTGGAAGCACAAGCTTGAAGCCACAGAACCCATTCCTGTCTTGGCACAGCCATTTCACCTGAGCCTCAGTTCCTTCCTCTTGAAAATGGCACCAACTCTACTTTCCTTAGAAGAGTCTAGAAGCTTAAAGAGCACAATTTGTGCTCAGCGCACTGCATAGTAGGGGTTCAGTCAAGGGCAACCCCTTTTACTCATGCCCAGGCTTCCTGTCCCCAAAGAGTAAAGGGCAGTGAGGCAGCCCCCTGCTCTGGCTGTTACCCATGCCAGGTGGAGCTGGAGCAGGGGCTGGGCCTGGGCGTGGCCCCCTCTCGTATCATCTATGCCAACCCCTGCAAGCCTGTCTCGCACATCTAGTATGCTGCCCGCCATGGGGTGCGGTTCCTGACCTTCAACAGTGAGGGGGAGCTAATCAAGGTGGCCCAGCACCACCCTGGGGCTAGGTGAGACCAGTGAAGGAGGGGCGGTGCAAACAGGTGGAGACAGGTAGAGCAAGAGACCTCAAGCCTGGGACCCCAACAGATGGAGTTGGGCTGCAGGAACCAGATGAAGGTGGTCCCATACGGTGACTGGCACAGACCCAAGCAGCAAAGTACAAGAATTTGGGTCAGTGGCCCGATGCCTTCCCTGGTGCACATTGGTGCTAAATAAACGTTGCCTGTGTCTGCATAGACACTAGGCAGAGCCTAGCATTAGGCGGTCTGGCATTAGGCGACATCCTGGAAAAGGCACGGAGTTGGGGAGACCAGGGCTCACATTTCAGTTTCATTTGTCACATGCTGTGTGATCTTGGGAAAGTTATTTAACATCTCTGATCCTGTAACATGGAGACCTATGGAAGGTGTATTTATAATTTTATCCTTTTCCTGCTTTTTCTTGCCTGGGCAGAAGTCTGTAAGTAGTGAGTGTGTCCACTCCTTGGGACTCCATGGCTGGACAGTCCAGAGGAACTAGGCGGGGGTGGGTGGGAGGCTGGAGGGAGGTTGGGTCGGGGGCATCGGGGCTCATGTGCCTAAGAACCCCTGGCATCCTTTGCACCCCTCTCCCAGGCTGGTCCTCCGGCTGTGGACCCAGGACAGTGAGAGCATCTTGCCCTGAGCGCCAAGTTTGGGGCCAACCTGGAGGTGTGTGAACATATGCTGAAGTCCGCCAGAGACCTGGGGTTGGCGGTGGCTGGAACCAGGTGAACGCACTGGCTTTCCCTGCCTGGGAGGCAGGAGTCCTGGCTTCCACTGTCGATCTCCAGCTTATTGGACACCCTCCGGTCAGCTGAGGCCCCTCTGGACCTTGTGATGCTCCATCTGTGCTCAGCGAAGAACCTGGATCTTATCTGGGATTGGGGGGGGCAAAGGAGGCACAGGCCCTGGGTGCAAAATTTAAGGGGACGTTAAAACACTTAGTACTCTAGATAAATAACATTTTAATACAATATTTGAAAAAATAAAAAATAATGCAAAGAAATTCATAATGAGGAAAATATCAAAATTTTAACTGAAGACAGGACTGGCATTTCTGATTTTTCCTTTTGCTTCAGGGTTCAATTACTATTACCAATCTTGTCTTTATTTACATTATTTATTTATTCATTTAATATTTATGTATGTGTGTATGTACGTATTTATTTTGGCTGCACCAGGTCTTTGCTGTGGCATGCGGGATCTTCGTTGCAGCACGCAGATCTTTAGCTGCAGCATGTGGGCTTCTTAGTTGCAGTATGCATGCAGGATCTAGTTCCCCAACCAGGGATCAATCCCGGGCCCCCTGCTTTGGGAGCACAGAGTCTTACCCACTGGACCACCAGGGAAGTCCCTATTTACATTTTTAATGTTTTATTCATTAGTGATGTTTCTGAATCAATGTTGCTCTTTACAACGATCGCGTTAAATGTTCTTTATCTGGATTCCTTAGTGTTGTGGCACCCCCTGGACTTTTGCACTGGCCTCACCCTACCCAGCCCTGATTGGTTCCTCAGCCCGCCCTGCCCTCCAGCATGGGGATTCGGGGTTCTGAGCACACTCCTTCCAAGGTGGAAGAGAAAGGGAGCCCCTGCAATGAGGCACTGGGAGGGGCCTGCTAAGAGAGGTGACCGCCACCCAAACGTGAGCGCCCCAACTCAAGGATGACCATGTGTCAGTGTTTCTGACCCTGTCTGTCTTCCTACTGACCCTTGCTTTTTCACATGTGTTTCTCTACATGTCACTCGACGTGTGTTCAGCTTCCACGAGGGCTCAAGATGCCAGGCACCCCATAGCTTCACGCAGGCCATCACCAACTGCCGGCGCATGTTTGAGATGGGCTGCGGGGTCAGGCATGACATGAGTCTCCTGGACACCGGAGGGGGCTTCCCTGGAGAGGAGGGCTCTGACTCTAAGTTTGAGGAGGTGAGAGGGGAGTGTGAGAGGGAGCCAGGTGTCCCAGCCTGGGTTTAGGGGACAGAGTGTGTGTGTTTGGGGAGCTCGTGGAACTGTGAGTCGTATGTGCGTATATAGCTGGGATTTGTCTGACTATACTTACACAGCCTGTGTGCATATATGAGCACGTGCATATCTGGCTCCGTGTCTTTCTTTAGACATGTTAGTTGCTATCCCCGGTTAAGCTACAGTCAGGTAGAAATTTGCTATCCCTGAGACCCAGGGAACATTTCATCTTCACTGACTGTGTATTAATTTAAATGGTTCCAGATTCAGACATCTCAGGGTGCTATGTGCTATGTGCCCTTGGACAAGTTACTTCCCCACTCTGGGCCACAGTTTCTACCTGTTTCCTCCCTAGTAAAATGGCACACAGCTCTCACACAGCTGTCATGGGAATGAAGGGAGACGACACAGGTAAAGCTCCCACAGAGGGACAGGCCACATTAGGCTCTGGGTCCACCCCTGCAGATGGTGGGAGTGATCAACACAGCCCTGGCCCAGGACTTTCCCTAGGGGAGAGGCGTCGAGCTCATCGCAGAGCCCGGCTGCTTCTACGCAGCACCTGTCTGCATGATCGCTGTCAACGTGATTGCCAGGAAGGCTGTGCTGGAGCCCGGTGGGTGGGCAGGGCACCATCCAGGCGTTCCCCGGCCCTCAGGGGAGAGGATGGGCAGGGAGTCTGGGCTCCAACTCTGGGCGGTTAATTAGCAGGAAACAAGCTTCAAACTGGGTCTAGGAATGAACCTGTTAGTATCACTATTTCGTTGTTCTGAAATAGACTGGGAGGTGAGAACCAAGACAAAGGGTCTTCATTATTCCTAAGTAGCCAATGGATTTATATTGTGTTTATGGGGGTAAAGTTACAAAACACAGCCCATGAGGTTCACAGACACCATCGTGCTGGTGTGCATCTTAAATTCATCCAGCAGACATTTTTCTAACAGGTGCAAATTCTTATACCAAAAATATAGTGAGTAAATACAAATTCTTATGACAAATATAAGAAGGCACTCTCGTTGTTGTCATGGCCTGAAGGTTAAGGGTGACATCTATAGGGTAATGGTAAACCTTTGACAATTGAGGTTAAGCACCACAGGGGAGGTTTTTGATTGTTATTTTTGCAGCAGGGTGGGTGGGTTTGCTTTTCTCACAGTGAGCTAACCAGAAACTCCATTTCATGATGAGATGGAGAATAGATGTCTCCTGCTGGCTTAGTGCTTTTATTCTCTGTGGCTGTATGATAATGGACATGTAAATATTTATAACCTGCTTTAGTCTCCTCCCTTATCCTTTCTGACAAATGATCGGCCCACAGCTTTGTAATCCCTGAGGCACTTGTGTCAGCCGGTTGCCATTTCTTCACAAAATGTCTCATTAAAGATTATTGTGATAGGAAGCATTTGATTTCAAGCCGTCATTTAACAAAAGTCTAAGTATTAGGGGCTTATAATTATTATTTTTAAAATTTATATCTTTATTATGGTAAGGGGTAACATGTGTGTGTGTATATGTGTGTGTGTGTGTGTGTGTGTGTGTGTGTTTTGGCTGACCCACATGGCATACGGGATCTTAGTTACCGGATCAGGGATTGAACCCATGCCCCCTGCAGTGGAAGCGCGGAGTCTTAACCACTGATCCGCCAGGGAAGTCCCTAGGGGCCTGTTATTTTTATTTCCACAATAACAAGAGATGCCAATTATTAAGTATCTGTTATGTGTGAAAAACATATTTTCTCTCATTTCTGCTCCACAACCCTGTGAAATAATTTAGGGGCATTCCCATTTTACAGGGAGAGATAGTGAGGCTCAGAGAGAGGAAGTAACTTGTCTGAGGCAGCACAGCTAGCTAGTGGTGCAGCTGGACCTGGGTCTGTCTGATTCAAACACTGGTGCACTTGGATTTGTACTACATGCCAAGCAGAGTTGGGCTCTTGACCTTAGGGATGTCTTGACTACCTCTCGTGACCAACTAGTTTAGGGACAACTGGGGCTGTGGCTACAGGAGATGGGATCGGTGACGGCAGCTAAGAAAGCAGGGGGGGGATGGTGGGAAGTACACCGAGGAGGGGGCAGAAAAAACAATATTCAGAAAGATCTGGGCATATAAATGCCCAAATGTTATGAAATGCTCCAAATGTTAAAAGAGATCAGCACAAAATCCTGAGTTTAGATTCAAGAAAGCAGTGTTCTAAGAACAGATGAAGAGTGGTTGTGAAGAAACTGGCTTGGTAGTAGGTCCTGTCCAAAGGATCTGGGGGTCATAGGTGACCACCAGCTCAGCATGCATCAGGAGTATGATGGAGCTGGAGAGAGCTGCCACACGCTTACTTCGGTAACATCAATAGAGGCAGAAAGTTTAGATGGAGGGAGGTGACAATTGTGCTGTACCCTGTGCTTGTCAGAGTTGGGCACTGTTTTTGTTCTAATCAGATTATGTAAGACATGGAAATAACTGTCACGAAGGAGAGGTTATGACTCACAAGTTTCCTCTGGAGAAACCAGAGGCATGGCAGGCCACACAGGGCCACAAGGGGAAGGACCGGAGTGGTTCAGCGGGCAGAAGGACAAAGGGGAAAGCCAGGCCAGAGCCTCTACTGTAGTTTTCAAGGATAGGAGTGGGTGAGGCAGGGTGAGCTGGATTGGCAGGTGTGGGACTGGCTAGTTTGAGCAATTTCAGCGGGTTGTGGGGGTAAGGACTGCCCTGGGGCCGCTAGCCAGAGGTAGTGCCTCAAGTTCTGGGAGCTCCATCTAGGAGGCAGTTTGCGGTATGGACGCTGAATTGGTTGGCTTGCACAGGAAAGGCGCTCTTGTAAGGCAGTCGTTTGCTATCTCTAGGAATTAACCAGCCCGGGGAGGAGCAGTCTCTCCAAGGTCAGCAAGGCCCCAGATGCCAAAGCATGGAGAACATGTAGTTTACACAGGCACCCCTTTGAGGAAGGAAACTGACAAATTAGCACATCACTGAGGAGCAACCATGATGGAATTAGGTCGTGAAGAGGCCGTTTGCCCCCAGTTTTTTTTGTTTTGTTTTCTTTTGCGATATGCGGGCCTCTCACTGTTGTGGCCTCTCCCGTCGCGGAGCACAGACTCCAGACGCGCAGGCTCAGCGGCCATGGCTCACGGGCCCAGCCGCTCCGTGGCATGTGGGATCTTCCCGGACCGGGGCACGAACCCGTGTCCCCTGCATCGGCAGGCGGACTCTCAACCACTGCGCCACCGGGGAAACCCTGCCCCCAGTTTTGACTCATGCAGCAGGGGCTCAGGGAACCTGGTCTAAGGTGAGGGCAGAGTACCTGAGACCTGCGGCCTGGGGACAAATCTCAGACCTGCCACAGTCTCCTGTGTGACTTCTGACGAGACTCAGTTTTCTCAGCTGTAAACCAGGGCTCATTGTACCTGCTCAGGGTGTAGTTACAGGTTAAATAGCTTAATACATGTAGAGAGCTTGGAACAATGCCTGGGCTATAGCTCATGGCATGTTAGTTAGATTATTCTTATGAGGAGAGGAGGAAAAGGGGCAACACCCTGATGCGGGGAGCAGAGGGGCAGTGGGAGAGCAGAGGACAGGCCCCAACCATGCATGGGTTCAGAGAAGGCTCCTGGAGCAGGGAACAGGGGTTATCCAGCGCTGGTCAGAGGGTCAGGCCTCCCCCAAGGGTGCTGGGCTCAGGTGTTGAGGGTCAGCAGTGAGACCTAGCTGAGCACAGCTCGGTCCTGCCATCTGTCTGCTCTCAGGAGGCTACTGGAAGCCGCTGTTCTATCTCAACAACGGCCACTACGGCGCATTCTGCATTTTTCCAGGGAGCCTGAACCCAGGATGCCCATTGTGGTGAAGGTAAGGAGAACTTTTTGTGGCTCTGGAACCTCCCAGACTCTGAGACCCCCTAGTCCAGCCCTCTTTGGGCAGGGCTCCCTGCTGCCAGGGGGAGAGGCGAGAGATCTCAGATGATCGGTGGCTTGACAGGTTGTCACACCTCGTGCATGTACCAGGATGTGTACGTGTGTCTATGTGTATTGGCAGGTGCACTTCTGTGTGTGTGCCTTTCTCTGTGTGGGCCTGTCGATTCACACCTGTGCAGGAAGGTGGGTGTCCAGGTCCATGGGTCTGTGGAGGGGTGTGTGTGCAGCTGTTTGGCTGTTTGTGTTTCCCTGTGCATTTCTCTGTGTCGCTATGTTTGTGGTTCCAGAGTCCTTGAATCTTGGAGATGCAGGAGACTTAGGAAGTAGAGATTCTCAAACTTTGCTTCACATTAGAATCATCTGGGAAACTTTAAAATACCCCTATGCCCAGACCATGCCACAGACCATTGATATCGGAACTTCTCATGGGTTGGGACCCTGACGTGATCCTCAGGCGTTTGCAGTGCAGCCAGGTTTGAGTCCCGGTATTTTGAGTGATCATTAAATAAAATCTTCCCACTTTATAAATGGGAAAACTGAGGTCCCATCTGTGTCTGCACTTGTGAACTGGCAGGGCAGGAGTGTGTCTCTAGAGCAGAAGCTCCATGAGGGCAGGGCCAAGAACAGTGCCTGGCACATAGGGACCACTCAGGAATTGGTCAGAGGGAGTGAATGACAGAGTCTTTGCTGGTACCTTCCCTCTGGTGCCCTGGGGGCATGCCCTGCAGGCTGGGGAGTGAAGGGGGGGTGTCTTCCTTCTCTGATCCCCACCCCCCCGCCACCATGTCCCTGCAGGACCTCCGCCCCAAGCTGCCCCTCTTCTCTTGCACCCTCTACAGCCCCACGTGCAATGCCTTTGACAAGCTCTTCTTGAAGGAGGTGCAGCTGCCTGAGCTGGACGTGGGCGACTGGCTGGTCTTCCCCTCCATGGGCGCCTACATGTCCACCATGAGCTCCGCCTTCAGTGGCTTCCCTCTCCCCTCCCATCTGCTGCGCCACGGGACCCGAACTCACATGTCTGGAGGGAGGTGGAAAGGGGCTGGGCAGTGAGGGGCTCTCACCAGCATCTGAACTTGGCAAGGGCAGCTGGTGGCTGAGCTCTGGGGTCCCAGGCCCTGGAAATACCCTACTCCCCCGACTGGCCCCAGCAAAGCCCAAGATGTCTGGCTGACCTTTGACACTGGCCTCTGCCTGTGGGGTTGACCCTGTTACAGCCTCTCCACAGGTAAGTCCAAGGTAGCCCACCTGGGCAGTTCTGACAGCCCTGATGCGTAGATGCCTTTGTGGGCAGAATCAGGCAGCCCTGTGTCCCCAGATGACCCTCAGCCCCTTCGCTGAGGTGCCCCCACCCCGCTTGGCTCTGACCATCTGCAGCTGCCCTCCGGGCTCCCTCCTCAGGTGTCCCTTCCCCACCAGCTCCAGGCTCCCTCACAGCCCCGCCCCAGGATCCCCTCTGGGCCCAACCTAGGGTTTGCCTCCTTAGGTAGTAGAGGGGGCCCTAGAACACCCCTTTACAGGCACATTCCTTCCACAGGAGCCTGCTGGAGACTGCACTGTAGGCTGAGACAAGGCCAGAATGGAGGGGCTTCAGACACCTCGGTGCGCCCACGGGGGGACGCTTGGGGGCAGGGATCTGGGGTGAGGAGTAGCGTGGAGGAAACAGAGGTTTGGGTGCCTCTGAAATGATGGGCAACCTAAGGTTCAAAACTGTCTTCTGGGCTTCCCTGGTGGCGCAGTGGTTGAGAGTCCACCTGCCGATGCGGGGGACACGGGTTCGTGCCCCGGTCCGGGGGGATCCCGCGTGCCGCGGCGCGGCTGGGCCCGTGGGCCATGGCCTCCGGGCCTGCGCGTCCGGAGCCTGTGCTCCGCAACAGGAGAGGCCACAGCGGTGAGAGGCCCGCGTAACGCAAACAAACAAACAAACAAAAACCTGTCTTCTCCCTAAGCGGGCCTGAAGCCTAGGGTAGCTCTTCCGGGAGGCTGATCCTGCCCTGCCTGCTCCTAACCCGCTAGACCCTGGGGTGGGGCAGGGAGAGGAACCTGCGCTATTACAAGAGTGCCCCCTGGAGGCCATGCCCTGGAATGTGAGGCAACCTGCATTGACCAGCACCTTGCGACGCTTTGGTCCTTCCTTTCCTCCAGTTAGTGACCCCTGCGTTGTTCCAGAAAGGTTTACGTGAACCATAGGCACTCACCCTAGTGGAGAGAGCAGGGGCATTGGAGTCAGACAGGTCTGGAGGGGATCCAGGCTCCACCACATCCTGGCAGTGTGGTCAGAGCCTCAGTCTCCCCATCTGTGAAGTGAGGGTGAGATTAGCATTCCCCTGGCAGGGCTGTTGAGAGGATGAAGCCAGATAATGCAAATCCTCATTCAAGGTCAGTTCATGTTCACCTGCCTCTGGCTGCCCTGATCCTGGCCCTGGCCTGCTCAGAGGCCACCCCTGCCCCCACGGTCTGGCCATCCTCAGGGAGCATGCACACAGCATCTGGCCACACAGCTAATGCGCCATGTGGGTGCCTCAGACCTGACCTTGGCCTTAAGAAACGCCCAAGTTGGGAGGTTGGATGGACAAGGTGTGGATATAGCCGACTCCGAAGCGGGGCAGATGCTACTACATGTCCCCCGGGCACACTAAAACTTTAAAAACAACAACATTTGGGGAGTTGTGAGCTCAAAAAGACAATGTATCCTACAGGGAAGGATGATGACAGAGGTAGGGGTTGGGACACATCGGGATGACCAGTCACCTTGCTGCAGCGAGGGAAGGGGAGAGAGGGCCCCAGAGGCCAAAGTCACCCACCTCCTGTGTCCTGTGTCCTTTTTTAAGCTTCGCCTGATAAGACAAGACATTCTCTGATCTCCAGCTTCTGCAAAGGGTCCTCCCCATCCACCAGAATCAGCCTTACCAACCTTGCTGCTGCCTCCCCAGCCCGGCCAAGACCAGAGGAATCTTCTGGCATCTTTGGGCTACAGAGATTCCCCTCCAGACATCTGAGGAGAAGGGAAGGGTATCTGCACACGCCACCCAAAGAATCCAGAGGGTTCATGCAGCCTTTGGATTACGTGTTATCCATTTGTCTCCTCCAAGAGCTGAAAATTGGGAGTGGAAACGTCTACCCTTACCTCCCCAGAGATACCTGGAAGTACAACTATGAGTGCACTTTAGGGAAAAAATGAAGTTGTATTCAGTTGCAAGAGACGTTGGCGTGTTTTGTGTTTTGCCTTCTGGGTGCTGTACTGTGTGACTGTGGATATTCATCCATCCGTCCACCCATCTGTCCATCCATCCATCCATCCATCCATCCATCCATCTACCCATCCATCCATCCATCTATCCATCCATCCATCCACCCATCCATCCATCCATCTATCCACCCATCCATCCATCCATCCATCCATCCATCCATCCATCCATAAAATAAAATGCGAGGGCCTAGACTGTGTCTGGCACAGGTGACACGTGATGAACAAGATGGACAAAAATCCAAGTTCATGGAGCTAAACTTCCAGGTGGAAAAAGAGTATAAGCAAACACATAAATCAATGATAAAATGAAGCGGGAGCAGTAAGTGCTGTGAAGAAAAATAAAGCAAGCAAGGGACAGTGAGTGACGGAAGACAGTGCTAATTTAGGCAGAGGGGCCTGGGAGGCCTCTCGGAGGATGTAGCAGGTGAGCAGACACCTGAAGGGACCGTGTGGTTAGCTGAGTTAGAGAGTTCCAGGCACTGGAAGCAGCAAGTCCAAAGCCAGGGATGGAGTGTTTCCCCAAAGGCAAGAAGCTGTGTGGGTGAGCAGAGTGAGTGAGGGGAGGTGTTGGGAAATGAGGCAGGAGGAGGGTCAGGGGCTGATCTTGTCAATTCTCAGATAAGTCAGGGATTGGACTTTCTTCTGAGGCGGGGTAAGGCGGCGAAGGGGGAGGGGGAGGCCCTGGCAAGTTTGAGCAGGTGAATGCGGTGAGAGGATGAAGAGAGAACTTGAGGGGTTCCTGCCCGTCCTGGGAAATGACGGTGGTCACAGTACAGGTGGTGAGAGGTGCCAGGTTCAGCACAGGCTGCAAAGGTCAAGTCGAGAGAATTTTTGAGGGGTCAGATGCAGGGTAAGAGGCAAAGAGAAGAGTCAAGGACAAATCCAGGGCTTTAGGCTGAAGCTGCCGGTACACAAAGGGAGATGCAGGGGAGGAGAAACAGGTTAGGAGGGGTTAAAATGGAGAGTTGAGTTTCGGAAAGGTCAGGTTTGAGACGCCTATTCAATCTCCCAATGGAGTCAGATACAAGCACTGGACTTCAGGACAGAGGTCAGGACGGCAGATATGAACGTGGATGGGGCGTGGTCCACACTGGATGGAATTTACATTCCTGGGGCCGCCCAGCCCTGCCAGGAAGTGAACATACAGAGAGAGGACACAAGGCACGGGAACTGAGAGGAGAAACATTCCAAGAAGGCGGGAGCCCTCGGCTGTGTCAAATACTGCCCAGAGGTGGGTGAGGTGAGGGCTGAGAACGGCATCGGGAAAACGGAGGTCATTGGTGATTTTAACCAGCGGGTTTCAAAGCCAAGGAAGGTTGGTGGAAGTGGAGTCCAGAGAGGATGGTGGAGAGGGTGGGGCGTGGTCACCTCTTCCGGGGAGTTAGTTGTGCGGTAAGGGGAACAGGAAACGGGAGGGTAGCTGGAAGAGGCGCCCCGTAGAGTCAAGGAGGGGTTTGTTTTAAGATGAGAGATATTATGGCTTGTTTGTAGGCTCACAGGGATGACCGACAGAGGGGAAGATAAGATGCAGAAGAGAGAAGCGACAGCGGCAGAGCAAAGTCCTTGGGTGGGTGGGAGGGGCTGGCGTCCTGGGGGCGGGGGCTGGGGGAAGGTGCGCCCAGATGGGAGCTCGTGCCGCACCTCCGCGGGGACAAGCAGGTCGCTGGGAGAACGCAGAGCTCTCTACTGATTGTTTCTTTCTTAGTGGAGTAAGAAGCAAAATCATAGTGGAGAGCAAGGAGGCAGGAGAGGGTCCTGGTGTTTTTAGGAGAGGGCCGAGTGGAAACGTCACAACGCGCGTGGAAGGGTGAATGGACCAATGAAATGGGTGGGATTGCCAGCACAGGTGCCCACTCGAGTTTTGTGGGGATCCATTTAGAATGAAGCCTGTCATCCGTTGTGTTTTGTCTTCAGCCACAGTGGGCACCTGTGCTACCAGTGCAGGTGCAGAATGGGGGGTGGGGTGGGGAGGGGGAGGGGGAGGGGTGAGCCAAGGGAGGTGGAGACATCTTGGAGAATGAGTGCTCCCGGGGGGTCTCTGCAGGTCCAGGCTCCATACGCAGTCCTCAGAGCCTTCTCCTGAGAGCACATGCTGTCCTTCCACAGCCTTTACCTGCTGGAGACTCATAGTGACCCAGTGAGCTTATAATGCCCCCACGTTAGAGAAGCAAACCCTGCGGTCACCTAGCCAGTAAGTGGCAGAGCTGGGATTTGACTTTAAACGTAGTTCAGTCTTCTCCCTTTAGGGCAGCAGGGGTATGCACACTGTGTTTAAGAAAGTCTTGCTTTCAGAGGCATATGAAAAGCTGCTCAACATCACTGTTAGAGAAATGCAAATAAAAACTACAATGAGGTATCACCTCACACCAGTTAGAATGGGCATCATCAGAAAATCTACAAACAACAAATGCTGGAGAGGGTGTGGAGACAAGGGAACCCTCTTGCACTGTTGGTGGGAATGTAAATTGATACAGCCACTATGGAGGTTCCTTAAAAAACTAAAACTAGTAATGCCATATGACTCAGCAATCCCACTACTGGGCATATACCCAGAGAAAACCATAATTCAGAAAGACACATGCACCCCAGTATTCACTGCAGCACTATTTACAATAGCCAGGTTATGGAAGCAACCTAAATGTCCACTGACAGACGAGTGGATAAAGAAGGTGTGGTACATATATACAATGGAGTATTACTCAGCCTTAAAAAGGAATGAAATTGGGTCATTAGTAGAGACATGGATGGACCTAGAGACTGTCATACAGAGTGAAGTAAGTCAGAAAGGGAAAAACAAATATCATATATTAACATATATATGTGTAATCTAGAAAAAGGGTACAGATGAACCGGCTTGCAAGGCAGAAATAGAGACCCAGATGTAGAGAACAAACGCATGGACACCAAGGGGGGAAAGTGGGGCGGGGGGAATGAATTGGGAGATTGGGATTGACATATATACACTAATATGTATAAAATGGATGACTAATAAAAGCCTTCTGTATAAAAAAAAGAGAGAGAGAGAAAAAGAAAGTCTTGCTTTCACCCAGATGGTGAAAAAAACCAAGCTTGGCTGTTGGGAGGTTGAACTTCAGGTGTTCCGTGCAGTGGCCCAGGCTTTGTCATGGTTCAACCATAGTGACTTGCTGCCACCCATTGGCCACTATCAGTATTGCATCCAAGCAGAACCTGCATCGCATTTGCTCAGCTAAGGATTCAGTGTCTGGGTCCAAAAATGCCCTTGTTGGGGCTTCCCTGGTGGCGCAGTGGTTGAGAATCTGCCTGCCAATGCAGGGAACACGGGCTCGAGCCCTGATCTTGCCGCGGAGCAACTAGGCCCATGAACCACAACTACTGAGCCTGCACGTCTGGAGCCTATGCTCCACAACAAGAGAGGCCACAAGAGTGGCCCCAGCTTGCCGCAACGAAGACCCAACACAGCCATAAATTAATTAATTAATTAATTGATTTTTTAAAAAAGTGTCTTAAAAAAAGTGCCCTGTTGAAAAGGGCTGTAGAGGAGTTCTCTTCCCCCTTTGACAAATGAGGAGAGAGAAGTCCAGAGAGATGACTTTAAAAAGCCATCTGCACCCGCCTACTCCATCCACTCAGTTGCTCATTCATTCAATAAATATTCATTGAACACCTCTGTGCCAGACCCTGTTCTAGGCGCTGGGATTCAGCAGAGATCATTGCTGTTGTAGAGCTGACATTCCATGGGGGGGACAGGGAGGACAGGTACCAATCAGGTAAATAAACCAGGTAATGCTAGATTGTGATGGGTGATGTGAAGGAATTAGAGTGACTGGAGAGGGTGGTGGGAGGTGACATTTGAGGAGAGACCTGATGACTGGGAGGGTTTGGGAAAGATGCTCCAGGAGGAGGGAACAGCACTGCAAAGGTTCTGAGGCTGTGAAAGGTGTGGGCAGGTTCCAGAATGGGTGGAGCCCACCAACACCCCAGCCCACGGCTGTCTCTGTAGAACGAGTAGAAGTGGGAGCAGAACTTTCTAGAAGGAGGGTCATGCCATTGACCTTCACTCAATCAGTCCACAGCCTTGATCAGCACCCATCTCACTCACACAGTTGACCACTCTCTCCTGGAAACTCTCTCTTCTCTTGGTTTGTATGATACCAACCTCTGGTGGTAGGAAAAGCTATGATTATTCTCCTGTGAAAATTAAAGCTTAATGATCAACATAGAGAAGTTTCTGGTTTGAAGGAAGCCACTGCCATGTCAAAAGCTAGAGCAGGAAATACTGGCATGTGGAGTCAAAGGTCAAGGTCGACATTTCTGGGCTCTGGGACAGGAGCATGTAGAGGAGAATTGGTGGAGATGTAATCAGTCTTGCTCGTAGCTGTTGCCGTGTTATAAGTGTGTTTGTGGATCTGTTTGCTGCTAATTTGTGAGCCATTCTTGGCAAAAAAAATATGAATATTTATAAGCTTATATATATAATATGAGTAAGCTTTACTCAAATCCTATGAGTGGTGTTCCAAGAAATAATAAGTTTTGGAAGCAAAACAAGTCCCTAATTTGGTAATTTCACCATGTTACTCGAATACTACCCAATTATGTTAGCTGGTATTTTCCAGTGTTTGAATGTTTGCTCTAGGCTATAGTTCTCTGTAAAGCAAAATTGTTCATTACTAAAAAGAGGAAAGTGGGTTTCCCTGGTGGCACAGTGGTTGAGAGTCCGCCTGCCGATGCAGGGGCTACGGGTTCGTGCCCCGGTCCGGGAAGATCCCACGTGCTGCGGAGCAGCTGGGCCCGTGAGCCATGGCCGCTGAGCCTGCACGTCCGGAGCCTGTGCTCCGCAACAGGAGAGGCCACGACAGCGAGAGGCCCGCGTACCGCGAAAAAAAAAAAAAAGAGGAAAGTTATATGAAGTAACATGTACCTAATACCCAGCTTGAAGATGTGTTTGAACACACTCAGTTCAACCAGCATCAGTGCAAAATGAAATCAGTTCCTCCACACCAGAAATATTTATCATAAAAACAAAAGATCAAGGGCAATTAATACTTTGTGTTTTAAATTTTCATTTCAAGACTCTTTTAAGTAGTAAGCATTTATGATATCAATTTTTTTAATGACTTTTATTTGGCATTTATGTTAAGTTAATGTTTCCCCTTTTTAATTTAAAAAAATATTTTATTTATTTTTGGCTGCACTGGGTCTTCATTGCTGTGCGTGGGCTTTCTCTAGTTGCAGTGAGCAGGGGCTACTCTTCGTTGCGGTGCGCGGGCTTCTCATTGCGGTGGCTTCTCTTGTTGCAGATCACGGGCTCTAGGCGTGCAAGCTCAGTAGTTGAAGCATGCAGGCCCTAAAGTGCGCAGGCTTCAGTAGTTGTGGTACGTGGGCTCAGTAGTTGTAGCGCAGGGGCTTAGTTGCTTCGCGGCACGTGGGATCTTCCTGGACCAGGGATCGAACCTGTGTTCCCTGCATTGGCAGACGGATTCTTAACCACTGCACCACCAGGGAAGCCCCCTAATTTTTTTTGAATGATCAAGCATCTATACGAGGTAGAGGTCATTGTTACATGTTACTGAAATACAGTAGTCCCCCCTTATTCAAGGGCGATATGTTCCTAGACCCCCAGTGGATGCCTGAAATTGCGGAGAGTACTGAGCCCTGTACGTACTATGTTTTCCCTATCCATACATACCTATGATAAAGTTTAATTTATAAGGTAGGCACAGTAGATTAACACCAACTAAATAGAACAATTATAATATACTGTAATGAAAGTTATGTGAATGTGGTCTCTCTCTTTCTCAAAATATCTTATTGCTCAAATTTCATGCCTTTTCCATCTTAACTAAGCGCTTATCTTGCACTGTGGCCATAACTTTTGCACTTTGAGGTGTGACATTCAAACTAGTATGAATTTCTTTTTTCTTCTTCACCATTTCAGGGATAGAAAATTTATTCTTACCATAGATCTTAGCAACCTCAGCATTTTTTCATTCCCTATAAGTTAGGACTTTCGCTTAAAGGAAGGACTTTACAGCTTCTGTTTGGCATATCTGAATTGCCAGTATCACTACTCTTGGGCTTTGTGGCCCTTATTAAGTAAGAATAAGGGTTATTTGAACGCAAGCACCAAGATACTACAGTCAATCTGATAACTGATGGATACTCAATGACTCATGGGCAGGATTACACTGACAAAGGGGTGATTCACGTTTCCTGTGGGATGGAGTGGGACAGCTAGAGATTTCATCACGCTACTCAGAATGGCGCTCAATTTGAAACTTATGAATTGTTTCTGGAATTTTCCATTTAATATTTTTGGACCATGGTTGACTGTGGGTAACTGAAACTGTGGGAAGCAAAACCATGGATATGTGGGGGTTGGGGGATTACTATATACCATCCTGTCATATAATGGCTCGTAATAATAATAAACCATGCATCTATAATCCTGATTTTTTAAACAGGAAACCTCTGAAATGTTTAGTATAACCCTCTTACAGAAAAATTTTCATTGTTTATTATTATGGTCAATCATTATTTTTCCAAAACCCATAAAGTGTTGGGGAAAATACAGAATAATGTATGATTTCAGGAATTCCTGAGAATTTCCTGGGATTCTGACATCTCATACCCAAATCCCAAAGAATACCTGTTGGGAATTTGGAAATGCTCTTTGAAGTTTTACCTCTGTAACATCTCTCGACTCTGCATCCCATCCCATTCCCAAGGCCGCTGCTCTGATCATCAGACCTTTGTCATCTCTTCCGACCTTGTGAGTCAGACTCCAGACTCCTCCAGCCCATCCTCCACGCTGCAGAGGGATCTTTCTGAGGCAAAAACTCAGCCCGTCATTCGGCTGTGAAATCCAACCCTGGCCCCCCAATTCCTTCACCAGTGTTTTTCAAAATGCATCTTGGGACAGTGGTTACATAAAAACATCTGGCAGTTTCTAATAAGTGGTGGTTTAGGTAGCTTCATTCAGAGATTCAGAATCTCTGGGAGTTGAAGCCTAAAAATCTTCATCCACATCTTCTGAATGATTTCTTTAAATCCCTTTTATGGTGAAATACAACATGAATACAGAAGCCACATAAAACAAAGGTACAGATTAGTGAACCATAACTAGGCAAACTCCCTTATAACCACCACCCCTGTCTGAAGGCAAATCCTTGCCCCCCCACCGCAGAAACTCTCCGCATGCCCCCTCCCTAATAACCCCTTCCCACCTCCACCCCCAAGAGCAACCAGCAGCCTGACTTTCACTTTGCCTGTTTTTTGCCTATTTTAATGTCATTAAATTTTGTTTAATCCTTGGTTCTCTTTCCATCTTTTTTTTTTTCCTTCTTGTGATTCATTTGCTAATGAAACCAGATCATTTGTCTTACAGAGTTTCCCACAGTCATTGCTAATTGCATCCCCATGGTGAAGGTAGCATATTCCTCTCTCTCTGAATTTCCTGTTAATTGGTAACTGGATCCAGAGACTTAATCAGATTCATATTTCTTTTTCTTTTTCTGACAAGCCTACTATTATAGGTGATGTGTGTTCATCATCAGGGGCTCATGACTATGTTTTCACTTTCTCATCTTGTACATTTCCCACCCCAGATCTGAAATCAGCCCCGATATCTGGGGTAAATACCTAGGAGCAGAATTGTTAGTTCATATGCCAGAAAAATGTTTAACTTTCTAAGAAGCTGTTAGTCTTCTCGGGTGGTGTACTTATTTACACTCCCATTAGCAACGTATGAAAGCTCTAGCTGCTCTAAATCCTCACCAGGATTTAGTATGTGAATCTTATTTTAGCCATTCTAGTGGTATGAAATGTTATTTCATTGTGGATTCAGTTTGGAGTTTCCTAACAACCAACGATGTCGAACACCTTTTCATGTGCTTATTGGCCATTTGTATATCTTCTTTTGTGAAACGTGTTCTGCGTATATATTCTATATGTGTCAATTGAGTCAAACTGGTTAACTACTTTGTCCGAATCATCTATACCTTTACCGATTTTGTTTGTTTATTTGTTTGATTGAGTTTCTGAAAAAAGTGTGTTAAAATCTCCAGCTGTGGTGGTATGTTTGTCTATTTCTCTTTTAGTCTCAACAACTTTTGCTTTATGTATTTTTAAGCTGTGTTACTTGGTGCATACAAATTTAGAATTATAACATCTTCCCACTGAACTGGACTTTTATTGTTATAAAACATCTGTCTTTATTTCTAGTAATACTTTCTGTCTTAAGCTTATTTTGTCTGGTATTATTATAGTGACACTAGTTTTTCTTTAAAGTAGTTTGAATGGTATACCTTTTTTCATCCTTTTGTTTCTGTGTGTATATATATATATATACATATATATATATATATATATTTTTTTTTTTTGCTGTACACGGGCCTCTCACTGCTGTGGCCTCCCCCACTGCAGAGCACAGGCTCTGGACGCATAGGCCCAGCGGCCATGACTCACGGGCCCAGCCGCTCCGCGGCACGTGGGATCCTCCCGGACCAGGGCATGAACCTGCGCCCCCTGCATTGGCAGGCGGACCCCCAACCACTGTGCCACCAGGGAAGCCCTGTGTTTTTACATTTTTAAAGTGTTTCTTATAAATGAATATAATTGGGCTTTTAAGAAATCCATTTTAATGATATCTGTCTTTTAGTCAGTTTGTTTAAACCATGTGTATTTAATGTAATTACTGATAGAGTTGGATTAAGGTCTACCATTTGCTACTTGTTTTTCTGTTTCATCTGTTCTTTGTTCATTTATTCACCCACTGTTTTCTTCTTTTGGATAATCAAGTCATTTTTATTATTTCATTTTTTTTCCTTTATTAGGTTCTAGTTATACATTTTTATAAAATTCTTTCAGTAGTTACTATAGAGATTTAAATATGCATCTTGGACCTATTACTGTATGTCTTACTTCAAGCTGCTATAACAAAATACCATAAACTGATTGGCTTAAACAACAGAAATTTATTTCTCACAGTTTGGGTGGCTGGGAAGTCCAAAATCAGGGCACCAGCATGATTGGGTTCTGGTGAGAGTCCTCTTCCTGGTTTGCAGACAGCTGTCTTCTTGCTGTGTCCTAGCATGGCAGAGAGAGGAAGCAAGCTCCCTTGCCCCTCTTCTTCTTTTTTTTTTAAATTAATTGATTTATTTAATTCATTTATTTTTGGCTGTGTTGGGTCTTTGTTGCTGCACGCAGGCTTTCTCTCGTTGTGGTGAGCAGGGGCCACTCTTCGTTGCAGTGCACAGGCTTCTCATTGCAGTGGCTTCTCTTGTTGTGGAGCATGGGCTCTAGGCACACAGGCTTCAGTAGTTGTGGCTTGTGGGCTCTAGAGCGCAGGCTCAGTAGTTTTGGTGCACGGGCTTCATTGCTCCGCGGCATGTGGGAACTTCCTGGACCAGGGCTCAAACCCGTGTCCCCTGCATTGGCAGGTGGATTCTTAACCACCGCACCACCAGGGAAGACTGCCCCTCTTCTTATAAGGGCATTAATCCCATGAGGACTCTATCCTCATAACTTAATTAATTCCTAAAGGCCCCATCTCCAAATACCATCACATTAGAGATTAGAGTTTCAGTGTATGAATCGGGAGGTGGGGTGAGGAGGGAGAGACACAGATATTCAGTCCATATCACAGTATTACAGACTCATTGCAGTATTAAATTAATATGTTTACCACTGTTTTAACAATGTAAGAACCTTACAACAGTTCAGCTCCTTTCACTCCCTTCCACCTTTTGTGCTATTATTCTTTATTTCTTTATTATATTTTACTTCTATATATGTTATAAACCCTACAAGACATTTCTATTATTGTTTTACTTGTCAATTTTTTTTTTAAGGGAACACTATTTATTTATTTATTTTTGGCTGTGCTGGGTCTTCGTTTCTGTGTGAGGGCTTTCTCTAGTTGCGGCGAGCGGGGGCCACTCTTCATCACGGTGCGCGGGCCTCTCACTGTCGCGGCCTCTCTTGTTGCAGAGCACAAGCTCCAGATGCGCAGGCTCAGTAGTTGTGGCTCATGGGCCTAGTTGCTCCGCGGCATGTGGGATCTTCCCAGACCAGGGCCCGAACCCATGTCCCCTGCATTGGCAGGCAGATTCTCAACCACTGCGCCACCAGGGAAGCCCATACTTGTCAATTTTTAATGTTTACCCACACATTTGTCCTTGCCAGTGCCCTGTATTACTTTCTGAAGGTCTGTGCTTTCATCTGGGATCATTTTACTTCAGCCTGAAGAATTTCCTTTAATGTTTCTTGTGGTATAGGTTGGCCAGCAATAGATTTTCTCAACTTTTCTTTGTACAAAAATGTCTTTGTTTCACCTTAATTCTTAAAAGATTGTCCCTCCTCTGTATAGAATTCTAGATTAGCAGGGTTGGGATTTTTTTGTTTTTTGTTTTCATTTCTGACCTTTTAAAATGTCATTCCATTTTCTTCTGGATTTATAGTTTCTGTTGAAATGTAGGCATCAGTCTTATTACTGTTCCTTTAAAGATAATGTGTCTTCGTTTATCTAGCTGCTTTTAAGATTTTCTCTTTGTCTCAGTTTTCAGCTGTTGACAATATGTCTAAGTGTGGTTTTCTTTAGTGAAACCTGTTTGGGTTTTACTAAGCTTCTTGAATTTGTGGGTTGATATCTTTCAACAGTTTTGGAAAATTATGTCATTTGAAGTAATCCTCAAATATTGCTTCTGTCCCAAATCTCTTTTCTCCCCTTCTGGGATTCTAATTACACAAATGTTAGAACTCATTATGCTCTGTTCCTGCTATATTTTTCTCTGTTTCAACTTGGATATTTTCTGTTGAACTGTCTTCAAGTTTGCTAATCCTGTCTTTTGTCTTTCTGCTATACCCTTTTGTTGTTGTTGTCATTGTTGTTAAATATATCCAATAAGTTCTGGGACTTCCCTGGTGGCGCAGTGGTTAAGAATCCACCTGTCAGTGCAGTGGGTTCGACCCCTGGTCCAAGAAAATCCCACATGCCGTGGAGCAACTAAGCCCTTGTGCCACAACTACTGAGCCTGTGCTCTAGAGCCCGTGAGTCACAACTACTGAGCCCACACACCACAACTATGGAAGCCCGTGCACCTAGAGCCCATGCCCCGCAACAAGAGAAGCCACTGCAGTGAGAAGCCCGTGCACCACAACGAAGAGCAGCCCCTCCTCACCACCACTAGAGAAAGCCCACGCACAGAAACGAAGACCCAACACAGCCAAAAATAAATTAAAAAATAAAAATAGTGCTTCCTTGGTGGTGCAGTGGTTGAGGGCCCACCTGCCGATGCAGGGGACATGGGTTCATGCCCCGGTCCGGGAAGATCCCACATGCCACGGAGTGGCTGGGCTCGTGAGCCATGGCCGCTGAGCCTGCATGTCCGGAGCCTGTGCTCCGCAACGGGAGAGGCCACAGCGGTGAGAGGCCCGTGTACCACACAAAAAAAAATAAATTAAAATAAATAAAGTTTCCAATCCCATAGCATTAAAAAATATATGTATATATATATACATACATACATAATATATATCTCCAATAAGTTCTTGATTTCAGGTGTTGTATTTGCCAGTTTTAGAATATTTGATTATTTTAAAAAATTTATTCCACTTCTCTATTGACAATCTCTATTTTATATCTACCTTGTCAATCTTTTTTTCTTCTATGTTCTTTAACATATTATCAGAGTTATTTTAAAGTTCTTGTCTGTTAACTCCAGCATGTAGATCATTGTGGTTCTGACACTATCTTCTATTTTTTTCTCTTGTCTACCAGTCATGTTTTCCTGCCTCTTTGCATGTCTAGTAATCTCCAATACATGATATTGTTCAAATTGTAAATTATCCCCAAATGATGTGTGTAGTAGCATCTTACTGTGGTCTTAATTTGCATTTTTCTGATTACATGTAAGGTTGAGCTCTTTTTCATATGTTTATCAATCATTTGGTTTTCCTCTTTTGTGGAGGGCCTGTTCAACTTATTATTTATTATTTATACAGTGGTCCCCTCTATTCCTAATAGTACTTCTTTTTTATTGAAGTATAGTTGATTTACGATGTTGTGTTAGTTTCAGGTGTACATCACAGTGATTCAGATATATTCTTTTATATTCAGATATATTCTTTTTCAGATTCTTTTCCCTTATTTGTTATTAAAAATATTGAGTATAGTTCCCTGTGCTATACAGTAGGTCTTTGTTGGTTATCTATTTTATATATAATAGTGTATATATAATAGTGTGTATATGTTAATCCCAACCTCACTTTCTCCTTTGGTTACCATAAGCTTGTTTACTATGTCTGTAGGTCTATTTCTGTCTTGTAAATAAGTTCATTTGTATTTTTTTTTGACTCATATATAAGCTATATATATACCAGAAGCCATTAACAAATAAATATAAATAGCTTTTAAGCTATATCATATGATATTTGTCTTTCTCTGTCTGGCTTACTTCACTTAGTATGATAATCTCTAGGTCCATCCATGTTGCTGTAAATGGCATTATTTCATTCTTTTTTATGGCTGAGTAATATTCCTTTGTATATATATACCACATCTTCTTTATCCATTCATCTGTCAATGGGCATTTATGTTGCTTCCATGTCTTGGCTATTGTAAATAGTGCTGCAATGAACATTGGGATGCATGTATCTTTTCAAATTATAGTCTTCTCTGGATATATGCCCAGGAGTGGAATTGCAGGATTATACTCTATTTTTAGTTTTTTAAGGAACTTCCATAGTGTTCTCCATAGTGACTGTACCAATTTACATTCCCACCAATAGTGTAGGGGGGTTCCTTTTTCTCCACATCCTCTCCAGCATTTATCATTTGTAGACTTTTTGATGATGGCCATTTTGACTGGTATGAGGTGATACCTCACTATAGTTTTGATTTGCATTTCTCTAATAATTAGCTAATGTTGACCTAATTATTAATTATCTTTTCATGTGCCTGTTGACCATCTGGATGTCTTCTTTGGAGAAATGTCTATTTCGGTCTTCTGCCCATTTTTTGCTTGGGTTGTTTTTTTCGATATTGAGTTGTATCCTAATAGTTCTTCTTGCCTTAAAGCCCACTCTGTCTGATGTTAATATGCATAGGTATTTGGTTAGTAACCTCACCCAGAGGGGACTTCCACTTCCTTTAACTGACTTGGGAATTATACTGTTTTTATTGTGTTAATGTTTATCCTAGAGGTTATAATCTACACACTTAACTTCTTCAAATGTAGAGTTAATCAACCCTCCCTCCAAAGAAGATTTTCACTTGCTTTTTCCAGGAGGCTGGAGGCACACAGTCTGGGGGCACGTCAATCTAAGTTCAAGACTTAAGTTTACAGACCATCCAACCGATATAAGCTGGGGCTGCAAGTCCATACTAGGGCTGGCTTCTGGAAGCATGGCTTCTGGGATTCCTGGCTTACTGTGGGGAAGGTTTTCTATATGATCATTCACTATGTACTCTAACTTTATCTGTGCCCCTTGCGCAGGGGATTCAGCAAAACAACAGTTCCAATTGGCCAGAATCAGAAAAAATGACTTTCTTGCTTGGTTTATCTGTCAGACTTTCTGTTTTCCTTCCATTTTGTTCTGGTAATTCTGTACCCTGTGGTTACACCAGTTTACCAGCATTTTTCGTTGTTTTCAAAGGGAGAATTGATCTGAGTAACTTAGCCTGACATTACCAGAAAAGAGAAGTCTACCAGACCCCAGACTCCATTTAACAGATATGGAAACTGTGGATCAGTGGGGGGTGAGGCCACTTTCCCAGGGTCTCAGAACCAGTAAGAAGGGGCACCAGCCTGCAGACTGAGGACTGTCCTACACCAAGTCTGGTGATCTCTCCACTCATTCCCTGGCAGTACCCTCTTTGAGACTTGGTTTCTCCATATATAATGAAGAAGTCAGACTAGACGATCTTTGAAGGCCCACTGGGCTCAGAACAGAATTTCATAGTTTTTCAATCCTCTGAGACCCACCCAGCCTCCTCCCCAACCTTCAGTTCTGGATTGGCTCTTCTTAGATCCGACCCCTGAGGTTAGTCACAGATAATTCCCACATCAGCCACAAGGGGGCAGTGGTGTGCAGAGATCGCCCAGGTTCTGAGATGATGGCTGAGCCAAGGGCTTCTTCTTGGAGGTCTTTGCTTCTCACTGTCAGAGTAAAGGGGAAAATGATTTTGCCTGGGATCCAAAGCCCCCTGTCCCTTCTGCTTCATTTCATTTGACAGACTCTGGCTGGTGCACAGAGATAAGTCATCCCCTGCCTCTACCCTTGAGGACTTCATGGTCCACTAAATCCTTCTCTCCAGGCTAGATTTCAGGCTGATTTTTCCACCTCCCTGTTTTTGCTCCTGCTGTTCTCCTTCCCCCATCGCTGCCATTTCTCCTCATTCTTAATGCTCAGCTTAGATGCCAACTCCTCCCTGGAGCCTCCTAAAACACTCCCATCATAATCCCCCTCTCCCCTCCCTGTGCTCACAGCCCTGGCTCTATATTTCGAATCCTGGTCTGGCCATGTCCTTGTCTCATTCCTCAGTGTCCCCCTCAGCTCTGGGCCCCCTGTGCCAGCCCAGGACACCATGAGTGCTGGAGGGAAGGAGGTGGAAGGTCTGCTGGATGGGATTTCTGGCAGAGCTGCAGTGGATTGGAGCCCAGCACTGAGAGGGCTCCACCGTGGAGGCTCATTTCTCTACCCCAAACCCCAAGCCTTTTTGGGATCCAGCTTTGCACTCACTGCTAAGGAAATGACAAGAACAGCTTCTAGTTCCAAGAACCAGTGAATACATAATGAAATCATAAAAACAGCAGAAGAAAACATAGAAGGGTTTCTGATTAACTTTGGAGTTAGAAAGACCTTTCTATGACTCAAAACCAGAAGCCATTAACAAATAAGAAATATAAATGGCTTTTAAACTTTTGAAGAAATCCTCAGCTTTTTTTTTTTTTTTTTTTTTTGCGGTACGCAGGCCTCTCACTGTCGTGGCTTCTCCCGTTGCGGAGCACAGGCTCCAGACGCGCAGGCTCAGCGGCCATGGCTCACGGGCCCAGCCGCTCCGCAGCATGTGGGATCTTCCCGGACCAGGGCACGAACCCGTGTCCCCTGCATCGGCAGGCGGACTCTCAACCACTGCGCCACCAGGGAAACCCTGAAGAAATCCTCAGCCTTATTTGTAAGAAGATAACCACAGATTAAAAATACATTGAGGGCTTCCCTGGTGGCTTAAGGTTAAGAATCTGCCTGCCGATGCAGGGGACATGGGTTCGAGCCCTGGTCTGGGAAGATCCCACATGCCGCAGAGCAACTAAGCCCGTGTGCCACAACTCCTGAGTCTGCTCTCTAGAGCTCACGAGTCACAACTACTGAGCTGCGTGCCACAACTACTGAAGCCCAGGCGCCTAGAGCCCGTGCTCTAGAACAACAGAAGCCACCGCAACGAGAAGCCCACGCACCGCAACGAAGAGCAGCCTCCCTCGCCGCAACTAGAGAAAGCCCGCACAGCAACAAAGACCCAATGCAGCCAAAATAAATAGATAAGATAAAATAAATTTTAAAAAATTATTTTAAAAAAGCAATGTACTTAAAAAAATACATTGAGATTCCATTTTCACCTATCAGATTGGCAGAAATCCAGAAGTTTGATATCGTTCTTTAGGTGACACTGTGGAAAAGCAGGCATGTTCAGCATTGCTGGGGAAGGGGAGATCCCATGGGGGACCAGATGGCAATATCTATCCAATTTACAAATACCCCTGTGTTAGACTGGATTCTAAGGTGACCCTCCTTGGCTTTCAACTTTGTGTGATCCTTTGCATGTGGGCAGAATCAGTAAAGATGATGAAAATAGGGGCTCAATGATTATGTTCCATTATATGGCAAAAGAGATGTAAATAAGGTCCCAAATCAGTGGATTTTAAGGAAGAGAGATTACCCTGAGGGGGCTGGACCTGATCAGCTGAGCCCGTTAAATACAGAGAATTTTCTCCAGCTGGTCTCAGGATAAGTCAGAGATTTGAAGCATGAGAAGGATTCATTGTGCCGTTTGGAGGAAGCCACATGGTAGAGTATGTAGGTGTCCTCCAGAAGCTGAGGGAGGCCCTCAGCTGATCGCCAGCAAGAAACCAGAGACCACAAGGAAGCCATTTCTACCAACAACAGGAGTGAGCTTGGAAATCGATTTTCCCCCTGACGCTCCAGAGGAGGACTAAGCCTCACCAACACCTTGATTCCATCCTGAGCAGAGAACCCAGCTACACCATGCAGGACTGACCTATAGACTCTCAGGGTGTTATTTTAAGCTGCTGAGTTTGTGATACTGTTATGCAGCCACAGAAAACAAACACAGTACCTTCAACCCAGCCACCCACTGCTGGGAATTAATTCTGCGAGTATACCTTTAACATGTATTAAACAAAGTATGTATGTGATTCTTTATGGCAGCATTATCGTAACACCAAAAAGAACAAGAAGAACTAGAAAGGACTCAAATGTCCATCAATAGGGAATTGGTTAAATGAATCATTTCAGTCTACAATAGAATATTAGGCAGTGATATAAAAGAACAAGAAGCTCTATTGGCTGATTAAAATCTCTAAGATGTGTGGCTAATGGGAAAAGGTACGGCACAGTATATATAGTTTGTTACATTTTATGTAAAAAGGGTGTTATGAACATTTATTCATTTTTGTACGGGCATAAAGCAACTCTGCAAGAAAACCTCAGATACGAATAAAAACTGGTGACCTGTAGGCAGTGGGGACAAGGAGGCAGAACAGGGCAAATGAGGCACATGCATCCGAGTGAGACTTTTTATTGTATGCTTTTTTTTTTTAATTGTTTTTTTTATTTTTTTTATTGTATGCTTTTTATACATTTTTTTGGAACAATGAGAATGTATTAATTAATGAAAAATCAAATTAAACTAATTGTTTAAAAAAAAAAAAAATGAGTCAATGGGGGAATTCCCTGGCTGCCCAGTGCTTAGGACTCCACACTCTCACTGCCGAGGGCCCAGGTTCAATCCCTGGTTGGGGAACTAAGATCCCACAAGATGGGTGATGCGGCCAAAAAAAATAAAAATAAAATGAGTCAATGGGGGCTTCCCTCGTGGTGCAGTGGTTGAGAGTCCGCCTGCCGATGCATGGGACGTGGGTTCGTGTCCCGGTCCGGGAAGATCCCACATGCCGCGGAGCAGCTGGGCCCGTGAGCCATGGCCACTGAGCCTGTGAGTCCAGAGCCTGTGCTCCACAACGGGAGAGGCCACAGCGGTGAGAGGCCCGCGTACCGCAAAAAAAAAAAAAAAAAATGAGTCAATGGGCGCTACCTCCCTAGATTCTTTCTGGGCCTGAGCCTGCTCCCTTGTTTTTCCCGCAGAAGCTGATCCTGGGGCATGTCCTCCATGGCACCCTTGACCTCTGGCATTCCATTCTCATTCTCCCTTCTGCCCTAGGGGAACTGGAGAGACGATTCAAATAGCTGTGTCTGAGCGCGTCATGTCTCTGGAACTCAGTTTTCCCGTCTGTGAAATGGGGATGATAATACCTCTGAGGATTGTTGGCGGATTAAATGAGATAATCCACGTCAAGTGACCCGCCTGTAGAAGGTGCTCCTGGCATTCGTGCTGGCTGGGATGGAAGCAAGGGCAGTCCTCGTGGAGGGAGTTTACTGAGCACATAGTAGGTGGACCACAAATGACAGTTTCCTCCATTTCCCTCTCACTCACTATGTGACCATGGCCCAACTCCTCCCTCTGTCTAGTCTCCATTCCTTCAGTTGCAAATGAGAAGTTTGGACTGAATGAGCTCTCCATCTTGTGTATGAGTTTGGGGCCCTCGGTGACCATGGAGAGCTCTCTCTCATTTCAGATATGGGTTAGTGAGGCCCAGACGGAGCGACGACTTGTTCAATGTCACACAGCATGTCCGAGGCAGAGCCAGGCCCTTGACCTCTCTCTGCCCAAGCTCATCTGTGCCCGAGCAGCTATGTCATCACATAGAGACTCTCCCCTGGACCTCTCCTTATCTCCCCAGCTTCTGGTTGTTACTACAGAAGGGCTGCTGCCCACCCAGCCTTGAGTTTAGAGGCTCCAGCTCCCCTGCAGGCCCTGAGCCCCAGCCAGGTGTCTCCCCCAGCCCGTCCCCAGCATCTGTCCCCTCCAGCAGGAGACACAGAGTGCCACAAATGCCCTGGAGGGAACACCCCTGGGGAGGCATGGAGCCAGTAAAGGGCCAGGGGAGCGCCTGTGACCACTGGAGTGAGCTGCCCCACAAAGGCCTCTAACTTGATCTCTCACCCGAGACTCCCAACCTCCCGAGGGTCTCCTGCCCCTCATCCTACTGCTCACTGAGCTACTGGCCTTGAGGGAGTTGCCTCCCCTCCCTGGGCCAAAGAGAGAGTGGCCTTGGGTTCTGACAACCTTCTAGATCTCCATGGACTCTGACTATACTTTTTGCCCCTGAGTTTCAGGAGATTCTTAGGGATCCTGGGTCAAGATACCCCATCTTCTGTCTAATTAACGTGAGGCTGGTTCCGAACATTTGAGGCTTGACCTAGGATAAGTAATTTGAGTGTTTCTTTCAGCAGATGTTGGTTGTGCTTCCGACAGGGAAATACGTCTTGGTCTCTCTTAGATGTGGACTTACTTCCATGGCCTCTGCCTATGCATCACTCTCACCCCTGGGAGATGTGTGGGGCTGTTTGTTACCGTCCAAACTGACACACACAGAGAACAGAGACCCTTCGCATGTGCAAACGCATGTACAGATTCTAGACCTGCTCTAATCCTATTTGACCGCCTTAATCTGGTTTTTGTAAGGTTGACCCAAGAGGTTTGAGCAGGTTTACATTAGTTTCAGCTAGTTTTTTTTTTTTAGTTTCAGCTAGTTTTAACTGGTTTGACTCACTGTGTGTAGGCGTAAGCACATCTGCATCTATTTGACTATTCTGAGCTCATTTGTGGCTGTTGTGATTTGGGTTATTGTAATAATAGCAGACACTCATATTGCACCTGTGATATGTCGGCACGGTCAGTTCCAAGGGCTTTACGCTAAGTCATATAATTCTTGCGACTACCCTGCAGGTGGGGACTGCTATTAGTGTCTTCATTTTACACGTGGATAAACTGAGGCACAGAGAGCTTCAGAAAACTGCCCCGGGATTCCTGGTCCCTGAGAAGTGGAGCCGGGATTTGAACCTACTCCATCTGGCTGCCAAGTCTGTGCTCTGGACCTTGATGTTAGGCTCTATCACTGCCGATGAGTCTTTGAACCACTTCTTGATAAGTCAATTCTGTCTGAGCCCGTTTGTTCTGCTTTTGCCAGTACGAGCTGCTTGGTGCTGGTTCTGTCTGCAAACAGACTTGAATTTGGCCCATTCTGATTGACCCACAGATCTCAGGCCTCACAGAGCCTAGAAAGGGAAGACCACTATATTAGTTTCTTGGGGCTGCTGGAACAAATGGCCACAGATTTGACTGCTTAAAATGGAAACGTGGGGCTTCCCTGGTGGCGCAGTGGTTGAGAGTCCACCTGCCGATGCAGGGGACACGGGTTCATGCCCCAGACCGGGAAGATCCCACATGCCGCGGAGCGGCTGGGCCCGTGAGCCGTGGCTGCTGAGCCTGCGCGTCCGGAGCCTGTGCTCCACAACGGGAGAGGCCACAACAGTGAGAGGCCCGCGTACTGCAAAAAAAAAAAAGGAAATGTATTTTCTCACGGTCTGGAGGCCAGCAGTTCAAAACCAAGGTGTCAGCAGGGCCATTCTCTCTCTGGAGACTCAAGGGGAGAATCTGCTTCTTGCCTCCTCCAGCTTTTGGTGGCTCCACGTGTTCCTTGGCTTGTGGCCGCATCACTCCAATCTCTGCATCCATGGTCACATGGCTTCCTCCTCTTCCTCTGTGTGTCTCTTATAAGGACATTTGTCAGTGGATTTAGCACACCTCCAACCCACCCCCACCCCAGATATTCAGGATGATCTCATCTCAAGATCTTTATCTGCAAAGACTCTGTTTCCAAATAAGGTTACAGCCACAGGTTTTAGGAATTAGGACTTGGACATATCTTTTGGGGGGGCTCCATTCAACCTATTACAACCAACTAGGGTCACATCACAGCATTTCCCCCTGAGAACCTAGCTCTTAAAAGTGACTCTTTCTATCAGATTGGGTTTTTACCCAACCTTTAGGGCTTTATTACTTTCTGCTTAGGGATTAAAAGGCAAAAGTGTTCAATGTGCTTGCAGCCACGGAAGAACCTCTTGTACTTTTCAAGACCCATTTATTAATATTCCTGGCCGGGAAAATCAGGAATTCCTGGAAACACCAAGCAAGGTGTGGAAATGTTTCTGTAAATAGGCACCGGAAGACAGAACCCACTTTCTAAGATGTTTGCTGATGATAACACCAAGCTTACTGTTCCCTGGGGAGCTCTCTTTAGTGAAAGTAATGCTGAATCGAAGGAGGGCAGATAATTAAGAGATGAGGGGGAGCCGTTAAAGCCCCCCAAAAATCTCCACACTCCTGGCCCAGGGTTGAAAGAAGCTAGTCATTTAGATAAAGATAGAGATGAAGAAATGGTGTCGTTACTCACCAAATAGACCTTGCAAGGAAGCAGCACTCGGGCCGCTTTGTACTCAACTGGCCCCAGCACCAATAAACAGAAATATAACAGAAAAAGGAAAGCTCTGTTTCTCTTTTCTGCATTTCCCCACTTGCACCCATAGCTGACGACCATGTACACTACCGGCTGTGAGAGTCAACTTAGTCCTTGGACAGTTTTGGCATCTGCAGAGGCTTCAGGGAGTGGGCTCAAGGTCCTGCTCTGCCCCTACCAGCTGTGTGACCTTGGGCAAGCCAGAAAGTCTTTCTGAGTCTTGACTTTCCCATCTGCCCTGATTTCATAGGATTACCTGGGAAAAGGCCCACGTTTAGCACTTGCCGTGTATGGCAGAAAACACACGAGCAAATAGACTGGCCGGCCAGGGTCATTCCAAATTCATGGTCAGCAACTTCGAATGGTCACTCCGCACTGCCGGAAATCCTACTCTGTTTCTTTAGTGGGCTTGACTGTGATAACTATTTCACATCTAATCCTTGATCCTCCGTCCCCTCCTCTTTTCCTGTCTCACTTTGGCTGCAACTTGCTTCCACTCCATTGGCAAAATAGAAACCATCAGAGGAGGTCCCTCAGCTTTGCACGGCTGATTCTACAAATCCACCTCCTCTTCTGCCTCTCAGATGATTGTCCCTGCTCCCGTCAAACGCCAGCTCTCTCCTCCTGTGCTCCGGGTCCCCTCCCTCTTACTTTAGCAAGGATTTTGATCCTGGGAAATCCCCTCTCTCTGTATCATCAGTTCCTCCCCAGCTCCTTGCCATCAGCATAGAGATACGATGTTATAGTATCCATATTTGGACAAAACTCTCCCTTCACCCTCCTCATTTCCTTCCAACCAAAGCCCCATTTCTCAGCTTCCCTTTGCATTAAAACGTTCTAAAAAGTTGCCAGTGGTTGTTCTCTCTGGTTCATTGGCTCCCATTTGCAGTCCCACCCCTGCCATTCAGCTTCCATCCTCATTCTTCCACTAAGACTGCTCCGTCAAGGCTGCCCCGAGGTCCTTGCTGCCACATCTAATGGACACATCTCTGTCCTCAGCTTACTCGACCTTTCCGCAGCATTCCACACAGGCAGCTCCCCTCCTAGGTCTTGAAGCACTCTCTTCCCCTGGCTTCCTGACAGCTCTCTCACCTGGGCTCCCCCTTCCTCCCTGGCCAATCCTGCTCAGTCTACTGTACCCTCTCCTCCTCTCTGCCCAGCTCCTGATATAGGAGTGTCCCCAGGCTCTGTCCTCCCGCTTTTCCAGTCTGAGCCCGAAACCAGCCTAGGTCACACAGTCTCTGTGCGTCCAGCTGGTCCCCAAGCCTGCCCAGACTCCAGGAAGGGGAACAGCAGAGAATTTGGGACCATCCTCAACCCACCAGGTAGAAAACCGGAAGTCCTCCTCAATTCCTCCCCTCTCTCACCCATCACCTCTGACCCTCCAGCAAGTCCACAGTAGGTCCCCAACAAGCCTGCTTCTCATGATCTCCACAGCCCCCAGCCTCGTTCAGGCCTCAGCATCTCTAGCCTGGGTCACACCATCACCTTCTACCTGGGCCCCCTGATTCCACCCTTACACTGTAGTCATCTGTTCTCTACAGAGCAGGCAGAGTGGGTTTTTGCACGTGTGAATCAGATTATTTCACTGCCACGTTGCAATCTCTTTAGTGCTCAGAAGACAATTCAAGCTCCTAATTACAGCCTGAGGGTCCTGCGTGATGGGCCACGCAGCCTACCTCCCAGCCTCAAGTTGCTCCTCTGCCCACCTCGTTCACTGTAGAGTGGCCACTCTGGGTTTCCTTCTGTGTCTCAAACAGACCGATTTGTGCTCGGCCTCTTGCTCATGCTGGCCCGGCTTCCTGGAACACCCTCTAGGAAGGGCTGCCTCCTTCTCATCCTTCAGCCTCAGCTCAAATGCCATCTCCTCTCTGAGACCCCCTTGACCATCACATCACTCCAGGTTCCCACGCCATGTGCACGGCTTCATAACACTCAGCATCTAGCACAGAGCCTGGCACATAGTAAGTGCTCAATAAATACTTGTGGAATAAATAAGAAAAATCAAACAGGAAAGCATTCCACGGCTCAGTACAACAGACTTCCACATGGCCCCGAATCTCATCTCCCACAAGCTCCAGCATGCTACGGCAGCGTCGCATTTTGCCACACAGCCCTGCGGGCAGTGCTTTGATAACAACAGTCCAACAGGCCCCAGGAAGCCCGACATGTCACGACAGGGCCCAACACGGAAAACATTAGGCCCGGCCTGGATCTCAGACTCAGCTCCAGGTATCACTGCTCCAAGCTCTGGATGTGTCCAGCTGACCACAGGGGCCCACAAGGGACCCCCAGCCCTAGCTGTGGTGCCGACTGGGACCCAAACATCTGAGCCCCCATGCCTCAGGTGGTGGGTAGTCGGCCACAGACCTGGGTTGAGCACAGTACAATGGGTCTTTGTCTTCCCAGGAGGCCCTGCTCAGCCTCCAGAGGAGAGTGGTCCATTCTGAGCACCCAGAGCAGCTGGGGAAGGGGGAGGTGGGGGAGGGGTAGCACTGGACTCCCGGGGAGAGGAGAGGAGGCCCAGGTCTCTGTTCTGCTGTGCAACCTTGGGCATGTCACTGCCTCTTTTTAGCTTCGCCTCCCTTTTGTAGAAAGAAAAGAGCATCAAAGGGCCTCTAGGGAGCATCTGAGTACAGATGGGAAACCAAGGCCCAGAGAGAGGCAGTGTCTACCCAGGGTCACAAGTGAGGGAGGTCAGAGTCACTTCGGAGCCCCAGGCCACCTGCCTCCCAAGGAAGCCAAAGGGCTCAGAGGGTAAGGCCTGCTGCTATCTCCTCACCTGTTGCTCTGCCCTAGGCCCTTGGACAAGAATAAAGACAGAGAGTGAGTCACCAGGAAGGAGAGGGGCCATGGAAAAGGAAAGTGGGTTTCCAGCCCCTCCCCCAGAGCCCTGCCCTTTTCCTTTCCTCTTTGGCCAAGCAACCCAGTGAGTCACAAGATTCCACTGGGGCGGGCTCAGTGCCAAGCTCAGTAATGACGAGGGACCTCGGAGCCATGCTTTTGGCTCTGCTCTCTTTCCCTACTCTGTGTTCCTGTCTCCTTTGCATGGACAGACAGGCAGGCAAGGACAGGCAGATAGCTAAAACCCGTGAACAGACACGAACAGGCACCTACACAGACACACAGACTCCTAGCAAGACAGACACCGAGTAGCTAGGCAGACACAGACGGGGACAGTCACACAGCTATACAGAGCGACACACAAGCCAACGAGCACACAAATACAGGCAAACAGCACACTGATGGGCATGACAGACAAACCCATGACCACACAGAGGCAACATCCAGACAGATGTGCAGGCACGTAAGACAGGTAACAGAGAGAGAAGCAGACTCAGACACACTCCAGCAGAATCACCTCACAGACCCAGATACACGTACGACACTGACAACATGGGTGGCCTACAGGGGGTGGTTTGGGGCAAAGAACAGGCCAGATGCCCCTGGGCCAGCCCCAAGCCGCAGAACCACACTGAAACTGACTCATGAAAGTGGGTTCTCTGGGCATGAACTCTTCTGAAGGCAGCCTCCATCTCCTTCCCAATACGAGGGGCCCACCTTGCAGTAAGATGAATGGAGGTTAGACATGGAAAGGGCCTTCCCGACCAGGAGGGTGTTGAGACCTGCAGTGGGTGACTAAGGGTGATGGGGGAAAGGAGTGGAGTGGTGGTAGGTAGGGAGCCTGCATCCTGGCTGTGTGCCCTTGGGCAGCTCTGTCCTTCTCAGCCTCAAGTGTCTCATCTAGGTTCTGTCCTCCAGGGTCCCCGCAGGGAGCAGATGGCCAGCTCCTGTGAGTGTTCCCGCCAACACTGGGGCTCCAGGACATTACTCCTCCATCCTCCGCACATGCACCCAGGGCAGGATTCCCTCGTTGACTCCCTGCCCAGTACCCCCTGGCAGGGGGTAACCCAGTCAACGCAGTCACAGATGCCCATTGTCCTGGTCCCTCCCCTCCCCCTGGGGCTGGCCAGCTGAGGATGCCCCAAGGCTGGGGTAGGGGTGCAGGGAGGTCAGAGAGAGGGCAAAGGGAATCCCCATACTTGAAGCTTCCCTCACCTAGAGGCAGCTGTGAGGCTCAGGCCAGGGATGGGGGGATTGGTCCAGGTGGAGTCTCTTTCATCCTCCCGCGGTTAGAATCCTCTGGCCCGGACCCAAACTGTTGAAAGAGAGGGGACTGCGCGATGGGGAGGTAAGAGGTGATGGGCAGGCCTGGCGGGACAGAAGCCCCATTGTTTGGGGCCCAGGCCAGCCTGGGCAAAGGCAGGGTTTATAACCAGGGCAGGAAGGGGGGACTCTGCAGGGGGCGCCAGCTGGCAGGGCTCTTCCTTTGGACCCTGGATGGGGGACAGGTGCCGAGCACGATGCCCCCTGGAGGGGTTGATAGAGGCAGCAGTGTTTGGCGAGGTGCCGGAACTGAGTGGGGAGGGCGGACGCAAAGAGGGGTCTCGGGGCAGGGAGGCAGCTCCCACCCCACACCCACCCCGCCCCCTCGGGAGGATGAGCAGCCCAAGGGTCCTAAATCATCCTCCTCCAGATTCCAGTCATTCCTGGGAACGGAGGCGGCTTGGGGCGGCTCCAAGCCCGTGGGGGCGGGGGGGGGGGCACTGTGAAGAGCGGTGTGCATGGCTGTCTTTATTACTGAGGGGTCACGGGGCGCTTAGAGATTTTTGCCGCCCACACTCTCCCCATCATTTCCCAAACTTAGGTTCCAAACTCGGAGCTCTGCTGCCCCCTATCTTCCCTTGTCCGCGCGAGGCCCTCAGCCCCACGGCGAAGCCCACTGGGCAGTTCTTACCAGTGTCACACCACAGTTGTTTCTGCTTCGGTTGGAGTTCCGCCCCTAAGGGAACGGCTTCCACCGGAGACCCAACAAGGTCAGTCACGTGCTCACGGTCCCTCTCACTAGTCCCAATTTCGGAGTTACGGCGGGCCTATTCCAGGTGCAAAAGAGCCGGGGCCCCTCCCTCCCGCCGCCGGGGCCGGGGCGGCGCGCAGGGCGGGGCGGTACAAAAAGCGATCCCGCCCCGCGTTCCTCACTTGACTTTGAGTGTCCGGCGGTCGCAGGAGCGGGAAGGCGGAGGCGAGTAGGGCAGCCGGGCTCAGCCCACACCCCTCACCAGGTAGGGACGCTCCCCTGCTCAGAGGGGAGACGGTGTAGACAGAAGGAACAGAGAGCATGAGGGGCCAGGTGGAGGGACCAAGACAGGTGGCAGAGAGGGAGAGTGGAGGGGGGCAGAGGGGCACAGAGAGAGGGACACGTGAGGGCACAAAGTCAGGGACCCCCATCAAGGACGGAGGCTGAGGGAAGCACAGGGATCCAGAACAGGAGGAGACCCCGGGTGCGAAGCATGGGTGTTGAGTGGGGAGCACCAAGGATGCCACCATCCCCACCTCCTGTCCTTGAAGGTGCCCCCGCAGGTCAGGGAGGGGCTCCATTTCTTGCCTAAGCCCCTTCCCCCGGTAAGCCAGGGCACGTAAACTGTGGCTCCTCGCCCCTGTCCTGCGTGGGGACACAGGAATCAGGGTCCCTGCTGGAACCCCTTGGACTCACAGCCCCAGGAAGCTGGGAGATCAGTCCCTGGGGTGCCAGGGAATCTCTGTTGCCCACCACTTCTGACCCCTGAATTCTGCCCTCCCTGGGCCCAGGAGGCACCATGTGGCGATGTCCACTGGGGCTGCTGCTGCTGCTGGCTGGCGAGTTGGCCCTGGGTGCCCAGCGGGGTCGTGGGCGCCGGGAGCTAGCACCGGCTCTCCACCTGCGGGGCATCCGGGATGCGGGTGGCCGGTACTGCCAGGAGCAGGACCTGTGCTGCCGCGGCCGCGCCGATGACTGCGCCCTGCCCTACCTGGGTGCTACCTGTTACTGTGACCTCTTCTGCAACCGCACCGTCTCCGACTGCTGCCCTGACTTCTGGGACTTCTGCCTCGGCGTGCCACCCCCCTTTCCCCCCATCCAAGGTGGGCACCAGACGGCCAGGGGTGGGTCGCTTTGTCAAGCCCAAACTCAGCCAGGCTCAGGAGCAAGGCTGATGCATTGACATTTCCAGGGGGAGGCTTTGTAGAATCTGGGAAAGAGACCCTGCCCCTCTCTCTGCACTTCCGGGAAGTCCCCACTCTGGTCTAACTTGAATCTCTCCAGTAAGATGGAAAAAGAAGAGCCTCGGTCTGTGGGATTTTAAATTGGCCCAGCAGAAGGGCAGCCTCCTGCCCTTTCTCCCAGTCCTGCCTGTCTCCATATTCTGGACTTAGAAGGTGCTGGCCACACCTGCTGACTCACCCTCAGACTGATAAAGCACACAGGGGTTGGTCAGCGTCATCTTAACAATTCCTCTGCCTTTGCTCAGGATTCTCTACCCCTGAGATGGCTGGTCATACCTGGGAGGTGGGCTAAGTCTGTTCCTGCTCTCAGCTCTCACCACCATCCACTCGCCCTTATGCAAGAGGAGAGTCACTTGAATTCTTTCCCACAATTCCATGGCGCTGCGGGTGTGTGACTGCATACCTGGGTTGTCACCCCAAAGTGCTGTGTCATCTTAGGGGAGTCACTTACCTTCTCTGGGCTTTGGCTTCCCCATACCCCTCCCACTCCCCATCTCCAAACCCCTACTCATTTAAAGGGCATAGGATCTAAGGAATGTTGTGGAGGGCATCCAAGAGAAGCAAGAGGGACCCGGGTCGGAGTCACTGAAGAACTTCCCAAGTAGCAGTTGGTGTGTGACCCTGTAGGAGGTGTCTTAAGTTATAGCTTGGCTTTAGTTTCAGTGAGGGCGGGTGTGTGCGCGTGTGTGTGTTTGGGAGGGTTCGGGACACCTGACCTCTGAGGACCTGGCCATCTCAACCCGTCGTCTCTGGTCTTGGCTCCACGTCTCTGTCTGACTTTCCTCCCACCAGGATGTATGCACAGGGGTCGCATCTATCCAGTCCTGGGAACCTACTGGGACAACTGTAACCGTTGGTGAGTGTTGGGGGCTTGCTTTGTGGGCTTTGTGGAACAGACTTGATTCAAACCCTATCCCTGTCACTCACTTGCTGGGGGCAAGGCCTTTCCCTTTTCTGAGCCTCAGTTTCCTCATCTGTAACATGGGAATTTTTACACGGACCATGTCAACTTCTGTGCCAGCATTCCAGCAGCAGTCCCCAGGAGCAGTCAACCACGGATGCCCAGCTCCAGGTGCAGCCCCTCCTGCCTGGGGCTAGGCTACCGCCCCTCCCAACCTTTCTCCCTGTCACGGGAGAGTCCAAGAAGGGGGCGCCAGGAAGGAAACCTCTGACTGCAGCATCCGTTGCCCTGGACCGGATGAGGGTCAGGGATGGCTGAGCTGGCAGCCAGCCAGACTGTAGCAGGGCCTTCCCTGGAATGTGGCCCCTCCTCCTCCCCCAACCCTCCCCACCATTCCCAGTAGGAGGATGAAGGGGTTGGGGTGCCCCCCTACCCTAATCTGAGGCCTGAGATGGGAGGTGCGAAGCCTTGAATGCCTTAATGGAAATAATGGGGACCCTAAGACTTAGAGGAGGAGGCCCTGCACCCACTCCACCCCATGCCCTGGGACTGAGAGGGCCCCAGGGAGGAGGAAACTTTTTGGAATGCATTACGCATAAGCTGTTTCCATTGCCTCACTGGCGTGAGGGGTGCCTGGGTCACAGTGAGAGTGGGGACTCGTGCATTTTAGCGTGTGTCTGGGTGACAGAGTGTGTGTGTGTGTGTGTGCATGCTTTGAGTGTGTGTGACCTGTGTGTGTGTTTCAAAAGGTGGAGCATGCTTGCATGATTCTGCTGTTACTGATAGGATGCCTCTGGACATTGAGGGGTTAACACTCTCTCTCGGTCCCTTCCCTAGGGCCTGGCCACCCAGGCCCCCTCTGGAATGCTGGGACCTGCTGCCACCAGTCCTGCCTAGACCTGCTTGGACAGCCCTGGGGGGCAAAGAGGGAGGTGGCAGGAAAGGACTGACCAAGCCACTGCCCTCCCAGGCCAGTTCTGGCTGCGTTCCCTGCACTTGACACCTGAGGGAGGGTGTGGGCCAGTGTCTGTGGGCCTCCCAGGCTCTGTGAGCCCTCGAGGATGCTTTCGAGAGTCAGAGGGGGAAGGGAAGGACGAAAGCCTCCCTGAAAGTGCCCCCGCAGCTCCTGGGGCTGGAGATCCCAGCCATACTGGGTCCTCGTCCCCTTGAGGCTCCTTAAAAGGCAACAAGGGAGGCGGGAGCCTTGGGCGGGCTTGAAAGGATGCAGTTTAGCACCTTGTCATAGCAGAGTTAGGCGCTTGTAAAAGCACTATAGAACTCATAGAATCCAACTGTTCAGTCGACACCTGTTAGAGACCTACTATGTGCCAGGTGCTGTGCTGGGCCAAGGAGATGCAGCCAGAATGCGGCAGACAGTCCTCGTCCCTGCACTGGTGCCTCTAGTCTAATGGTGACACAAATAATAAACCTGTCATTACAACCCTACAGGTGTGATGGGGGAAAAGAGGTTATTGGGGGACCCTAGTTTAGAGTGGGGTGGGGGCGAGGGAAGGCTACTCAGGAAGGGATATTTATGCAGATACCAGGGAGATGAGAGCATGAGTGGCCCAGGCCCAGAAGGAGGGAACATGGGGGGAAATGGCTTGTGGAACGGCCAGGAGGTGGGACCGAGCTCATTGCAGCTGGAGCTGTGAAATGGGGAGAGAGGCCCCGAGGAGGGGCAGGCCGCGTCCCGTGGGTCTCATGAGCTGTGCCAAGGATTTTGCATTTTGCTCTAAGTGTCGTGCACAGCCACTTGGGGAGCACACAGTCTGATTTGTGTTGTTCAAAGATCTCTCTGGCTTTAAGAGAGGGGTGTGTGTATTGGGCGGAGGGAATCACAATGAAGCAGGGAGCCTGGTTAGGAAGCCACTGCCGGGGGTCCAGGTGAGAGGGGATAAGGGGCCAGAGTAGGGTGGTGGTGGTGGAGGGGTGAGAGGCAGGTGGATTCGGAGTCTTTCATGACCGGCTCATAGGGCAGGCTGGTGGTAGGTGGGTCTGGGTGAGGGGCAGGCAGTAGGGGAGACACCACGGACCACATGGAGTTCTGGCTTGAACAGTTGAGTAGGTAAGGTGCCGTTTTCTGAGTTGAGGATGTTAAGGGAGGAACAGGTTTGGGGGAAGATAGTTTGGCCATTCTGAGATGCCTTTCACACACCCAGAGGAGCTGTCAGGAGGCCAGCTGGAGATGAGTCTGAAACTCAAGGGGGTGGGGAGTTGGGGTTCCTGTAATGAGAACAATCACGGAAGATAACAATTCTTGAGCACACCACATGGTCCAGGCCCTGGGCTGAGTACTTTGCAAGCTTGCCTTTTAATCCCTGGAAGGTGGTACTATTATTATCCTCATTTTACAGACAACATTGAGGGAGAGTTTAAAATAACTTACCTAAGGTCACATGACTAGTCAGCTAGACTCTGAACCCTGGATTCAATTCAGAATCCATCTCTTAATCACTTCACTGTACTGCCCCATTCATTCATTCGTTCATTCCACAAATATCTATTGGGTGGCTACTATGTGCTAGGTTTTGCTTTTAGGCACTGAAGGTATCAAACAGTACCTGCCCTCAAGGACCTTAGATTCTGTGAAGAAACAGGTATAGACAATATAAATAACTGAAGATATAATACGTCAGATAGTGATGACAGGCTGAGGAGAAAAGAAAACAGGGAAGCAGGGTAGGAAGGGTGGAGGATGCTGAGTTAGGGTGGCCAGGGCAGGCCGCCCTGAGAAGGTGACATTTGAATAAGGACTTAGAAGAAGTGAGAGGGGCCATGAGGATGTTGGAGGAAGAACCGTGCAAAGGCCCGGGGGCAGGAGCACGGCTGGTGTCAACAGTCAGGACCAGCCTGGCTGGGACCTCAGGAACCAGGACGGGGACGAGGGGGTCAGAGAGGGGACAGGAGGACAGATCGTGCAGGGCCTTGTTGGCGCTGGAAGGACTTTGGCTCTTATTCTTGATGTGAAGCCAGTGGCAGGTTTTGGGCAGGGGAATGGCATGATATGATTTGGGTTTAACAGGATCGCTTGGGCAGCTGTGTTAAAAATATACCGAAGCGGGGGAGGGGGGCACAGGGCAGAATCGAGGAGAACAGTGAGGAGGCTACAGCAGAATCCAACTGAAAGGTGATTGGACCATGGTGGCTACGGAAAAGAATGAGACATGGTTTGGATTCTGGATGTGTTTTTAAGGTAGAGTCAACACAGTTTGCGAATGAATCGGGTTAGCAAGTGAGAGAGGGTCCAGGGTGCCTCCCAGGCTTTTGGCCTGCACTCCAGGAGAGGACGGAGTGCCATTTTCGAGGACTGTGGCAGGCGCAGGCCTGGGGGTAGGGGGAGAACAGGAATTTGCTTTGGGATGTGGTGAGTGTGACCTGTTAGACGCCCAGGAGGTGATGTGGTATAGCAGTAAGATCCTTGAATCTGGAGTTTAGGGAGAGATCTGAGAAGCAGATATAAACTTGTGAATCATAAATTTGAAATTGACATTTAAAGCCACCAGGCTGGATGGGATCATCTGGCTGTCCTCTCATAGGTGCTGATGCAGAATTTCAGGCCCACATTGACCTCTGAGGCCTCCTCCCTTCCAAGGATGCCCAGCACCACCTCACCTCTTCCTTTCCTCCTGTTCTTCCAGCACCTGCCAGGAGAAAGGGCAGTGGGAGTGTGACCAGGAGCCATGCCTGGTGGACGAAAACATGATCAAGGCCATCAACCAAGGCAACTATGGGTGAGAGGCCCTAAAAATGCCCCGAGTGGGCACACATGCACGTGCACACACATACACACGTATGTTCTGCCCGAGATGCATGTCCTGCCAGGCACACCCACACTCAGATCTTATTCATGTGTACATTTAGCTGGTAGGCATCTCTCCCACCCATGTGCGCATACCTGCAGGACCCCCAGCCTTGGCCGGTCTGTGACCTCCATCCCCTCTCTTTCAGGTGGCGGGCTGGGAACCACAGTGCCTTCTGGGGCATGACCCTGGATGAGGGCATTCGCTACCGCCTGGGCACCATCCGCCCGTCTTCCTCCGTCACCAATATGAATGAAATTCATGTAAGTCCATCCCTGCCCACAATCCTGCCATCTCCTCTTGGCCTACCACCCCAGGGACCCTGGCACCCTGTGCCCTGCTTCTCCAGGGGCCTAGGCCTGTCCCCCGCCAATAGGCTGTGTATCCCTGGACAAGGGACTCCCCTTCTCTGGGCCTTAGGTTTCTGCCTATAACAAGATATGCTGCACTGCAAGAACTGATGCTCAGATTCTGAGTTTTGTGGTCCCAGCGTCTGACCCTCCCTAGCTTCTCTGGCCTCTCCGGCTTGGGAAAAATGTCATTGGTCCCAGTATGGCTGGGTTAGGGCCCTAAGGGCCAGGAGGTCACCTTGGTATTTTGGGAAGGGAGGGACAGACACTCCTCCAGCTTTGGCCAGAGAGCAGCAATTCTCGGAAACGCCATCTCAGCAGAACCCCCAGGAAGGAGGGGATTTCACCCTTCCCACCAGTGGGACCCTCCAGAGGGAGAAATGAGAACCAGACCCAGAACAGTCAAAGGGCGAGGAAGGGGGCTTGAGCGGGACACATGCCGGAGGCTCCTTCCATCAGTGGCCGGCAGGGAGGAGGCAGTGACTGGCCAGAGCGGCCCTCCCTGCAGAGGGAGCTCAGCTCAAGGCTGAGGTGACCAGACCCTGCCCCTGCCCTTACTCCCCTGGGCCTCTGGCTATTTTCTGCCTCCTGCTGTTTGCCTTGGCAGCCTGCCCAGTCACGGGACCTTACTGCTTCTTCCCTCCCCTGCCCTTTGGGGCCTGAAGCCCAAGGTCCTGGTGGGAAGAAGGATGTAGCAGATCAGAAGGTACAGAGGAGGAAAGAGGCCGGGGTTGAGGATGGAAAGTGGCCCGACCGCTTCCCTATTCCTGGCTTCAATTGCCTCACCTGTAAAACAGGACTAGTCACCCCCCACCTGACACTAGAGAGGCACTAAATGGTGCCTGGGTCTTCCTCTGGGTCACCGTGGAGGTTGCTGGACTCTCTCAGCAACAGAGGGCTCAAGATTAAACTGCAGAAGGCCCTGGACTTTTTTTTTTAACATCTTTATTGGAGTATAATTGTTTTACAGCGGTGTGTTAGTTTCTGCTGTATAACAAAGTGAGTCAGCTATGCATATACATACATCCCCATATCTCTTCCCCCTGGCGTCTCCCTCCCACCCTCCCTATCCCACCCCTTTAGGTGGTCACAAAGCACCGAGGCCCTGGACTCTTGGGAGACCTCCAATGCCTAGGGCCCCTGAGGGGAAGTCTGGGGCAGAGGCAGGAGGCAGACAGAGTGACCTTTTCCTTGCAGACAGTGCTGGGCCCAGGGGAGGTGCTGCCCAGAGCCTTCGAGGCCTCTGAGAAGTGGCCCAACCTGATCCACGACCCTCTTGACCAGGGCAACTGTGCAGGCTCCTGGGCCTTCTCCACGGCAGGTATGTTCAAGAGCAGGGGCTGGCCAGGTGGGAAAGGAGGGCAAAGGCCTGAGCCCCCTGACAGCCCCTCTACCTCCCCTCCCACCAGCCGTGGCCTCTGATCGAGTCTCAATCCATTCTCTGGGGCACATGACACCTGTCCTGTCACCCCAGAACCTGCTGTCTTGTGACACGCACAACCAGCAGGGTTGCCGCGGTGGGCGACTTGACGGTGCCTGGTGGTTCCTGCGCCGTCGAGGGTGAGCAGCAAGGGGGTAGGGAAGAGGGCATGAGGTGGGGGTCTTAGGAAGGGAAAGCCTGCAGGAAGGGCCTGGGCCAGGCTGCCCCATGCCCACTCTGTCCCCGCTCCCTCCTGCTGCCCCTGCAGGGTTGTGTCTGACCACTGCTACCCGTTCTCGGGCCATGGGTGGGACGAGGCTGGCTCCGCACCCCGCTGCATGATGCACAGTCGGGCCATGGGTCGGGGCAAACGGCAGGCCACCGCCCGCTGCCCCAATAGCTATGTCCATGCCAATGACATCTACCAGGTCACTCCTGCCTACCGCCTCGGCGCCAACGTAAGTCTGCACTTGGGTGAGGGGGCAAAGGCAGGAGAGCTGGAAGGTTGGCCAAAGGCTTGAGCCTCGCGCCTGATGGATACTCTCCTCCCCACCCCCTCACCCTCCAGGAGAAGGAGATCATGAAGGAGCTGATGGAGAATGGCCCTGTCCAAGGTAAATGCCCCTCATCCTGCCCCCTGATTCCAGAAGCTTGTGCCTGCTTGACACTGGGCACAGAGGCACAGGTGGTCCGTGCAGCATTGAGCAGCAAGTCCATTGGGGCCAGGAGCGGGAAAAACCATGTCCCTTCCCCAGGAGCAGCACCTGGAGGGGGCACTTAGAGTCTTGGTACCAGAGGCCCCGGGGCCTGGGCATGCATCTCCAGGCTTGGGTATCAGTGCCTGTGCTGATGGGCTGAGCCAGCCCCATTTTGACCTCTGCCCACAGCCCTCATGGAGGTGCATGAGGACTTCTTCCTGTACCAGAGCGGCATCTACAGCCATACACCAGTGAGCCTTGGGAGGCCGGAGCAATACCGCCATCATGGGACCCATTCGGTCAAGATCACAGGGTGAGGGGCTTGGTGGGCAGGGGGATTGGGGGCAGCAGGGCTTGCACTGGGGCCTCTGAGTCTGCCTTGAGTCCTTACCACCTCTCTGCAAAGCTCCATTTCATAGGGGAGGAAACCGAGACTCAAAAAGAGGAGGTGCTTGCCCTGGGTCACACCGAGAGTTAGGGGCCTTTTAAGGTGTTCTAGAACTCTTCCTTCCTTACACACTGGGAAGACTAACTCCAAATGAAATACAGACAAGGATTCAAGAGTTGCTCAACCTCTCCCCAGCTCAGCACCTGTCCCAGCTCTGCCTGACTCACTCCCCCAGCCCTCAGTTTCCCCAGCTGATATAAGAGGCAATGCTAGGGTCACTGATTTCAATAGTCCAACCAATGAAATGTACTTTGCACATACACACCGCCCCCTGCCCCCCATCCCCCACCAGGTGAGGAGGGAGGGCGGGCAGATGTATGAGGTCCCAGAGAACTGGTCGCTGGGATGTGGATCCCTGGAGGGTGGAGGCCCAGTTTCCCTCCTTTTCTGCTTCCCCCTCCAGCTGTCCTTTTGGGACCGTCCCCACACCGGGCACAGGTGCATGGAATTAGAGATGTGGAGATTGAGGGAGGTGCAGAGAGGGACAGAGAGTCCTGAGGGTGCACCCAAGTCACCAATGGCAACAGGGGCCTGGGCAGGGAAGGCCGCGGGGCGGGAGCTCCTGAAAGCAGGTGAATCAGCGCCCTTCCCCCTCCGGCTCTGCCCGCAGGTGGGGGGAGGAGACGCTGCCCGACGGAAGGACGCTCAAGTACTGGGTGAGTCCCTGCGCCGCGTGCCCTGCGGCCGCTGTCACCTTCCCCCGGCCTCCTGTCCTCTTCCCCCACTCCAATTCCCCTCCTCACGGCTCCTTCTCATTCCCAGACGGCGGCCAACTCGTGGGGCCCAGCCTGGGGAGAGAGGGGCCACTTCCGCATCGTGCGCGGCGCCAACGAGTGCGACATCGAGAGCTTCGTGCTGGGCGTCTGGGGCCGCGTGGGAATGGAGGACATGGGTCACCACTGAGGCCGCGGGCACCACGCCGGCAAGAGCCCTCTGTGGGGCAGCAGCCCCCGCCTGCCCGCCCGCCCGACGGAGCTCCGGGCCCCAGGGGCCTAATCCTCGCGCGCGAGGGTTCCGCTGACGCAGCGCCCGACTTGGGAGCCTCGGACAGGCGAGGCTGGCGGAGCCCCCAGACCTCCCAGCGGGGGCCGGGTAGGGCCTGGCCGAGAAGGAGCAAGACCACCGAAGCTAGGACACCCCCTTCTCCGGCCCCACCACTCCACCCCACCCTTGTACTCCTATTTCTCAAAGATATTTATTTTTCTTCTCACTGTTTTAAAATAAAAACAAAGTATTGATAACTATGTATCTTGGAACTTCTGGACGTGGAGAGCCAGGCCAGAGTTTGGGTGGCATATGGTTAGACAGCAGAAAGGACTGCCTAAGGCCATGCTGGTTGGCAGGGGTGGGGGGTGGGGTGGACCAGAAATCTTAGCCTCAGTTCAGCCCTAATTGTCAGTGGCCCTGGACACTGACCCACTTGGAGGTGGGGCATGGATGGCATGGCTTTTGGCCCCTAGAGAGTCGTGGGCCCGTGGGAACCACTTCTCAGACGCTGAGTCAGCGCCGCCTGAGGCGGGGGAATCCAACCCACCAATCAGCAGAACTGGTGCCAGTGCCCAGCAGGCAAGGGGGGCACAGCCCCACAGAAGCTGGAGCCTCTGTCTCTGCAGATCAGCCTCTCCAAGCCACCCAGGCAAAGGGGACCCCCCCTGCTTCCCCTACCCCTAGGCCAGGCTGGGCCTGCCTCTCTGAGCCCTCTCCCTCCCCCACCTCCCCATGCTCCCAGTGCCTGGAGAATTAAGTCCAGGCCTCGGCCCGGCATTCAAGGCCATCAGGACCCACCCCACCAGCCTCCTCACCAGCTTCTTCACCCAGTGCCCAGGCGACTCCAGAGTCCTCACTGCTCGCTAATGTCCAGTACACACGCAGACCACTGGGCATTTGCACATGCTGCTCTCAGTCCAGATGCCCTTCCGTTCCACCCCCTCCCCTGTCCCACTGCTGTTTCAAAGCCAACTCCAGGGTTTCTTCAATCAGACAGTACTGGTGGAGAGTAACTGATGTGCCAGGTGCCGTGCAAGGGACCCATGAGTCCCCAAACCACCGCAACCCAACTTAGCATGGCTTAGACACCCCCTCCCGGAGCTCATCTGCGTCTTGCCCTTTCACCAGTATTTCACGTATCCTTCTTATGCTGGAAGTCCCTTGAGGGCAGCGACTGGGTCTGGTTCATTGATGAGTCCTGGTACCCACACCTGTACACTGGATAAGGTGGTGTTACTGTTTGTGGAATGGTTGAATGAATATAACCCGTTCTTCCCCCCCATTCCCTTCTCAAGACTCCCTCCTCAGCCCACCCCTCTAGGCACCGAGGCTGTGCCTGGTGATGGGGCCTCCCATGGCAGGAATCCTCCTTGCCCCCACCCCCAGCTGAACAGGAAGGCAGGGGAGCCAGAGTCGCTGAGCAGAGGCAGCAGGGAGGTCTGTCCCCTGGCAGGCAGCCCCTCAGGGCCAGCCTTGTCGCCCGGGCTGCTTGGGCATCACCTGAAAGGAATGCGGGGTGACCGATAAGCCGCTGCCTTTGTTTCATTTCCTGTTTGCTAGGACGTCCCGAGCTGGCTCCCCTGGCTGGCCCGCCTGTCCCCAAGGAGCCAAGGCTGGCCCGGGGCCCTGGGGACAACGAAGGGAGGGGAGTCCTGAGCAGGGGTGACGGGGGCTGCCCAATTACTACCCCTTCTGCGGCTTTGGCTGCCAGACGCGCCCACTGTTCCCATCCCACTGGAAAAACCCCGGTCCAGGGGCGCGGCTGGAATTTTCTACAAGGACCTTTGGCGGAAGCAATGGGGGTTGGGAAAGGGAGGGGAACAGGGGCGCGGCTGGGTCTCCAGGCTCTTAGCTCTGCCAGCCCTGCTGGGAGGCCTGACCCTGTGGACCCAAGTGGGGTCGGCCCAGCTCTGTCCCTGTGCCAGGGGCCCCAGGCCCGCAAGGTCCGCCGTGGAGTGGGAGAGCGTGTGAATGGGGCTGGGGAGGGCTTAGCGGGTGCCTCGTCAGCCACCCCTGGTTCTCTCAATGAGAACCAACACTCAATAAACATGTTGTTGTAAAGGGAGAGGCAAACCAAGGACCTCCAACCACATTACTGCCCTTGAGTGGGTCCAGAAAGAAATCCTGACACCCCAGCACCCTGCTGTGTGTCCTGAGGCCAGTCCCTTGCTCTCTCTGAGCCAAGGGCATCCTTAGACAAACCTGAGTTTGAACGCCTACTCTGCTTGTTCCGCACTGGCTATGAAATCTTGACCTCTCAGAGCCTCTGTTTTTCTATCTTTAATGGGGATAATAATACTCACCTCCTGGAGTTATTGGGAGGATTAAAAGAGACAAAGCATGCTAAGCATTTAGCACCATGCTTGGAGCTTATTAAGGGCTCAATAAATGGTAACAGCTCCAGTCTTCTAAAGGTGGGGGTGGACTTGATAATGTAAATGTTTTTCATAATGAGCTAAACATTTATTTAGTGCTTAACCACAGCCTTCTGACAACACGTTGTTCTGAGTGTTTTACATATATTATCTCATTTAATACTAAAAATAAGCCCCTATTTCCTTATTTTGCAGATAAGGAACAGAAGCATAGAAGAATCTGAACGTTGGTTGAGGCAGGATTAAACCCAGGCTGTCTGACTTCTCATACCAATCAGCTTTGTACTAATAGTGGTTGTTTCATCCAATGTCTTTTTCCAAGTCCTTTCCCTGTTTGACAAACTCTTATTCATCCTTCAAAACCCAGCTCAAATGTCTCTCCTCTGGAAAGCCTTTCCTGGTGTCCACCTTCTAGACCTCCAGGGACTCCAGCATACATCCCTGGCACAGAAAATTTTTCCTCCCACAAAAGGTTGGGACAGGAGTTTTTTTCTTAGTCTTGTCCTTTCTTATGCACCAAATGTTCTGCTTGGGCATTCATTCTGGTCTCCCATGGAGCTCTGCAGGGTCCCGAGGCACCTGACTTTCGTTTCCCGAGAACTGCTGAGTTACATCACTTCGCTAGTGCTGATGCTTCACATCTTCCCGGGATCTTGCCAAACCCCATCCTTGCCAGGTGCCCATTAAGGGAAAGGAATCCATGCTTACTGAGTCTGCAGTGGGCCAGGCCTTGGGCTGAGCACTTCACACACTTTAGCTCATTTGATCCTACAAACAGCCCTGTGAAAAAGTGTATCTTTAGAAACCAGTGCCAACAAGTGAGGTGACCCTGGGTATCTAAGGGAGGGGTGAACTTCCAGATTGTGAGCAGGGCTAGTGGACCCAGGCACAGCCAGAACTAAGGATCCAAACCCTGCCAGGACTCACTCACATACTCTGTCTCTCTCTCCCCTGCCTCTCCCTCTGTAGACTAACTCTGCCATGAGGTAGGACATTTGACCAATGACAACTCCTGAGCCTCTCACATTTTCACAGCCATCTTCTCAGTTTTGACTCAAAACAGAACAGAACAGGGAAGGCTTCCAATTGGCCCAGCTCTAATCAGGTGTCCACCTGTGGGCCAACCATCTATAGCCAAGGGACAGGATCATAGATGCCATGACTGCCCTGGCTGAACCAGTGTTTGGAGGAGAAGATCCTAAAGGGGAAGACTGCTGTTCCAGGGGAAAGGAGGGATGCTGACCAGATGATGGAAACGGTCCATAATAGCTAGGGACTACTGTTACCACCATTGGACAGATAAGGAGATAGAGGCTCAGGGAAGCATGGGATTGGTCAGGTCACTTAGCTGATAAGTGGTGCAGCTGGATACAGCCCACACTGCCTACCACTGAATTTGTAGATCAACCCAGAAAGATGACTTTGTGGGTCAGAGAATGAGATGTTCCTCCCCCAGCTTCTCCCTGATGACTCATTCCTGAAGGCTGGGAGATAACTTTTCTAGAATCCCACCCATTTTGTGAAAATTCTGTGGCTCTGACACTAACACCCGAGGCAGTCTTCCCAAAGTAAAGCAAAGCTGAGTCTGAGCAGGTCTTCCAGGAGAGCATCCTGCTTCCTGCTCCAAGGGGAATAGCACGGTCCCCACCGTGGGATGTGATGAGATGCTTTAACAGGAGCTGTTTGTTTTGAGGGCAGAGGTATGAGTGAATGAATGGGTGCACACAGGCAGGGCCCAGAAGCACGGTCAACGTTGGCAGCAGCGCCCCCTGCTGGCTGAATCTGCACCGCACCCACCACAGCCCAGAGAAGCGAAGAGCAGGGACCTGGGAGACACCTGGAACTGAGCAGCTACCCGCATGTACATTTCACAGACTCCCTGGGTGAGTCCTCATAACTGCTCCATGAAGCCTGGAGACCGGCCCAAGGAGACAAACAGAAAGGGGCAGAACTGGGAATGCATCTCATTCTGTTGGACTCCAGGGCCCCCCCACTCTGCACCTCTCACCCAGATGTTGTGTCCCAGCCTGGCCAGGAGAGGGCTTTGAGGTTCCTGTGGCTCTGTCACCTGTGGCTCTGTCCTCCACTCAGGCTCCCCTGTCTCCCCCCAGCACACACAGCCTCCCTAGGAAAGCCTCTAATTCAGAGCCAGACAGACCCAGGCTCAAAGCCAGGCCCCACTGGACTCCCCGAAGCTCACTTTCCACTCTGAACCTCAGTTTCCTAGTCTGTAAAATGGGAACAGTTATCTCTGCCGTCTCTGTGTGGGAGCTGACCAAGATTGAACATTTCCCTAAGAATGAGGAAATGAGGGAAACAAGCTGGGCCCACGGAGAGTCAGACTGAAGAAACTGGTACCTAATGAATCAGAGCAGAGATGTGCAGTCACCTTAAAGGGCCAGGCTGACTCTGGGTCTTGCAGAAACTGACAGTCCTAGGTGAAAGTACTGACCCATCTAAAGTAATAAAGCACCCTCAGACAAAAGTGAGTCCCCGTGATCCTGAGATACTGAGTTTGTCCAGGGAGAGGCTGCTCTGGCCATCAGACCAGTGACCAAGCTGAGTCTGTGTTACGATGGACAAGGTGGGTGTTATTGATGGGCTTTGAGTAGTTCCTTCCCCTGAGACAGGGTAGTGTTCTGGAGACCTGGATGCGGGGTCTTAGACTGGGGCCATTAACCCAGGGTCTCAGCCTCAAATGTCTTTGGGACTAGGCACATACAAGGTGAGCCAGGAGTGTCGGAATAGGGAATAGCGGGGCCTGCGTCCAGCATGTATTGGAGCGTGCACGCTTGCCTAAAGGCACTCAGAATCAACGACTTTTAAACACATGATGCCAGCCTGCATCACTCAGGGTCCCAACAGGAAATGGCGTGTTCTAATGAAGAGAACTTGGGCAGAGTTTATTGTCAAAAGGAATAATGACAAAGTAGGGCATAGGGGAGTCGCAAGAGCTCTGAGGCTAGCAATAGCATAGCTTTCATTCCCCTAGGCCGCAGGGTCAAAGGGAGGGAGCGGTGACCAGTCTCTGATGGAGAGTTATGTAGAGCAAAGGTGACCTCATGGTGAAGGGGCAGGGGAATAAATACCTCAACCTCACTCTTTCCCCTCCCTCTCCTCTCCTGCTGGCTCCTCACTTACCAAATCCCACAGGAACCGTGGCTGTGGACTTTCACATGGACAAAAAATAAAGTTCTATCTTATTTAAACCACTGTTTTTTAGGGTCCTTTGAAACAGCAATCTAGCCCTAACCAACACACATAAAAGGAAACATCTGCCAAGAAGATATAATGTCATGAACTTATAAGTATTTTGGTGAAACATATAAAGCAAATCTGTCAGAACCACAAGGAGAAAGGCAGGAATCTATAAACAAAGTGGGAACTTTTTTTTCAAAGTAGGAAATTCTAATTAAGCTTTCTTAAAACCAGTGGATCAAAGAGCAAAACATTAGTAAAGATACAGAAGTTAGGACAATGTAATGAAGAACATCATCTGCTAGATAAACATAAACTTTACACCTCCTTACACACAGAATAACCATTGTTTTCAAGTTCACATGGAACACTTTTAAAAATACCACATATATGGCCATAAAGGAAGTCTAAAATTTTTTTAAAGGATCAGTTTCATTGGGACTTCCCTGGTGGCGCAGTGGTTAAGAATCCGCCTGCCAATGCAGGGGACACGGGTTCGAGCCCTGGTCCAGGAAGATCCCACATGCCGTGGAGCAACTAAGCCCACGTGCCACAGCTACTGAGCCTGCGCTCTGGAGCCTGCAAGCCACAACTAATAAAGCCCATGCACCACAACGAAGAGTAGTCCCCGCTCACCGCGACTAGAGAAAGCCCTCACGCAGCAATGAAGACCCAACGCAGCCAAAAATAAATAATAAATAAAATAAATTAATTTTAAAAAAAAAGAATCAATATCATTCAGTCATGTTCTCTAGCCCCAATATGATAAAATTAGAAACCAACAATAAAATGTTGACCAAGGAAATCCAATATGTTAAGTTAAAAACTCGTTTCTTGGGCTTCCCTGGTGGCGCAGTGGTTGAGAGTCCGCCTGCCGATGCAGGGGACACGGGTTCGTGCCCCGGTCTGGGAAGATCCCACATGCCGCAGAGCGGCTGGGCCTGTGGGCCATGGCCGCTGAGCCTGCGCGTCCGGAACCTGTGCTCCTGTGCTCCGCAACGGGAGAGGCCACAACAGTGAGAGGCCCGCGTACCGAAAAAAAAAAAAAAAAAAAAAACAGGAAAGATTGGGACTTCCCTGGTGGTGCAGTGGATAAGACTCCGTGCTCCCAATGCAGGGGGCCTGGGTTCGATCCCTGGTCAGGGAATTAGATCCCACATGCATGCTGCAACTAAGAGTTTGTATGCCACAACTAAGGAGCACGTGAACCGCAACTAAGGAGGCCGGGAGCTGCAACTAAGGAGGCTTGGAGCCGCAACTAAGGAAACCACATGCTGCAACTAAGGAGCCGGCACTCCACAACTAAGGAGCCTACCTGACACAACTAAGACCCGGTGCAACCAAATAAATAAATAAATATATTTTTTGAAAAAACAGGAAAGATTGGCAACAAATGAATTCAGCATCCAACTCAAGATTTTAGGAAGAGACTGTCAGAAAACCCAAAGAGAGTAGAAGAAAGGAAATAGTAAAGCAGAAAATAATGATACGGAAAATAACAAAAAGTTGAACTAATTCTTTAAAAGTCAATAAAATAAATTATTAGCACAAAATACACAATATTGGGAACAAAAAGAAGGCTATGACCAGAGATGCAACCAAGGTTTTAAAAAAATCACTAAAAAACGCATGAGGACCTAGTGTTCTGGCAAGATATCAGATTAAGAGAATATGAAAAACTCAGGAAGTAAACCCAGAGGATGGAATAGATTACAAGAAGTGGGAGCAAAGAACCAAAAAAGATTAAATGTGGGAAATTCAAACAAGCATGGACTTTATAAAAAATAATTTTAAAGGCTGACTTGGGGGATAAAATAAACAAGGTAGACTAAAAACTGGAAAACAATCAAATTATAGGCAGGAAGCTATGATCAGAGTTCAAAAGCATTCTAAGGTCCTTGATTGTTCTAGAAGAACTGATTAACTTTAGACTTTATTAACTGAAGTATGCACGTTAAAATTTTAAGGATGACTAATGAAAGAACAGAAATAGAATGTATTCTAAACCAGCAGAGAGGAAACAAAGGGAATGCAGACAGTCCAATCAGTTCACCCCCAGGCAGGAAATGACAAATGGAAGAAGCAAAGGTAGTCAGTTTCCAAGATGACCCCAGTGATCACTGCCTCCTGGGACCCATACCCTCATGTTATCCCCTCCCATAATGTGTAGGCTGGACTTAGTGACTAGTTTCTGTTCAACAGAATGTGGTAGAAGTGATGGTATGTCACTTCCAAGCAGGGCTGGCTTTCTGGGAGTACAGCCTGTGCTCTCACACAGTGTAACTTCCTCAGAAGGGCTCCATGCTCTGTTTAATGTTCTGCTCTCACTGACTTGAAATTCCTAACAATTTTTAAATAAGGGGCCTCCCAAATTTTGTAGCCAGTTTTGCTTCCAAGATCAGATTATAAAAAGGGTTACCAGATGTTATTCAGGAAGCCCAGTCAATTTTGAATAAGCATGAATGATTTTTTAGTATAAGTATGTCTCATACAAATGTCGAAATATGATCTGAAATTTAAATTTGACTGGGTATCCTGTGTTTTTATTGGCTAAATCTGGCAACCCTATTAGAAAGGAACGGTGGCTTCCAGTTTGGTTGCTCTTTCTCTGAGCTCTCTATCTCTCTCACCTTTCTCACATCATTCACCCTGGGGAAGACATGTATAAGTTACCCTACGGAGAAGCCCATGTGGTGAGGAACTGAAGACTCCAGCCTCCAGCCATGTGAGTGAACTTGGAAGCTGATCCTCAACAGACCCTTCTGATGGCTGCATCCCTGGCTGACAGCTTGACTGCAACCTCCCAGACAGCCTGAGCCAGAATCATCTAGCCACATGGTTCCCAGACTCCTGACCCCAAGAAACTGTGTAAGATAGTAAATGTTTGTTGTTTTGAGCTGCTCAGTTTTGGGGTAATTTGTTACAGAGCAATCAATAACAATTGATAATACTCATGGTAAATGGGAAACACAAAATAAGATATAGAAATAAAATCTTAAGTGCTGGCGATCACACTAAATGTAAATGAACTGATTTCATCATTGAGTAGATTATCAGTGTGAATGAAAACACACAATTCAGCTACATGCTGTTCATGAGAGATACACTTAAAACAAAAATATGGAAATATTGAAAGCAAAGATATGAAAAAATATACCCCAGGTATAACAGACACAGTCTATTTTCTGACCAACAACATGCCCCAAATCTTTTGCTCTTTGCTGTACAATCCTGATTTTTTTTTTTTTAAGGCAGTACGCAGAGATCTGTTGGTCCAGGAGGAGTGCCTTTACCCCAGGCCAGTTTATTTCTTTTTTTTTTTTCTTTTCAAAAGTTGAAGTAGGACTTCTCTGGTGGCACAGTGGTTAAGAATCTGCCTGCCAATGCAGGGGACACAGGTTCGAGCCCTGGTCCAGGAAGATCCCACATGCCGCGGAGCAACTAAGCCCATGTGCCACAACTACCGAGCCTGTGCTCTAGAACCTGCGAGCCACAAGTACTGAGCCCACGCACCACAGCTACTGAAACCCGTGCACCTAGAGCCAGTGCTCTGCAACAAGAGAAGCCACTGTAATGAGAAGTCCGCGCACCACAACATAGAGCAGCCCCCGCTTGCCACAACTAGAGAAAGTCTGCTCACAGCAACGAAGACCCAACGCAGCCAAAAATAAATAAATAAAAAATTTTATTAAAAAAAATTGAAGTATAGTTGATTTACATGTCATGTTAGTTTCAGGTGTACAACACAGTGATTCAGATAAATATATATGTATATATATCTGAAATATACATATGTATATATATGTGTGTGTGTGTATGTGTATATATATATATATACATACATACATACACACATACACACACACACGTATATATTCTTTCTCAGATTCTTTTCCTTTATAGGTTATTACAAAATATTGAGTATATTTCCCGGTGCTATACAGTACCCAGTTTATTTCTTTTTTTTTTTTTTTTTTTTTTTTTTTGCGGTACGTGGGCCTCTCACCGTTGTGGCCTCTCCCGTTGCGGAGCACAGGCTCCGGATGTGCAGGCTCAGCGGCCATGGCTCACGGCCCAGCCACTCTGCGGCATGTGGGATCTTCCAGGACCGGGGCACGAACCTGTGTCCCCTGCATCGGCAGGCGGACTCCCAACCACTGCGCCACCAGGGAAGCCCCCCAGTTTATTTCTTGTAGTGTAAAAGTACCAGCTCCAAAAGATGTATCATGATTTGGTCTAAGCCAATTGTGGAATCTCATTTCTCTTGGTCAATGATTAGGGAAAATGTGCTCATGTGACCCAGTTCTGGGAAATGAGATGTATAAGGGAAATCTTCTGGGAAATGTTTCCGTCCTTTTCCCTTTCTCCTGCCTGATACATGGACACAATGTCTGAATGAGTAGCAGTCTTTTTGCCATCTTGACATAGCGCATGTGAGCACAAAGGCTCACAAGCTAATGCTGATGAAGAAGAAATGCAGAGCCAGCCTGGGTACATGATGGCATCACAGAACAGCTAAAATAATGCCAACAGGAGTCTAACTCTGGAATTTTTGTTGTTTAAAGGAAATATACCCCACTTTGTTTCAGCCTTTGTAGTTGAGGTTTGTTATTTGCAGCTAAATGCATTCCTAACAGGCACATCAGATGAATAATAAGCCAAAGGAAACTGGTGTAGCTTTAGAAATATCAGATGAAATGCACTTTAAGTCAAAAGGTATGATTTTGAGGATGAGAGGATCATTACATAATGGTCAACAAGTAAATGTTGCCAGGGAGATATAATTCTGAACTTCTTTGAATCTAACAGCATGGCCCTCAGATTATATTTTTCCTATGAAAGGACAGATAGTAAATATTTTAGACTTTTCAGGTAATACAGTCTCTATCTCAACTTATCTTCACAATAGTAGTAAGAAAGCAACCACAGATAACACATAAGCAAAAGAACATGGCTGTGCTCCAATAAAGCTTTATTTACAAGAACAAGGAGTGGGCCAAATTTGGTCCACATACCATAGTTTGATACAAAGCAAAACTTGAGACAATTTCAAAGAAAGATGAATGGATTCACAACCCTCCCAAGTATTTTATCTTTCCTTTCTCCATAGTTACTAAATCAAGCAGCCATAAGATTAATAGATATGCAGAAAATTTGAATAGCATAATTAAGAAGCTTGTTCAAACAATCAGAAAATTGACATTCTTCTCATACAATAAGGGAAATTTTATAACAATTGATCACATACTAAGTCATGAAGCAAGTCTGCCCACAGAGTGAAGAACTGATATTGTATAGGCCATCTTCTATGATTACAATAAAATGAAATGAGAAACCCATCACAAAAAGATAACCCTAAGTTTGAAAATTAAAATCATACCTCCAAATATTTAATAGGACAAAGAAAAAATACAAAATTAGGAATTGGCTGACAATGAAAGCATTACATTTTGAAATTTGAATGCAGCTAAAGCAATCCTTGAGGGGTTCTTAAATACATTTATTAAGGATTGCACATTAGTAAAGACTTCATATTAATGAGCTGAGCATCCAACTTAGGAAACTGGAAAAAAAACATAATAACATCCTCTCAAATAGCAGAAAACAGTGACAGACTCTGGGAGGGCTCATGCCAAGGAGTACTTCCCAGAACTTCTACTGCCAGTGTCCTTGTTCCCACGGTGAGCCACCGCCCTCCCCACTCCGCCTCTGCAGGAGACCCTCCAAAACTAGCAGACATTAGGAAATCATTGGTCTCTAACTGTGACAAACATACTTCATGCATTTGTCACTGGTCTCTGGCATTTGAAGATGCTGCTGCTGAGAATGGTTACCACCTACATGTGCAGTTGCAGCTACAAATTCTGAGCAGTGAGAGAAAAACCTCCAGGGGAATATTATTGAGAATTTTACACAATGGCAAACTATCAGGAAAGGCCAGTCCACGTTAAGGAGAAAGAAAACTGAGAAGAATTGTTGGAAGTCACTTCACAAAGTCACTTCACAAATTGCTGTGAACAGAGGAGATAATTTGAAACCAAGAGCTCCTAGAAAGAAGAACATTCTAAATATATGCACAGCCATCTCACCCTCAGGAGTCAATACTGAGTTTGAAGTGATTGAACAATTAGCCTTTATGAATAGCCTGCATGGAATAACCACAGATTCTCCAGAGGGCAGACAGCAGAAGCAAGAAGAACTACAATCCTGCAGCCTGTGGAACAAAAAACACATTCACAGAAAGATAGACAAGATGAAAAGGCAGAGGGCTATATACCAAATGAAGGAACAAAATAAAACCCCAGAAAAACAACTCAATGAAGTGGAGATAGGCAACCTTCCAGAAAAAGGATTCAGAATAATGATAGTGAAGGTGATCCAGGACCTCAGAAAAAGAACGGAGGCAAAGGTTGAGAAGATGCAAGAAATGTTTAACAAAGACTTAGAAGAATTAAAGAACAAACAAACAGAGATGAACAATACAATAACTGAAATGAAAACTACACTAGAAGGAATCAATAGCAGAATAACTGAGGCAGAAGAATGGAAAAGTGACCTGGAAGACAGAATGGTGAAATTCACTGCTGCAGAACAGAATAAAGAAAAAAGAATGAAAAGAAATGAAGACAGCCTAAGAGACCTCTGGGACAACATTAAACGCAACAACATTCACATTATAGGGGTCCCAGAAGGAGAAGAGAGAGAGAAAGGACCAGAGAAAATATTTGAAGAGATTATAGTCGAAAATTTCCCTAACATGAGAAAGGAAATAGCCACCCAAGTCCAGGAAGCACAGTGAGTCCCATACAGGATAAACCCAAGGAGAAATACGCTAAGACAAATAGTAATCAAATTGGCAAAAATTAAAGACAAAGAAAAATTATTGAAGGCAGCAAGGGAAAAATGACAACATACAAGGGAACTCGCATAAGGTTAACAGCTGATTTCTCAGCAGAAACTCTACAAGCCAGAAAGGAGTGGCATGATACACTTAAAGTGATGAAAGGGAAGAACCTACAACCAAGATTACTCTACCCAGCAAAGACCTCATTCAGATTTGATGGAGAAATCAAAAGATTTACAGACAAGCAAAAGCTAAGAGAATTTAGCACCACCAAACCAGCTCTACAACAAATGCTAAAGGAACTTCTCTAAGTGGGAAACACAAGAGAAGAAAATAACCTACAAAAACAGACCCAAAACAATTAAGAAAATGGTCATAGGAACATACATATTGATAATTACCTTAAATGTGAATGGATTAAATGCTCCAAACAAAAGACACAGGCTTGCTGAATGGATACAAAAACAAGACCCATATATATTCTGTCTACAAGAGACCCACTTCAGACCTAGGGACACATACAGAGTGAAAGTGAGGGGATGGAAAAAGCCATAATATGCAAATGGAAATCAAAAGAAAGCTGGAGTAGCTATACTCATATTATAAAATAGATTTTAAAATAAAGAATGTTACAAGAGACAAGGAAGGATACTACATAATGATCGAGGGATCAATCCAAGAAGAAGATATAACAATTATAAATATATATGCACCCAACATAGGAGCACCTCAATACATAAGGCAACTGCTAACAGCTATAAAAGAGGAAATCGACAGCAACACAATAATAGTGGGGGACTTTAACACCTCACTTGCACCAATGGACAGATAATCCAAAATGAAAATAAGTAAGGAAACAGAAGCTTTAAATGACACAATAGACCAGATAGATTAAATTGATATTTATAGGACATTCCATCCAAAAAGAGCAGATTACACTTTCTTCTCAAGTGCGCACAGAACATTCTCCAAGATAGATCACATCTTGGGTCACAAATCAAACCTCAGTAAATTTAAGAAAATTGAAATCATATCAAGCAACTTTTCTGACCACAATGCTATGAGATTTGAAATGAATTACAGGGAAAAAAACATAAAAAACACAAACACATGGAGACTAAACAATACATTACTAAATAACCAAGAGATCACTGAAGAAATCAAAAAATACCTAGAGACAAATGACAATGAAAACACGACAATGCAAAACCTATGGGATGCAACAAAAGCAGTTCTAAGAGGGAAGTTTATAGCTATACAAACCTACCTCAAGAAACAAGAAAAATCTCAAATAAACAATCTAACCTTACACCTAAAGGAACTAGAGAAAGAACAAAAAACAAAACCCAAAATTAGCAGAAGGAAAGAAATTATAAAGATCAGAGTAGAAATAAATGAAATAGAAACAAAGAAAACAATAGCAAAGGTCAATAAAACTAAAAGCTTGTTCTTTGAAAAGATAAACAAAATTGATAAACCATTATCCAGACTCATCAACAAAAAGAGAGAGAGGACTCAAATCAATAAAATTAGAAATGAAAAAGGAGAAGTTACAACAGACACCGCAGAAATACAAAGCAACCTAAGAGACTACTACAAGCAACTCTATGCCAATAAAATGGACAACCTGGAAGAAATGAAAAAATTCTTAGAAAGGTATAACCTTCCAAGACTGAACCAGGAAGAAACATAAAATATGAACAGACCAATCACAAGTAATGAAATTGAGACTGTGATTAAAAATCTTCCAACAAACAAAAGTCCAGGACCAGATGGCTTCACAGGTGAATTCTATCAAACATTTAGAGAAGAGCTAACACCCATCCTTCTCAAACTCTTCCAAAACATTGCAGAGGAAGGAACACTCCCAAACTCGTTCTATGAGGCCACCATCACTCTGATACCAAAACCAGACAAAGATACTACAGAAAAAGAAAATTACAGACCAATATCACTGATGAATACAGATGTAAAAATCCTCAACAAAATACTAGCAAACAGAAACCAACAACATATTAAGAGGATCATACACCACGATCAAGTGGGATTTATCCAAGGGATACAAGGATTCTTCAATATACGCAGATCAATCAATGTGATACACCATATTAACAAATTGAAGAAGAAAAACCATATGATCATCTCAGTAGATGCAGAAAAAGCTTTTGACAAAATTCAACACCCATTTATGATAAAAACTCTCCAGAAAGTGGGCACAGAAAGAACCTACCTCAACATAATAAAGGCCATATACGACAAACCCACAGCAAACATCATTCTCAATGGTGAAAAACTGAAAGCATTTCCTCTAAGATCAGGAACAAGACAAGGATGTCCACTCTCACCACTATTATTCAACATAGTTTTGGAAGTCCTAGCCACAATAATCAGAGAAGAAAAATAAATAAAAGGAATATGAATTGGAAAAGAAGAAGTAAAACTGTCACTGTTTGCAGATGACATGATACTATACATAGAGAATCCTAAAAATGCCACCAGAAAACTACTAGAGCTAATCAATGAATTTGGTAAAGTTGCAGGATACAAAATTAATGCACAGAAATCTCTTGCATTCCTATACACTACTGATGAAAAATCTGAAAGAGAAATTATGGAAACAATCCCATTTACCATTGCAACAAGAAGAATAAAATACCTAGGAATAAACCTACCTAGGGAGGCAAAAGACCTGTATGCAGAAAACTATAAGACACTGATGAAAGAAATTAAAGATGATACCAACAGATGGAGAGATATACCATGTTCTTGGATTGGAAGAATCAATTCTGTGAAAATGACCATACTACCCAAAGCAATCTACAGATTCAATGCAATCCCTATCAAATTACCAATGGCATTTTTTATGGAACTAGAACAAATCATCGTAAAATTTGTATGGAGATACAAAAGACCTCAAATAGCCAAAGGAGTCTTGAGGGAAAAAAACAGAGCTGGAGGAATCAGACTCCCTGACTTCAGACTATACTACAAAGCTACAGTAATCAAGACAATATGGTACTGGCACAAAAACAGAAACATGGATCAATGGAACAAGATAGAAAGCCCAGAGATAAACCTATGCACCTATGGTCAACTAATCTATGACAAAGGAGGCAAAGATATACAATGGAGAAAAGACAGTCTCTTCAATAAGTGGTGCTGGGAAAACTGGACAACTACATGTAAAAAAATGAAATTAGAACACTCCCTAACACCACACACAAAAATAAACTCAAAATGGATTTGAGACCTAAATATAAGACTGGACACTATAAAACTCTTAGAGGAAAGCATAGGAAGAACACTCTTTGACATAAATCACAGCAAGATCTTTTTTGATCCACCTCCTAGAGTAATGGAAATAAAAACAAAAATAAACAAATGGGACCTAATGAAACTTAACAACTTTTGCACAGCAAAGGAAACCATAAACAAGACAAAAAGACAACTCTCAATATGGGAGAAAATATTTGCAAATGAATCAACAGACAAAGGATTAATCTCCAAAATATATAAACCACTCATGCAGCTCAATATTAAAGAAACAAACAACCCAATCCAAAAATGGGCAGAAGACCTAAATAGACATTTCTCCAAAGACATACAAATGGCCAAGAAGCACATGAAAAGCTTCTCAGCATCACTAATTATTAGAGAAATGCAAATCAAAACTACAATGAGGTATCACCTCACACCAGTTAGAATGGGCATCATCAGAAAATCTACAAACAACAAATGCTGGAGAGGGTGTGGAGAAAAGGGAACCCTCTTGCACTGTTGGTGGGAATATAAATTGATACAGCCACTATGGAGAACAGTATGGAGGTTCCTTAAAAAACTAAAAATAGAATTACCATATGATCCAGCAATCCCACTACTGGGCATATACCCAGAGAAAACCATAATTCAAAAAGACACATGCACCCCAATGTTCATTGCAGCACTATTTACAATAGCCAGGTCATGGAAGCAACCTAAATGCCCATCGACATATGAATGGATAAAGAAGTTGTGGTACATATATACAGTGGAATATTACTCGGCCATAAAAAGGAACGAAATTGAGTCATTTGTTGAGACATGGATGGATCTAGAGACTGTCATACAGAGTGAAGTAAGTCAGAAAGAGAAAAACAAATATCGTATATTAATGCATGTATGTGGAACCTAGAAAAATGGTACAGATGAACTGGTTTGCAGGGCAGAAATTGAGACACAGATGTAGAGAACAAACATATGGACACAAAGGGGGTAGAGTTGCGTGGGGGTGGGGGTGGTGGTGTGCTGAATTGGGTGATTGGGATTGACATGTATACACTGATGAGTATAAAATTGATGACTAATAACCTGCAGTATAAACAAACAAACAAACAAAAAAAACCCAACAATACTAAACTTTCTTTGGGTTATTTGTATGGAAATATGTTAATATAAATGTTTCAGACATTACATGAAATTTCTAAAAATCTTATATGTTCCAGTATAATGTTATAAGTCATAATTCCAGTTATTACTTTAAACTGTATATTTCAGAAATAACTAAATTTCCTTGTCAATTGCATTATTATGAACTTTCATCAAATCTTTAACCGTGGTCATTTTTAAGTCTTTTGTCATTTACAGACAGTTCTGGGTGTATTCTGATGCTTTTACAAATATGTTCCTATAAAAGGGTTCCATCTTCAAGGAATTCATGGTAAAGACTCTGACAAGTACAGGTTTCTGGTAACTGACTATACTGCTGAACTGAATGAATAAGCATTTTCAGAACTCTAATGGAAAACTGACGAATTTATAAAAGTGCTAACAGGGCTTCCCTGGTGGCGCAGTGGTTGAGAGTCCGCCTGCCGATGCAGGGGACACAGGTTCGTGCCCCGGTCCGGGAAGATCCCACATGCCGTGGAGCGGCTGGGCCCATGTGCCATGGCCGCTGAGCCTGTGCATCCGGAGCCTGTGCTCCGCAACGGGAGATGCCACAACAGTGAGAGGTCCACGTACCGCAAAAAAAAAAAAAAAAATATGCTAACAAAAGATCTAGATGAAAAAAAATTAATTACATGGGACTGAGTGAACTGATGAGGATGATTATAATTTTTGTGACTTTCTGTTTGAATAATAATAAAAGAAGAAATCCCACAAGGACTCAGAGGCAAAAAATATACAAATCAATTTTCACTGCAATGTAAAGGAGCTGTTACGGTGGAGGATTACTGGACTGAATGTCAATATTATGAAATAGTATGAGTGTGTTTCGTGTTTGGTAATTGCAATCATTGTTGCTATTGTTGTGGTCATCCATTTACAATGCTTGGTGTCAGTTTATTTATCTCTTGTAAAAATAAAATACAGTATGTGTGTGTGGAAAAAAAGTGATAAAAAAACTAATATAGCGTTATCTGTCAATTATATCTCAATAAAAGAGCAAAGTAATAGTTATTAAAAAATAGCAGAAAATAGTAAAGATAAGAGAAAAATTGATAACAAGAACAGAAACAAAGAAACAATACAGATCAATAAAACAAGAGTCTAATAAAATAGATACATTTCTAGCAAGACTGATTAAGAAAAAAGAGAGAAGGCCCAAATAAATAATGAAAAGAGGGAATTAATTAGAGCAAGATTTTTTTAAACCATAAGAAATAATTTTATGCAAATAAATTTGAAAATGTACATGTAATAGATAAGTGTCTATAAAATATAGCATCAAAACTGACTTAAGAAAGGGAAATGAGAATAAATGACAACATTAAAGAAATAGTTGTTCAGATTGTTCTGTTTTTCAGCTTTTAAATCTCCCCTGCATGCGTAGTTATCATATCTTTTTCATTCTTTTTTTTTTTTTCTGCAGTACGCGGGCCTCTCACTGTTGTGGCCTCTCCCGTAGCAGAGCACAGGCTCCAGACACGCAGGCTCAGTGGCCATGGCACATGGGCCCAGCCACTCCGTGACATGTGGGATCTTCCCGGACCGGGGCACGAACCCGTGTCCCCTGCATCGGCAGGCGGACTCAACCACTGCGCCACCAGGGAAGCCCTCGTTCTTTTTTTTTTAAATTTATTTTTAACTTTTTAAAATTTTATTTGAGTATAGTTGCTTTACAATGTTGTGTTAGTTTCTGCTGCACAGCAAAGTGAATCAGCTATACATATACATATGTTGATGAACATTTGGGTTGTTTCCAGAAATGTGTTTTTAAATTTCCAAACATGTGGGAATTGTTTATTGTTATCAATTCTTAACTTAATTGCATTTTGGTCAGAGAATATGGTGTGTATGACTGATTCTGGACAGTAAGACTTGCTTTATGGCTTGGTATGTGGTCAGTGTTTGTAACTGTTTCATGCGTGCTTGGGAAGAATAAGTGCTGGGTGCTGAGCTGCTTTGTGTCAATAAATCAAGCTTGTTACTTGCGTTGTTTAGACCTTCCATACCTTTACTAAATTTTTTCCAGTTAGAAATATCAGTCAATAATGGAGAAAGGTGTTTTGAACTATCCCACTTCAAACTGTGTATTGTTGACTTACTATTATTACGAACGTATTTGAGTCTCCACCATTTTACCATTTGCTTTCTATTTGTCCCACTTTTGCTCTGTTTTTTTTTTTCTCCATTCTTATTTTTTTAAGAGTAGACTGAATTTCTGTTTTCTGCATCTTTATTCCCGTTTAATGTTTCTGACACCATATTTTGCATCTTTTTGTTTCGCATATGCCTTAACTACTTATTGTAGATATAGATGGTTTTACTACTTTTGTCTTTTAACCTTCCTACTAGCTTTATTTTTTATTTGTTCTATTCTATTTTATTTTTTATTTTTGGCTGTGTTGGGTCTTTGTTGCTGTGTGCGGGCTTTCTCTAGTTACGGCGAGCAGGGGCTACTCATCCTTGCAGTGTGCGGGCTTCTCATGCGGTGGCTTCTCTTGTTGTGGAACATGGGCTCTAGGTGTGTGGGCTTCAGTAGTTGTGGTGTGGATGCTCTAGAGCACAGTGTCAGTAGTTGTGGTGCACGGGCTTAGTTGCTCTGCGGCATGTGGAGCTTCCTGGACCAGGGATTAACCCGTGTCCCCTCCTTTGATAGGCAGATTCGTAGCCACTGTGCCACCAGGGAAGTCCCCCTACTAGCTTCAAAAATGGTTGATCTAGGGCTTCCCTGGTGGCGCAGTGGTTGAGAATCTTCCTGCTAATGCAGGGGACACGGGTTTGAGCCCTAGTCTGGAAGATCCCACATGTCGCGGAGCAACTAGGCCCGTGAGCCACAACTACTGAGGCTGCGCGTCTAGAGCCTGTGCTCCGCAACAAGAGAGGCCGCGACAGTGAGAGGCCTGTGCACCACGATGAAGAGTGGCCCCTGCTTGCCACAAATAGAGAAAGCCCTCGCACAGAAACGAAGGCCCAACACAGCCAAAAATAAATAAATAAATAAATAAATTTTTTAAAAAAATGGTTGATCTCCTACCTTTACTGTGTTTGCCTTTACCAATGAGATTTTTCGTTTTGTAATTTTCATATTTCTAATTGTAGTATTTTCTTTTCCACTTAGAGAAGTCCCTTTAACATTTCTTGTAGAGCCGATTTCGTGGTGCTGAACTCCTTTAGCTTTTGCTTGTTTATAAAACTCTTTAACTCCCTTTCAAATCTGAATGAAAGACTTTCTGGGTAGAATATTCTTGCTGTAGTTGTTTTCCTTTCATCACTTTGAATATATCACATCACTCTCTCTGGCTGGCAAAGTTTCACGAAAAAGTCATCTGATAGCCTTATGGGTGTTCCTTGTACATAACTCATTGCTTTCCCTTTGCTGCTTTTGAGATTCTCTATCTTTAATTTTTGCCAATTTAATTACAATGTCTCTTGGTGTGGACCTGTTTAGGTTCATCTTGTGTGTGACTCTCTGTGCTTCCTGGACTTGGATGTCTGTTTCCTTTCCCAAGTTAGGGAAGCTTTCAGCTATTATTTCTTCAGATAAATTCTCTGCCCCTTTCTCTCTCTCTTCTTTTTCTGGGACCCTTATCACGCAAATGTTAGTACGCTTGATGTTGTCCCAGAGTTCTCTTAAACTAGCCTCATTTTTAGAACTTTTTTTTCCTTTTCTCCATTCAGTTTGGGTGATTCCCACTACTTTGTCTTCCAGTTTGTTGATCTGTTTCTCTGTATCATCTAATCTACTACTGATTCCTTCTAGTGTAGTTTTCATTTCAGTTATTGTATTCTTCAGCTCTGCTTGGTTCTTCTTTATATTTTCTAGCTCTTTGTTAAACTTCTCACAATGTTCATCCATTCTTCTCCCGAGTTCATTGAGCATCTCTGTGATCCTTACCTTGAACTCTCTTTTGGGTAGATTGCTTATCTCCCCTTTGCTCAGCTCTTCTGGGGATTTATCTTGTTCCTTCATTTGTAGCATATTCCTCTGTTGCCTCATTTTGCCTAATTCTTTATTTTTCTTTCTTTCTTTTCTTTTCCTTGTCTTTTTTCTTTCTTTCCTTTTTTCTTTCTTTCTTTTCTTTTCCTCGTTTTTTTCTTTCTTTCTTTCTTTTTTTGGGGGGGCCATGCTGTGCAGCATGTAGGATCTTATTTCCAGGGATCGAACCCACGCCCCCTGCAGTTGAAGTGCAGGGTCTTCACCACTGGATCACCAGGGAAGTCCCTCTATTTTTATTTCTATGTGTTAGGTAGGTCTATTACATTTCCTGATCTTGGAGAAACGCCTTCATGTAGGAGACATCTTATGTGGCTCAGCAGCACCCTCCCTCTGGTCACTCACCATGTGCTCTAGTAGTGCCCCCTACGAGGGCTACATGGGCCCTTCTGTTGCGGTGGGACTGACTACTGTAGGCACACTGGTAGGTAAGGCTGGCCCCTGGACCCGTTGGCTGTCAGGCTTTGCCTTGTGTGGAGGCTGCTGGCCCACTGGTGGGCAAGACTGGGTCCTGGTGCTAATGAGCTAGAGAGAGGATTCCAAAATGGTCCTTGCCAGCACCAGTGTCCTGGCAGTAAAACAAGCTCCCCACAATGACTGCTGCCAGTGTCTGTGTCCTCAGGGGGAGTCCCAGCTGCCTCCTGTCTCTCCAGGAGGGTCTCCAAGATCAGCAAGTGGGTCTGATCCAGGCTCCTTTCAAATTCCTGCCTTTGTGCTGGGTCTTGAGCCCGTGAGATTTTGTGTGCACCCTTTAAGGGTGAAGTCTCTGTTTCCTATAGTCCTCTGGCTCTCCTGTACACAAGCCCTACTGGCCTTTAAAGCCAGATGTTCTGGGGGCTCGTCTTCCCAGTGGGAACACTGGGCAAGGGGGCCCGATCTTGAGCTTGGACCCCTTGCTCCTCAGGGACAACCTCTGCAATTGTGATTATCCTCCTGTTTGTGGGTCGCCTAACTGGGAGGTGTGGGTCTTGACTGTACCTCGTGTCCACCCCTCCTACAAGTCTCTCTGTGGTTCCTTCTTTATATCTTTAGTTGTGGAAAATCTTTTCTGCTAGTCTTCAGGTTGTTCTCATCGACAGTTGCTCTGTACATAGTTGTAATTTTGGTGTGCCTGTGGCAGGAAGTAAGCTCAGGGTCTTTCTACTCCATCATCTTGGCCACAGCCTGAGTTTCTGTTTCCTTACTCCACTTTTCCTGTCTACTGGCTTGAAAATTAACTCTCATTCCTTTGAAATCATTGACTCTATTCTTAGAGGGCTTATTTTTAAAATTTTACATTGCACACGTAAGAAAGCCTGAATTTAATATTCCAGCTCACTTTCCAAACAATACAAGAACCTTGGCATACTCTAACTGCAATGGCTGTCCCCTTCTACCTTGCAATCAAGTTTCATTTCAGTCTGTCCTTTTTTTTTCAGCCCACAAATTTGCCATCATGCTCATTATATTATAAAACATTCCTTTAGATTTATCTACATGTTTATCATTTTCTTTTCTCAACAATCCTCCTTGCATCTCAGGTTTGTCTTCTTCCATCATTTTTCTTCTTTCTAAAGTACATACTTTAGGGAATTCCCTGGTTGTCCAGTGGTTAGTGCTCGGCACTTTCACTGTCGTGCACCCAGGTTCACGCTCTGGTCAGGGAACTAAGATCCCACAAGCCACACGCTCCCCACCCCCCCAGAAAAAGTACACACTTAGACATTCTTTTAATGTTGGTCTGTTGGTGGCGAATTTTTTTAATGTTTATTTTGAGATAATTGTACCTGGGAACTAGGGAGAGCCGCTGACCTGAAATCACTTTAACACACTTCCAGGGTCCCTGTTCAAGCTGGAATCTCAGACTCAGGTCTCCCCACTTGCTACTGGCCCCATCTGTGCTCCTGACTGTGGTGTTGAATAGGCATTCACCTTTACCTATCACCCCTCCCTAAATGTGTACCCCCTCATAGATGTGCGTTCAGGTCACAATTTTGTTTTGTTTCATCTCCTTAGGGATTTCACTTGCTGGGTTATAAAATAACAAGTTATTGGGTTTTGTTTGTTTGCTTGTTTGCAGCATCTGGTTCTTTTGGAGTAGGAAGGCCTTCCAGAGTACCTAGTCCACCGTACTGCTGGAAGTAGATGTCCTATTTTTTTTTTTTGAAGTATAATTACTTTACAATGTTGTGTTAGTTTCTGCTGTACAACAAAGTGAATCAGCCATATGTATATATATATCCCCTCCCTCTTGGACCTCCCTCCCATGCCTCCATCCCTCCCATCTAGGTCATAACAGAGCACCAAGTTCAGCTCCCTGTGCTAAACCGCAGGTTCCCACTAGCTGTCTATTTTACACATGGTAGTGTATTTATGTCAAAGCTAATCTCCCAATTCATCCCACCCTCCCCTTCTCCCCCTATCCACACTTCTGTTCTCTACATCTGCATCTTTATTCCTGCCCTGGAAATAGGTTCGTCTGTACTATTTTTCTAGATTCCACATATTTGCATTAATATACGATATTTATTTTTCTCTTTCTGACTTACTTCACTCTGTATGACAGACTCTAGGTCCATCCACATCTTTACAAATGACCCAATTTCATTCCTTTTTATGGCTGAGTAGTATTCCATTGTATATATGCACCACATCTTCTTTATCCATTCATCTGTCAATGGACATTTAGGTTGTTTCCATGACCTGGCTAATGTAAATGGTGCTGCAATGAACATTGGGGTACATATGTGTTTTTGAACTATGGTTTTCTCAGGGTATATGCCCAGTAGTGGGATTGCTGGGTTGTATGGTAGTTCTATTTTTAGGTTTTTAAGGAACCTCCATACTGTTCTCCACAGTGGCTGTATCAATTTACATTCCCCCAGCAGTGTAATAGGGGTCCCTTTTCTCCACACCCTCTGCAGCATTTATCGTTTGTAGATTTTTTGATGATGGCCATTCCAATCAGTGTGAGGTGATACCTCATTGTAGTTTTCATTTGCCTTTCTCTAATAATTAGTGATGTTGAGCACTTTTTCATGTGCCTCTTGGCTAATTATATGTCTTCTTTGGAAAAGTGTCTATTTAGGTCTTCTGCCCATGTTTTGATTGGATTGTTTGTTTTTTCAATATTGAACAGCATGAGCTGTTCATATATTTTGGAGATTAATCCTTTGTCCATTGAATCATTTACAAATATTTTCTCCCATTCTGAGGGCTGTCTTTTCATCTTGTTTATGGTTTCCTTTGCTGTGCAAAAGCTTTTAAGTTTAATTAGATCCCATTTGTTTATTTTTGTTTTTATTTTCATTACTCTAGGGGATGGGTCCAAAAAGATCTTGCTGTGATTTATGTCAAAGAGTGTTCTTCCTATGTTTTCCTCTAACAGTTTTATAGTGTCTGGTCTTACATTTAGGTCTTTAACCCATTTTGAGTTTATTTTTGTGTATGGTGTTAGGTAGTGTTCTGATTTCATTTTACACATGTAGCTGTCCAGTTTTCCCAGCACCACTTATTGAAGAGGTTAAATCTCCTGCATTCCTATACACTAACAGCAAAAGATCAGAAAGAGAAATTACGGAAACAATCCCATTTACCTCTGCACCAAAAAGAATAAAATACCTAGGAATAAACCTACCTAAGAAGGCAAAAGACGTGTACACAGAAAACTATAAAACACTGATGAAAGAAATCAAAGAAGACACAAACAGATGGAGAGATGTACCATGTTCTTGGATTGGAAGAATCAATATTGTGAAAATGACTATACTACCCAAAGCAATCTACAGATTCAATGTAATCCCTATCAAACTACCAATGGCATTTTTCACAGAATTAGAACAAAAATTTTACAATTTGTATGGAAACACAAAAACCACGAATAGTGAAAGCAATCTTGAGAAAGAAAAACGGAGCTGGAGGAATCAGGCTCCCTGACTTCAGACTATAGTACAAAGCTACAGTAATCAAGACAGTTTGGTACTGGCACAAAAACAGAAATATAGATCAATGGTACAGGATAGAAAGCCCAGAGATAAACCCACGCACCTATGGTCACCTAATCTATGACAAAGGAGGCAAGAATATACAATGCCCTTCCCATTTGAGTTTTTATAATTTTGCTCTTCTTCTTTTATCCTTGAGCAGTTGATAGTATTGTTTTACTTATTTTTAAAACTCATATAAAGTTATCACATGGCACATATCGTTCTGCCTTTTATGTTCAGTATTACAGGTGAGATTTGTCCAAGTTAACACACAGCACCTCCCTTAGATTCAGGCCCTCCTCTAGGGGTTAAAGTGTCAAGGATCAACCAGGAGCCTTCCCTGGCCCTTCTAAACCACGTCTGGGTACCCAGGATCCTGGAATTCCCTTGCTCCAGGGGCCCAGAACCAGTTTCCAAGACCACAGCAGTCATTTCACTAGTTTTTCTCCTGAGGTTGACCATGAGGCCATGTACCCCCTAATCCTAAGGGGTGTCCAGGTTGGCTGTTTTGGAGGGATGGGTTTGGTGGACAGAGTTTAGACAAATTGACTGATGTGTGAGGTCCTTCACTGTGTGGGATGGAGCCAGAGTGAGAACAGAAGAGGCATGTGTCCTGAGCCTCCAGATTATTCTTGCCCTTGGCCTCATAAATGTTAGGGGCAGGCCTGTCAATAAATACATATATAGATTTTTCAGTGCATTCATCTTTATCTTCTTTTTTAGCTCTAATATGATTTAGTTATGCACCATTCTATTGTTTTTAATTTTTCACTACACACAGCATTGTAATGAACATTCTTATTCTTGTCAAGAGTTAGAATTTATTTCCAGAAGTGAATTGCTAGGTTAGAAGGTATGCAATGTTGAACTTTACTAGATTTTGCCATATTGTTTTTCAAAGTGGTTAAAAGTTAAACCCTCTTTAGCATTAACAGGAATGTCCATTGTTCCACACGCTCACCAACACAATATATTCAGCCTGAAAACGTTGCCAATCTTCGCATTACCAATTTGAGATATAAAATTATATCACATTGTTGCTTTAATTTGTATTCCAAAAATTTCAAGTAAGGTTATAAACATTTTATATATTTGTGTGGTTTGCCTCTTTATGTTCTTTACTCACTTTTCTTATGAGTTGTTTATAATCTTTTATTGATCTGTAGTTCTTTATGTAACATGGATACTAATGCTTTGTTGTATGAACCACATATATCTATATATATACATCTTCTCCCAGCCATGAGTCTTGGCTTTTAATTTTGTTTATATTTTTACTATACAATACTTTGGAATTTGAATGTAGTCAAATTTATCTGAGGGTCAATCTGAGGGTCATTCTCCTCACCTTGTATTTTCTTGTTTATGCTTCTTGTAGCTTGAAATCTTTACATCATGACATCTAGAAAAGATTTTCATTTAAAAGTTTAAAATTTTGGGGCTTCCCTAGTGGCGCAGTGGTTGGGAGTCCGCCTGCCAATGCAGGGGACACGGGTTCATGCCCCGGTCCGGGAGGATCCCACATGCCACGGAGCGGCTGGGCCCGTGAGCCATGGCTGCTGAGCCTGCACGTCCGGAGCCTGTGCTCTGCAACGGGAGAGGCCACAACAGTGAGAGGCCCGCATACAGCAAAAAAAAAAAAAAAGAATCTGCCTGCCAATGCAAGGGACACAGGTTCGAGCCCTGGCCGGGGAAGATCCCACATGCTGCGGAGCAACTAAGCTTGTGCTCCACAACTACGGAGCCTGAGCTCTAGAGCCCGCAAGCCACAACTAGTGAGCCCACGTGCCACAGCTACTGAAGCCCGCACGCCTAGAGCCCGTGCTCCGCAACAAGAGAAGCCACGACAATGAGAAGCCCGTGCACTGCAACAAAGAGTAGCCCCCGCTCACCGCACCTAGAGAAAGCCCGCGCACAGCAACGAAGACCCAACACAGCCAAAAATAAATAAATAAAAATTTTTAAAAAAATGTTAAAAAAATTTTTTCACATTTAGTATCCCTCTGCATTGACTTTGGTAACCAGAATGATAGGAGGGTGCAAGTCTCTTTTTTTCCACGTGGAAAACCAAATTCTCACCATTTATTGGAGGGAACTGGTTTAAATATTATCTCTAACATATGTTGAACCTCCAGTCTTCATGGCTCTGCCTCTGAGCTCTCAATTCTGCCCCATTTATTTATTTGTACATCATTCTGCCAATCTTTCCTTGTCTTAACTACTTTAGCTGTATAATAAGTCTTATTATCTGAGGGTCATTCTCCTCACCTTGTTCATTTTCTTCAAATTTGCCTTTGCTACTCTTGGCTGTTCTTTCATATGACTTCAGGATAAGCTTGACATGTTTCTGAATGCATTTTTTTCTGAAAACATTAATTTTTTTAAATAAATTCATTTATTTTGTTTATTTATTTTATTTTTGGCTGCGTTGGGTCTTCGTTGCAGTGCGCGGGCTTCTCATTGCCATGGCTTCTCTTGTTGTGGAGCACGGACTCAGTAGTTGGAGCTCGCGGGCTCTAGAGCACGGGCTCAGCAGTTATGGTGCACGGGCTTGGCTGCTCCGCGGCATGTGGGATCTTCCCGGACCAGGGCTCGAACCCGTGTCCCCTGCACTAGCAAGCGGATTCTTAACCACTGTGCCACCAGGGAAGCCCCTGAAAACATTAATTTTAAAAACATTTTATTTAACCCTTTGAAACTGAAATCGATTTATAGATTAATTTGAGGAGAACTGACATGTTTACTGTTGAGTCTTTCCTTCTACAAGCAAGTTGTACTCTCTATTGATCTATGTCTCTTGAATGACCACCAATCAAGTTTTCTAATTTTCTCCATAAAAATCTTGCACATCTCTTAGATTTATTCCTAATCACTTAAGAGTTTTATGTGCTTTTATGAATGGTATCTTTTATAAATAGCATTTTCTGTATGTTGCAAGTATTTAGAAATGAGATGGCAGAACTGCCAAGAATGTGAAGGGCCTGGGATTTCGCACTACTCAGACCCTTAGCTACCACTGTGTCCTGGATGCTGGCTGAAGACGTGAGACTCCTGGGTCAGAGACAAAGGACTTTGTTCCTTGTGGCTCAGCAAGCAGCATTAGCTTCATGTTTAAGTCAGTGGTTCTACTTGCCTTCGAAGTCCCACAAGGATGCAGCTCATGCAATGATTGCGTTTGCATAATTGCCGAGGACCCCTGAGTTGAGGGGACCCAAATGTCTGATCTTTGCTGCAGAGGGAGATATTATCTTCATTACACTGGACAGTAAGCAAATCTGCCTTCTGTTCCGGAAGGAGACACTTACTCTGTATTCCAAAGATGGTTGACATACAAACATTCTTAAAGAGATTGTCAAGAAAGAGACCAAACAAAGTGCCTCTGTTTGGAAGTCATCCAGGAATGCAACAGACCCGTGGAAAATTGCCTCTCAATGTGAATTCTCTCAAGTGTTTTACGAATTTGTCTGTAGGATCTCTTAGATTTTCTGGGTAGACAATCACATGACCTACAAATATATAATGACTATTTTGTTTCTTCCTTTTCAATGGTTTATACCATTTATTTACTGTTTCTTTTTCTTATTGCATAAGCTAAGAAAGCCGGTACAGCTTTGAAGAGAAAGAGGGATAGTGAACATCCTTTTTAGGTTTCTGACTTTAAAGGGAATGTTTTTTAAGTTTTTATCATTAAGTGGTATGTTTCCTGCAGGTTTTAGAACGATCCTTTATTATGCATCACGTTAAGGAAGTTCCCTCCTATTCCTAGTTTGCCAAGAATTTTAATAAATTGCTTAATTTTATCAAATGCTTTTTCTCCATCTGTTTTACATGATCATAGGATTTTTGTGTCTGTTAACCTGTTAATGCTGGGACTTAAAATGACAATTTTCAAATGTTGAAATATTCTTGCATCCCTGGAATAAACCCAACTTGGTCATTATGTTTTTTAAAATATATTGCTGTATTTAGTTTGATAATATTGTGCTTAGGGTATTTGCATCTATATCCATCATTGAGACAGACCTAAGACCTTTCTGTCTCAAACTGTCCTTGCCTGGGTTGAGTATCACGGTTCTTCTAGACACATAAAACGTAGTGGGTTGTTTTTTCTCTCTTTTTAAAAATTTTTTGAAGCAATTGGTATACGTTATGGACTCTCTGCTCTCTGAATATGTACCTGAGCCCAAGAAACTTGGCTGTCATAGTCACATGCCACTAAGAGTAAAAGGGAGAGAAAGAACTGAGACTCCGAGCCTATGACATGGGAAATTGGGGTCAAACCATCTATTCATCACGCAATGACGGCTGTGACGAGGATTCAGTTAGCAGATCCCTCAACTCACACCCTAAGCTGAGGCCTCCCACTTTACATCATCAACAATAAAAGTGATCTTTTGTCTCCCATAATTACTCTTTTACTTTATTCCCCAGCATGTCAGAATCAGGCCAAGGAGGAGAGGAACTCTTTAAAGGAGCCCCACTTGGAGACCCAAACTGGCAGGTACACAGAGAAGGCTCAGACAATTGATTAGAAGGTAATCAACATGGTAATTAAAGAAATATTTCCTAAAGTATGGTACATGCACCACTGCTGAGGATGATATTTAGTGGTAAATAAATAAACCTCTGTTATCTTTTTTTTATTTATTGAAGTATAGTTGATTTACAATGTTGTGTTAGTTTCTGGTATGCAGCAAAGTGATTCAGTTTATATATATACATATATATGTATATGTGTGTATATATATATATATTCTTTTTCACTATGTAAACTTCTGTTATCTTAAGAGTTATGTGCTTATTTTCATATAGATTAGAAGATATAACTGTATATATAACAAGCAATAAGAGATATAACTATAACATCACACTTGCAATTTTACAGGCATAGTGTAGAACTAGGACAGTCAATTTAAAGAAAAATAATGCTATAAGTAAATAATAATGTAGATAGTAAGAAGATATGGCAAAAAATGAGATGGTGTATGTGAATAACCAAAGTCTGGAAAATATTCAAGTAAAGGCCTGTTTAGTAAATAACGAGCCAGTGTCAGCTACCAGCTCTCCCCTGCAGATGCACTCACATCAGGAACATACAGGGAGAGTGACAGATTAAAAAGCGAGAGAGAAAGAAGACATACAGATGGCCAACAGGCACATGAAAGATGCTCAACATTGTTAATCATCAAAGAAATGCAAATTAAAAGCACAATGAGATATTACCTCACATCTTTTAGAATGGCTATCATCAAAAAGACCACAAATAAAAAATGTTGGTGAGGATGTGGAGAAAACAGACCCCTTGTGCACTGTTGGTGGGAATGTAAATTGGCGCAGTCACTGTGGAAGACGGTATGGTGGTTTCTCAAAAAACTAAAAATAGAACTACCATGTGATCCAGCAATTCCACTCCTGGGTATAGATCTGAAAATAATGAAAACACTGATTTGAAAAGATACATGCACCCCAATGTTCATAGCAGCATTATTTATAATTGCCAAGATACGGAAGCAACCTAAGTGCCTGTCAACATATGAATGGATAAAGAAGATGTGGTATATATATACAATGGAATATTACTCAGCCATAAAAAAGAATGAAATTTTTCCATTTGTAACAAAGTGAATGGATTTGAAGCGTATTATGCTTAGTGAAATAAGTCAGACAGAGTAAGACAAAAACAATACAATATCACTTATATGTGGAATCTAAAAAATAAAACAAACTAGTGAATATAACAAAAAGAAACAGACTCACATATATAAAGAACAGACTAGTGGTTATCAGTGGGGAGAGGGGCAAGATAGGGGTAGGGGATTAAGCGGTACAAACTACTATGTATAAAATAAATAAGGTACAAAGATATATTGTACAACAGAGGGAACATAGCCAATATTTTATAATAACTATAAATGGAATATAACCTTTAAAAATTGTGAATCACTATGCTGTACACCTGTAACTTTTAATACTGTACATCGACTATATCTCAGTTTTTATTAAGTAAAAAGTTTTTTAAAAAGGAAAAAATGACCAGGGCTCCTATTCAGAGTATCACGGTCTAGAGTAAATCCCTTCTTATTTGGCCCAGGGTGGGAACCCCGTGTCTAATTTCCTATCTGCCTCCCTTCCACAAGCCCTAAAGTGAAGCCTGCTGGTTGACCTCCCTGTTCAGTAAGCATAGAACAAATTAAAGACATTTTCAGACACACAAAGATTCAGAGGCTTTTCTCCCAGGTACCCCTTTTTAAAATGTTATTTGAAGATATACTCCAGTAAAACAGAGACAAAACCCAAGAAAGAGAGAGCTAATAGATTCATGAAAAAGTGGAATTAACCCAGGAGTGCAGCGAATAGAAATACCAGAGGTCCATAAAACCATCAGTCGAAATTAGAACAGGAAGTCAGAGGGTTTGGAGAAGAATGAACTTAAGAAGAAAATGGGCTTCATTCAACAATAATGTAATTAAGAAGCTGGAAGATTTTAATGACCTGATTAAAAAGGCATATGTTTCTTTTCACAAAAAGAGAAGAGAAAAGCAGTTAAAAACTCCGGGAGAACAAAAAGTTGTGTAAGAAAGTCATGGCCCAAACGTGAAGCAAATTAAAATATAACATGACTTTGAGTATCTGAAGGAATGTAGAAAAATACATTTGAACTTGGAGCCTGGAGCATTTCTTCTTCAAGAGCATTTAAACCATAAGATTATAGCTCCTTCTGTATAGGTCCCAGGATGCTAGTTAGCTCTGCAGAGAATAATGTTTACATAGTCATAATATTTTTTAAAGACACCTTATTGATTTTTCAATTCTTGAAGCTCAGAGATAGACAACACAAAAAAACAGAACATTTTAGTTATGGGTACAGGACCAGATGAAAATGTAATGGTTTAGCAAGAAGGGGGAGGAAAAGAGTAATCAAGGGCATCTCATCTTACACAGCCAAGAGTCAAGAGATACTGCATAAAATTAAGAACACAAAAAAGATGAGCTGGAAAATGAGTAGCTATCCAAACTCTGGGGGGAAAGTACCTTTGCTAAACTTCTCGTCTTTCAAAGTAGGACACTGTTAACTCCTCAATAGCCACCTTCCCTCCTTCCTTTAGTCCTAGAACCCCTACCTTTCAGCCGGACACATGGCTACTCAGAGAAAAATTATATTCCTCAGCTTCCCTTGCAGCTACATGTGACCAGGTGACCAAATTCAGGCCAACTGGATGTAACAGAAGTGATAGTCCCCTCTACTAGCTGGAATACGGATGGGACTGGCCATCTCTGACCCAAGCCAAGAGTTTTTCCATTAATAATACTAGCTAAGACTTATGTGTAGGCTTTGTGTCAGGCACTTTTCTAAGTGCTTTGAATGTATTAACTCATTTAACCTAATGAGGATGTGTATTTCCTATTGCTGCTATAAAAATTACAGCAGTGTTGCTCTAGAGCCCACAAGCCACAACTACTGAGCCCACACACCGCAACTACTGAAGCCTGCGCTCCTAGAGCTCATGCTCTGCAACAAGAGAAGCCACTGCAATGAGAAGCCCACACATCGCAATGAAGAGTAGCCCCCGCTCGCTGCAACTAGAGAAAGCCCGCGTGCAGCAACAAAGACCCGATGCAGCTAAAAAACAAATTTTTTAGAAGTTAAAAAACAAACAAAAAAAAGTATTAAAAAAAATTACGGCAGTGATTTAAAACAGAACTCTTATAGTTCTGGAGGTCAGAAGTCTAAAAGCAATGTGTCAGTTGGGCTCCTTCCATCTGGAGACTTAGGGAGGAATCCATTTCTTTGCCTTTTCAGCTCCGAGTGGCCACCTGCAATTCCTTGGTTCGTGATCCCTTCATCATATCACTACAGTCTCTTGCTTCCATCATTGCATCTCCTATTACTACTTTGATTTCCTGCCTTCCTCTTAGAAGGACCCTTGTGATTACATTGGGCCAACCCAGGCAACTCAGGATAATATCTCAAGATTGTTAACATAATCTCTTCTGCAAAGCCCTTTTTTGCCATATAAGGTAACACTCACAGCTTCTACGGGTTAGGACGTAGACATCTTTGGGGGAATATTATTCTCCCTATCTTAGAGTGGAACTATATTATCCCCATTTATCAGACAAAGAAATTCAAGCACAAAGTTTAGTATGTCCACGGTCACACAGCTCATAAGCAGCAGACCCATGATTTAAACCCAGACAGTCTGGCACCAGAACCTGTGCTCAAAACTGGGATACTGGGCTTCCCTGGTGGCGCAGTGGTTGAGAGTCCGCCTGCCGATGCAGAGGACACGGGTTCGTGCCCCGGTCCGGGAAGATCCCACATGCCGCGGAGCGGCTGGGCCCGTGAGCCATGGCCGCTGAGCCTGCGCGTCTGGAGCCTGTGCTCCGCAACGGGAGAGGCCACAACAGTGAGAGGCCCGCGTACCGCAAAAACAAACAAACGAACAAAAAAACTGGGATACTTTTCTGTCCTGGCAGAATTCTGGGTTTCTGATGATTGTAGGGTCACCTTGCCGGCCCTGGATAGCCTGCAGAGAAAAGTCAATGTCCATCTTTCTAAGGACTGTCATTTGGGGAATCTTTGTTATAGTAGCTATATTCTTATACAGGAACCGATAGCTACTCTACATAATTAAAAATAATGATTTTATGTTATTCTGAGTGGTTTGAATCTTTTACAAGGAAAACGTACTCTTTATTCATTTCAAATGTGTTCCAGTTGGAGGGTATGGCTGCCAATCTGCCCACATCATACCCCCACTCACAGCTTTCAGGGACTCCACTGCCTCTGGGATGGAGTCCGAGCTCCTCAGCCTAGACTGAAAGCAAGCCCTTCACCCATCTTTCTGTTTCTCGTTGGTTCTCTTCCTGGGATCACCCTCAGGCCAAACTAGCGTTTACTGTGACCCCAGAACAGACCTTTGGCCATGCCCACCCCTCATGCTGCCCCCTCTGCCTGGAATCCTGCCCTTTTTTCCTGTCTCACTCCTGCCCAGCCTGTCTCACTCAAAACCCACCTGTGAACTCCTATTCATCCTTCAAGACCTAGCCCCTAGTTGCCTCTGGAACGTTTTTGCTTATCTTGGTTTTTCTGTGTCACGTTTAAGATTTTCCTCAAATGTCTGGTGATCCAGGTCATAGTTAATTTGCTCCCCACCCCCAGTCTGCACACACACACACACACACACACACACACACTCACTCACTCACTCACTCACACCCCTCCCAGGAAGATCAGGCATCTCCTTCTTTTGCTTCTCCTTGTATGTTCCTGTGTTGAAATAACCACACCAGAACACATTTCCTATGATCATTGTTTATTACTAATATTACTTATTATTTGAGGAATTGGATCTTTTAACAGCCTCCAGCAGCAATACATGACTCAAAATAAAAACAATACCAAATAACGGGATAAGCATAAGGATATCTGGCAAAGTCCTGATTGTTCCCATGAAGACCCCTCTGATTTTTAAAAATACTAAATTATTTTTAAAATATCATATGAATGAACGTGTGGTTGTCTGTCTTGCTGGTGCCCAGCACTTGCTGCTCTGCACACCTGCCTGTTTGCAGTGAATCCTTACACAGCTCTATATGGTAGAGGTTCCTGTTGGTCTCATAACCAGTGAAATGAGGCACAGAGAGGTTGTATTATTTCCTATTGCTGCTGTAACAGATTACCACAAACTTAGTGGCCTAAAACAACATAAATTTTTTTCTCTTATGCTTCTGGAGCTCAGAAGTCCAAAATGAGTCTTATGAGGCTAACGTCAAGGAATTGGAAGGGCTGCATTCCTTCTGGAGGCTCTAGGAAAGACTCTGTTCCTCGCCTATTCCAGCTTCTAGAGGCTTGTGGACCCTTCCAGCATTGGCACCACTCTAACCTCTGCTTCTGTCATCACATCTTCTCTTCCTCGCCCTCTTGCCTCCTTCTTATAAGGACCTTGTGATTATATTGGGCCCACCTGCGTAACTCAGGATACTCTCTCCAACTCAAGATCTTTAACTTAGTCCCATCTGCAAAGCCTCTTTTGCCTTGTAACTCATTTATAGATTCTGGGGATTAGGACATGGATATCTTTGAGGGTCATGACCCAGCCCACCAGAGAAGTGAAGGGACTAGTCCAAGATCACACAGTATTAAGCGACAGAGCCAGGACTCTAGCCCACGCTAACTCCTTCTGGCTCCAGAGCCTGTGCTCCAAACCTTCTTTCAACACTAGGCTTAACAGGCTGAGGGGTCTGTTTGTTTTTTCTTTGGGTCCACGTGCACTATCTGTTTTTGGTCCCAGCCCCATCCTACCCCTGGCCCTGACTCTACAGGCTCCCACTCTAATGCATTTGATACCCACCCCCACCCAGGTTTACATGGGGTCTCCCCAGCCTAACCAGGAGGGACCCCAGCTCTGCAACCTACCTGCCACCAGTGCTTGTTGAGTGGGTGTATGAATGAGTGAGCAGACAGAAGACTGCTATCTCCAGCACCTTCCCTCTAGCTCCTGCCTCTGGCTTGAAGATGCTCCCTAGCTTGTGGAGCCACCGAGGATGCCTGACCTCGGGACCTGGGCCCCTCATTCTCCTGGTGGATGTTGGTTCCCTTCCAGCCACTCAAACCCTGAAGGAGGGCCAGCCCTCCCCCAGACAAGGGGCACAAAAGCTGAGTGCCTGGCCTGGAGCTGGAGGACATGAGGTCCCTCAGTCCATCCCGTGGGCACGGCACTTTGTCAGGAACTTCCAGAGGCCAGTACTGTTGGGCTCAAGGACCAAAACATCCCAGTTGCCTCAGTGGCTTGCCTGGACTCAGCCCTCAGAATCCCCCTTTCTGGGCTCACAGCCCAGTCACTGCTGGCCCACACCTCGCCCCACCCCACACTTCTGCTTGTTTTCTGATCTCTGTTCTTCTAAGAAGCACCTCTCTCCTGCCTGGGGTGTTCCCATCCCCATCCTGGGCCTGCAGCAGCCGTTAGCAAGTTGAAAACGCAATTACATTTTGATTATTCTAGTGCTGGCCAGACAGAGGTTACTGTAAGTCACGATGGAATTGGGAGGGAGGGGGAGGCAGCACCTGGGGCCAGTGCCTGGGCTGACACTTGAAGATGGATGTGACAGGGACCTGTAGCTCAGAGGCTCAGGATTAGATCAACAAGGCTGGAGCTGGCTGGTTCCAGGAAAGAGGTCGTGTGGTCTCGGTTGACCCTCAGCTCAGGCAAAGCAAGGGCTTCAGGCTGGCCCTCCCTGGGAGAAGGAGATGCCAGGCTGAGGGCCCAGCCTGGAGATGGAGGATATGAGGTCACTGGGGTCCCTCTCCTGGGCACAGATGCTTTGCCAGAAGCTCCCAGAGTCCAGGGCTGTTGAGCTCCCAAACCAAGCAACTGCAGCTTCTTGTGGGTCTCCAGGAGTGTCACTGGCCCCCTTGGGACCCCAGGATTTTCTCTGAGCAGGCATACCAGGGTCTCTACCCCATGCCCGCAGAGGACAAACAACTGGCTTCTCCTACTCTCAGGCCGTGGCTAAGAGAGCCAGACTCAGGACCTGGGGACCCAGAGCCTCCTCCCTGGCCAGGGTCTGATAGGGGAGGAAAAAATATCTGCTGCTTCAGGGTACAAGGAATCACTCAGGTTTCTTTGTCCTGGGGAGCAGCCATCTCTGGGGTACCAAGGGATGAAAAGAGGGTTTGGCAAGTGGGAATCCTCTTAAGGGGAGACAGGACTGGTTCTGTAACATTGGGCTTTGCGGGGGTGGGGGTGGATTCTCCGCCTGACTCCGTCCCCACACAGACAGGTGCACCCCCATTATAATGACTTGGGGGCACCTGGGAAGCCGCTTGATCACTCCAACCCAGGGTGTCTGGGAGGCCTTGAATCATGGCACTCTGAGCCCTGGGCTGGGTTCTAAGCCTGGTCTGTGCTGAGCTCAGCTGGTGCCCACCACCCACACAGGCACAGAGGGGTCTGTACCTTTCACACCGCCGGCTGCAGCTGTCATTTGACTGTCCGGCGCTATGTGCCTCCCCTCCCCGCGTGTGCCGCGGGCCCCTCCCAGCCCCTAGCAAACAGTCACAGCTCTAGGTGGGGGGTGGTTCACGTGGGGGATTAGATGAGTCATCCCCGTGGGGGCAGACATACTGAGTTCCACGCACGCACGCTCGGTCGCAGAGCCATGGACGCAAAGGCACACCACACTCACATTCCCACACTCACAAGAGAACACACTGGGAGGCCAATGCTAGTCAAAGCCACAATCACACACCCAGACACACTGAGAGACAGACACCCCCCAACACACACACACACACACACACACACACACACACATCCCTCACAGACACAAACACCAGTACACACAGAGACAAATCAAGACCCATACAGACATATCCCACCCAGGATGCCCCCCAGTCATCAGCCCAGAGCCTGTCCCTACCCACATGCAGGCTCAGAGACACAAACACACACACAGCAACACACTGGATTCCCCAGACACACAGTCACAGCCCTTACTTCTAAATACAGACACTAACTCCATTTCTCTCTCTCTCTCTCTCTCTCTCTCTCTCTCTCTCTCACACACACACACACACACACACACACACACACACACATCCCTCATAGACACAAACACCAGTACACACAGAGACAAATCAAGACCCATACAGACATATCCCACCCAGGATGCCCCTCAGTCATCAGCCCAGAGCCTGTCCCTACCCACATGCAGGCTCAGAGACACAAACACACACACAGCAACACACTGGATTCCCCAGACACACAGTCACAGCCCTTACTTCTAAATACAGACACTAACTCCATCTCTCTCTCTCTCTCTCTCTCTCTCTCTCACACACACACACACACACACACACACACACACACACACGTCCCCTGATCCATTCCCTTACCTCTGCCAGCACCTAGGGCAGGCAGGACAGAGTGTTGTTACTGCAAGGATGCTCTGACCCATCACTCGCTGCGCGGATGCCACCCAGGGACAGGGTTCTGCCCTAGGGCCAGCCTCAGTCCTTCCTCCTGCCCTGGGCAGGTGAAGGAGGTCCCTGACCCGTCCCCTGGGCTGCCCCAACTTCCCTCCCACACACTCTGTGCCTAATGGTACATCTCTAGCTCCTTTGGAAAAAGGCTTTGGCTGCAACAGGGAAGATGGAAGTTCCATCTCAGGAGTCATCTCCCAGGAGGGAAGGGGTGTGACTCTCCGAAGGTCAAAGGGGAGGGTGAATCTGATGTTTTAGGAAGGTCCCATCCTGAGACAGATAATAGCCAAGGTGATGGCTTGATGCTCAGAAGGTCACCCTTCACCGACTTGTGACTCCTGGAAGGGCCAACCTCCTCACCTTTGCCCCTGTTGTTTTCTTTGCCTTGAATCACTGGCTGCAGGCCTTCCTTCTCATTCTTTAGGTCTCTGGTGTGTTCCTGCTGTAGGAGGCCTGTCCTGACACCCTGGTTGGATCAATCTGTCCTGTGCCCCCCAGCTCCTGGGCCCCCTGGCAGCTCTCCTCTCTATAGAGGACTTGCCTGTTTGTGAGCCCACCTGGCTCCAGCCAGCCTCCGTCTGGCGTGGGGGGGAGGTAGACCTGGAGAAGAGTGCAGGTTTGAGTCCCATCTCGGCCTCTGCTGTGTGACCTTGGGCAAGTCACTGAACCATGTGAGTCCAGGGTCCTTATCTGTGAAATGGGGATGGTAACAGCTGCCTCACTGGGTTGATGTGAAGATTAAGTGAGATTATGCACATGGTGGGGACTGTATAAATGGCAGCTGTATTATTCTAGCTCACTGCCTGGCACACAGCTTGGAAAATGTTAGTTGAATTCATCAGCCCTTCTGGTGCCCCCCCTTCCTGCCCCCACCTACCGTCCCTGTCTTGGGAGGGGGGAAAGTAGGTATGAACAAAAAGGATTGGAGGGCAGATGGAACAGGAGGCTGGGAGAAGGGCGATCAGGGCCTTCTGGCATCGCTGGGAGCTAGCTGCTCCAGCAACAGCCGGAGCCTGGCTGGAGGCGGTGCAGTGACCCACCTGTGCCCTCATCCTCATCAGCTAGGTGAGGCAGCGGGAAGAGGTGGAGCTGGGATCCACCTCTACATTGTGGCTCTTCAAAGCTACCTGGGGCCCACCGGCACACAGTAGGTGCGTTCTGAAAACAGAGTAGTCGGAGGCAGAAATGTTGAATGAATGCGAAAGGTATGAATGAACGGATGGAAACATGAATGGAGGTGGGATGGACGCTTGAAGTCTGGGGCGAGGAAGAACGAGCATCTCCCTCCCGATCTCTGGGTTGGGAGACCTGCAGCCAAGACCGGCCCGGGGCTCCCTCCCCTCCCTGCCCCTCCCGCCCCGGCCTCCCCCCTCTCCGCGGCGCGCAGCCTGGCGGAGCCCGCGCCCAGCCACAGCCCGCGTCGGAGCCAGCGCTCGCGCCCAGCCGAGAGAGCCCAGGCAGCGCATCCTTGGGAGGGGGTTGCCCCGGCCCCCTCCCCTCCAACCCCAGTCCCCGGAGATCGGCCTTCGGGGCGGGGAGGCAAAGTCCCGGTGCAAGATCGGGGGACCAGCAGCCGAGGACGCCGGGGAACCGCAGCCAACAGGTGCGGGGCTTGGGGGACCCCCGGGCTCGGGGTGGGGGACTTCAGAGGACCCTCGGCGGGAGCCAAGAGTCTCGGGAGATAACCTGGGTGCTTGGAGGCTGGGTCCCCGGCATGCTCTGCCCTCCTCCCGGCAGGCAGGCTCCTAAAGAATGCTTCGCGCCCTCGCTCCCCGCACCGCAGCCCGCACAGCCCCAGAGACGCAGGGAGGTCCCGCTGAGGAAGCGGGTCCGCCGGCGCCCGCTGGGGGTGTGAAGGAGACCCCTCATGCTCCCCGGGGGGTCTCCAGGAATCGGCAACCCTCCTACATACGTCCGGGGTCCTCCCTTCTCAGCCGGGGAAAGGACGGGTCTGAGCGAGCGAGGAGGGGCGGGGTGCGAGGCCGGATTTATGAATGAAGAGGGCAGCCCGCACGCCGGTCCAGCGACCCCTGGCGGCCACCGGGGCGCATCGCGGCCACGGGATTCAAGGGGGGACTAGCGGGGGCTGGGGGCTGACGGGCCCAGCCCCTGTGCCTGGGGCTCTCCCCTCGCTTTCGGAGAGGCTGTCAGTTCCTCCCTGCACCTCTACCCACACTGTGTGCGTGCGTGTGTGCGTGTGTGTGTGTGTGTGTGTGTGTGCGTGTGTGTCCCCACCAGGGAGGGTCTGGCAGGTCTTGTTGGCAGGGCGTGGGTCTTCAAAAGCCTCCCTTGACCAGTTTTTCAACCAAAAATTCAGGCCTGTGAACTGACTCAGGAGAGAACATTTAAATCAGGATGGCTTCCCCTCTCCAATCTGTGGTGTTTGGTGGACTCAGACAGACCTGGAATAACAGCTTTGTGACCTTGAGCAAGGGGCTCAACCTCTCTGAGCTTCTATCTCCCCCTCTGCAAAGCAGGGCTCTTAATAGTGGTAACCAGCAATGACCGTGAAGCCGGCTTCCGGTGCCAGTTTCTGGGTAAAGCACTCGGCATTCATTAGAGCTCATTATTCCTCAGCGAGGCCCTGTGAGGCTGGCTCAGTTATTACTCCACGGGATAGATGGGGAAACCAAGGCTGAGAGGGGTGAGGTAAGTTACCCAACTGGTATGAAATTGGGAGGCAAGGCAGATCTGTCTTTCTCCATCGATTTCAGGCTCTCCATAACCCACATGACTGTGAGAATTAAGAGGAAGCTCATCTGCAAGTTGCCTGGCACTCTCCCTAATGTTCCCTTTTCCTTCCTTCAGAAGGTTTCAGGCTGGGACCACAAACACCTGAGTGCAAGACTCTGGGTCCCCTGAGGGAAGTGGGCTAAGGCCTGGCCCAGGGGCGCCCCTCCCTTGGGGGAGCCTGGGATGTCCATCAGCTGTAGTGGCTCCTGAGCTCATGGAGCCCTCGGCCACCCCAGGGCCCCAGATGGGGGTCCCCACTGACAGCGGGGAACCGTCTCCGGTGCCTCCAGACTACGAAGACGAGTTTCTCCGCTATCTGTGGCGTGACTATCTGTACCCGAAGCAGTACGAGTGGGTCCTCATCGCCGCCTACGTGACTGTGTTCCTCGTGGCCCTGGTGGGCAACACGCTGGGTAGGTCTCTAGGTCCCTGTGGTGCTTCGGGCTTCCCCTGCGGACTGGGAGGGGTCCTGGGCCTTGCTTCTCTCCCCCTCCCCCAAGTCCCTACTGGGTACTGTGGGGGAAGGGTCTCACTGATGGGACCCAGCTAGACTGGGCGTGGCTCTGCCACCGGCCTCATCTCATCCTGCTCCCACCCCGCAGTCTGCCTGGCCGTGTGGCGGAACCACCACATGAGGACGGTCACCAACTACTTCATCGTCAACCTGTCCCTGGCCGACGTTCTGGTGACGGCCATCTGCCTGCCGGCTAGCTTGCTGGTAGACATTACTGAATCCTGGCTCTTCGGCCATGCCCTCTGCAAGGTCATCCCCTATCTACAGGTGAGCTTTGCCTGGGTGCCCCTCATGACCCCCCTGTCATACCAAGTACAAAAACCATGGCCTTGCGTAGGTCTCAGTGACCCTCAAACTTGCCTTTTAGACAGGACATGGCTCAGTACCTCGGCAGTGTCATGCTCTATTGTTAGCAAGGGCAGGCCGTCAGGCAGGACACTCAAGGACACAGACACAGACACAGCCCCATATACTCATACAGAGATACCCTCCAGGTCACACTCATAGACATTCACAGAGGCATGTCCGGACACATGTACAGTCACTTCCAGGTACACGGGCACACAGTGCAGGAGAGAGGCGCAAGCCCACCATGACAGAGAATGGGCCTGTTCCCTGACCCCAAGGGGGCAGCTTTGAGGTGGCGGGCTGGCAAGAGTCTCCTCCCCGGCCCTTCCGCTCCCGGCTGGGGCCTTCCCTCTCCCAGTGGTGGGTGTCAGGCTGTCCTGTACGGTTGTTGGGCCAGAAGGAGAGCTGGCCAGAGGGTTGCATCCCTCGACCCTCTCCCTGTACCCCAGAGGGCAGGGGGCACTCCTGGAGCCAGTGCCCCTGCGTCTCTGGCCTAGGTTCATCTCTGCCTCCCAGAATGAGGACTCTTTCCTCACAGCCTGGGGAAGGGATGGGATCCCAGGGCAGAGAGAAATGCCTCTTGGATTTCCCATTATTTGGAGGTTTCCCACTCAACCCATTAACTTTGGCAACCCTGAGAATAAAGACAGGCAGGTGAGGAAATCCACCTTAGGCAAGTTATTTAATCTTTCTTGCTTCAGTTTCCTTACCTGTACCTTGGGGGTAAGAGGACACACCTCAAGGGTTGTTCTGAGGATAACGAGAACAGTGTCCGGCATGTAGTTATTTCCTAAAGTGTAAATTATTATCCATAGTAGGGGAGCACCTACTATGTGCCCGGTCTCAAGCTGGACATTCTCGATCCATAATTTCATTTATTCTCACAAGAATCCTGCCAGGTGGAGGATACATTCCCATTCTGCATACGAGGCTCAGAGGGGGTGAGTGATTTGCCCAAATCTACACAGGCAGTTAGTGGTGGAGTCAGGATTTGCACTGCACCTGGCTGCCTGGTATTTCTGGGCTGTGAGCTCCATCACTCACCCCATGTCTCTGGGTGGCCCCCAAAAGGACTGACACTGTGTCCCCATGGGGCAGGCCGTGTCTGTGTCAGTGGCAGTGCTGACTCTCAGCTTCATCGCCCTGGACCGCTGGTATGCTATCTGCCACCCCCTGCTGTTCAAGAGCACTGCCCGGCGTGCCCGTGGCTCCATCCTGGGCATCTGGGCCGTGTCGCTGGCTGTCATGGTGCCCCAGGCTGCTGTCATGGAATGCAGCAGTGTGCTGCCCGAGCTAGCCAACCGCACCCGGCTCTTCTCTGTCTGTGATGAACGCTGGGCAGGTAACGGCGGGAGCCTTGGGCAGGTGTCCCTGAAGTGGGCACCTCCGGGGCACACACCCCCAGAGCAGACATCTATCAGGGCACTTTTGGGGTGGGCACCCAGGGGTGGGTATCTCTTGGGAGGATACCCTAGAGCAGGCATCTAGCAGGGATACCTCTGGTGTGGGTACCTTCTCTAGTGTAGACATCTGCCAGGGGTCCCTCCAGGATGGAGACCACTGGGCTGGGCAACTCCAGGGTCTCTCTGCCATGGCGCCTGTACGGGGCCCAGCTGCTTACTTTGGCCCTAGTCAGGGCAGGGTGGTATTGCTAAGCAGGGCAGGGTGGTATTGCTAAGCAGGGCAGGCCGGGGCTTCCCAGACTGAGCCCAACCCCTGCATCTCTTGGCCCCTGCAGATGATCTCTATCCCAGGATCTACCACAGTTGCTTCTTCATTGTCACCTACCTGGCCCCACTAGGCCTCATGGCCATGGCCTATTTCCAGATCTTCCGCAAGCTCTGGGGCCGCCAGGTGAGGCCCACTCTGGTGTCACTGTGTGGGCTGGGAGGGGACAGGGGTACTGGTCTGAGGGAGTAGACAGCCCTCTGCCTTCAGAACATGCCATCCTGGCTGCAACCAGAGAGGCAAGGCCTAGGCATGCGTCAAACTCAAGGCCGAAAGTGCTAGTGCCGGCCCTGGAACCGAATAGTAACTGGCATCCTTCTAATATCAGTAGCTGCCAGTTACTGCATCAGGCACGCCCAGCTAGTCTTGCACCCCCTTCACCACCATCCGTTATCCCCTTTTTTTTCTTTTTAATAAATTTATTTATTTTATTTTTTTTGGCTGCGTTGGGTCTTTGTTGGTGCACGCGGGCTTTCTCTAGTTGCGGCGAGAGGGGGCTACTCTTTGTTGCGGTGCGCGGGCTTCTCATTGCGGTGGCTTCTCTTGCTGCAGAGCACGGGCTCTAGGTGCGCGGGCTTCAGTAGTTGCAGCACGGGGGCTCAGTAGTTGTGGCTTGAGGGCTCTAGAGCGCAGGCTCAGTAGTTGTGGCACACGGGCTTAGTTGCTCCGTGGCACGTGCGGTCTTCCCGGACCAGGGCTCGAACCCGTGTCTCCTGCATTGGCAGGCGGATTCTAAACCACTGCGCCACCAGGGAAGTCCCTATCCCCACCTTAATATATGAGAAAACTGAGACCCAGAGAGGCAAAGCAACTTCTCCCAAATCCCTCACCAGCGAGTGGACGATCAGGGACTAAAACCCAGGTCTGTGGGGTTCCAATGCCCGGTTCAGTGCCACAACAAGAATAACACCTCCGTGTTGCTGTCCAAATTAGGCACTTTGCTTGCAATGTCTTCACAACTATCTAACCAAAGAAGCAATATTACCCACTTTACAAATGCTGAGTAAGGGCAACCAATCTGCCACGGCTGATGAGTGGCAGAGCCTTTCTGGTTCCAGGGCCTTCCTTCTTTCCTCTATTACACACTGACCAACAGCAGGGGTTTTTTTTGGAGGGGGGCGGTTTGCCATGGGAGGGCATGCTCAGAGGCCTTTGGTACTAGCGGGGTGAGTCCTGGATCAGCGCCCGGGCAGGGAGAGGAGGCTGGCCGGAACACGAGCAGCCTCACGCTCCACCAGCGCTCGCCATCTGCTCCTCACAATGCCCCGGGTCCACAAGGCAGGAGTCGCTATCCTTATCCAACAGGAAAAGCAGGGCTCAGGAAAGAAAAGTGAGTTTACCAAGGTCACATAGCTCTTGAATGGCTGAGCTGGCCCTAGATCCCAAGTTTCCTGAACTCTAGCCCCATGCCCTTCTGTTGTGGGGTGATTCAGGTGTCCAGTGTGAGAGAGGCTTTGAGAATATCTGTGGCTGCTCCAGGTGCCTAGAACCACCATAGGCCTATCGGCACTGACCTAGGCTGGGACCTATGCTCTGAGGCCCAGGCCATTCCACGCTGTCCACCTGCACGCCCCTTGCTCAGGCCTCCCAGGGTCAGGCAAGGACCGGGGGAGGCACGAGTCATCCAACCACCCCCGTCGCCACAGATGCAGGTGGTGATTTAAGGAAGATGGGTGGGTAGCTGGAAGGATGTTCAGGCCCCAGGCTGTGACCTGGGGGCTTGTCAAGGGTCCCCTACTTCATCTACAACTAAGGGTGAATAATACCGTCCCAAGAGACATATTGTGGGTGGTCTCACGATGAGCTAATGGAACACGGAAGTCCACTCAAGTCCAGAGTGTTGGTCTTTATCATGGATATTAGGCTCCTTCCTGCTGCAAGGGTTTGTTCCCTTGCCCACCTCCCCCTGCCCCAGGGTCCAGCAGGCCCAGCGAAGCAGAACGACCCTCCCAAGGAGCTGTACCCACCGCTGCTGTCTGTGTGTGCTGGACAGATCCCCGGCACCACGTCGGCCCTGGTGAGGAACTGGAAGAGGCCCTCAGACCAGCTGGAGGACCAGGGGCAGGGCGTGGGCGCAGAGCCCCCGCCTCGGGCCCGTGCCTTCCTGGCCGAGGTAAAGCAAATGCGAGCTCGGAGGAAGACGGCCAAGATGCTGATGGTGGTGCTGCTGGTCTTTGCCCTCTGCTACCTGCCCATCAGTGTCCTCAATGTCCTCAAGAGGTGAGAGCGCGTGGGGAGTGGTTGGGGGTGGGGAGAGGTGGTGGGGTCAGAGGAAGGAGCTCTCTCTGCTTCAGAGAAAGATCTGGCTCCACCGCTCACCCACTGTGTGACCTTGTGGGAGTAATTCTCTTCTTTGAGCCTCAATCTCCTCATCTGTAGAATGGGAATAACCGGCCTGCCTCCTGGGGCTCTCGTGAAAATTCTCTCATCTGGCCACTCAATCATCAGGTTGTTAGGGCTGGGAACGGAGTGAACGAGTGCACGGGACAATGTCCTGCATTCGTGGAGGCGACATCTGACGGGAGAGAGAATGGACATGTACTACAATGTCAGCCAGTGATAACTGCTTTGACGAAAAAATAGGGAAAGGGGATAGAGAATGACAGTGACAGAGGTTGGTGGGGTTAAAAATAAATGTTTTTTAGATGTAATGGTTAAAAACAAAAAAGCCTCTCTGAGGAAGTGACATCTGGCAGAGACTTGAAGGAAGGGAGCAACCACACCCACAGGGGTCTGGGGTGACCTGTGAGAGGCCATGGGGTGGGGGTGGGGAGGGGGGCAGGGCAAGACCCTGGGCTCTTTGCCATGAGACAATCTCAGTGTGTTTGTGCTTGGTCACTTCCTGGCTGTGTGATCTTGGACATATCACTTTGCTTCTCTGAACCTCAGTTTCCCTATTTAAAAAGTGGATGATGTCTATGACTCATCGTGCTGCTACGGGGATGGATGATAAAGTGGAGGGGGAGCCCCAGGGGGTCACACGGCTGGTGACTGAGCAGAGGTACCCTGGTCTGAGTTTTCCTGTCTGGACAGCAACTGCTGTCTCTGTCTCTGTCTCTCTCTCTGTCTCTCTCTCTGTCTCTCTCTCTCTCTCTCTCTCTCTCTCTCTCTCCCCCCCATCTCTGAGTGTCCTGCCCCCTGGTCCTAGGGTGTTTGGGATGTTCCGCCAAGCCAGCGACCGAGAGGCCGTCTATGCCTGCTTCACCTTCTCCCACTGGCTGGTATACGCCAACAGCGCCGCCAACCCCATCATCTACAACTTCCTCAGTGGTGAGTGGGCTGGGGACGCAGAGTAACTGAGGGTGGCAACAGTCCCCAGGACAATGGTCTCCCCATCTTCAACCCAGGCTGAATAAAGCATGTGGGGAAGAATACACCTGCTGCCTCCTGGGGATCAGGACCCTGCTCTGGGAACTCCCACTCAGGGGGAAGACTTGTCCCCGCCCAAGAGCCCTGGTCTGAGTGGGCGACAGGCCACACTCCCAATAGTGGCCAAAGAAGGTGACCAGCTCCAGGATCCAGTTTTGCAGATTATGCAGACCACTGAGTGGGGGGGAGCGCAGGGGCTGGGCCAGCTCACCTCCACCCCTGCGTGATGCACGCACAGCAGGACTGCCAATCAGCCAGTCTGGTCAACACAGGCTCCAGATGGAGCCCCTGCCTGAGAAGATGACTGCATAATCGAGGCATCAGGGGGAAGGGAGGGCCACCAGCGAGGCAGCCCAGGGCCAGGAAGCAGCTTCCCCATGCCCAGCTAGACACGTGCTGGCAGAGTGGCCCGAATTTGGGGGGGCTACCCCTGAATCCACCTGCCTCCAGCACCAGCCCTCCCACTCTCCCCTCTGCAAGTCCAGGCATCCCTGGTCCCCTGCCCCCCACCCCCCGCCCAGGCCTCCTCTGTCCACTGTCCCATAGCCCCCACCCCCTTCCACTACCTCCCGGTCTCAGGGTGGAAAGGCCCCACCCCGGGCCCCCGCCTGGGCTCAGCAGAGTGTGACTCACCAGACCTGACTCGGACCAGGCCTAGAGAACTGACCAGATGACTGCTCAAGCCTGGACAATCTTTGAGAAAAGGCTGAAAGGTTAAAGAAGGGGCTGGGGTCAATGCTGTAACCCTCACTGAGACTAAAGAATTACTCAACAGAGGCTAGCCGGGTGGTTTCCAGCTCAGAGGGGAGAACAGAAGAGACGAGCAACGGCAGAGGACACGTCAGGCAGACTTCCTGACGTGCATTTCTTCGTTTGGTCTACATTTACTGAGCGCCTGCTGTGTGCTCGGCCCTCTGCTGGGCACCGGCCAGGCTTGCGGGGCGATTGAAACATGGTTGTTCAGTTCCAGCACAATCTGTTGCCTGGTGTCCTCTGACGGTACAGATGGCTGTGGTGATCCCTCCTTCCCCACTGTTCCCTACCCTTTAAGCGAAGGCTTTGGAATTAGACCGCTGGTGACCTTGGGCAAGCCACTGCACCTCTGTGGAGTGAGGCTAGAGGACTCCAGGTCTTCAGGGTGCTGGGGTGAGCTGGGCGACAAACTCAGGTGCCCGGCACAGTGCCTTTGCAAGGGCTGCTGCCGCTGTATTTTCATCACCATGGGGCAGAGATGGGGAAAGCCTAGCCACAGATGGTGAGCCGTGAGCCCCTCCACCTGCCCGCCAACGAGGGCAGAGGTGACCTAAGCTCCCTGAGCCAGACAAAACGTTTTCAGCCAGGCTCAGAGCCAGAGCGCAGTCAAGGAATCAGATGAAAATTGCATTTCTCCTTGGGAACCTGCTCCAGGGCCTCTGTCCTCACTCTCCCTGGCAGTGACGAGGTCGCCTTGGGGCTCTTTCCTGCCCAGCTCTACCCTTCCCTCCCACCCCCTCACAGGCAGCTTGGCTGGACCTGCGTGGGTGTCCCTGGGCCCAAGGCCCCTTCCTGCTGCTTCTGTCTCCTTATGGCTGTGTCTTCTGTCTCTCAACCAAGGCAAATTCCGGGAGCAGTTTAAGGCCGCCTTCTCCTGCTGCCTGCCTGGCCTGGGTCCCTGCGGCTCTCTGAAGGCCCCCAGCCCTCGCTCCTCTGCCAGCCACAAGTCCTTGTCCTTGCAGAGCCGGTGCTCTGTCTCCAAAGTCTCGGAGCACGTGGTGCTCACCAGCGTCACCACGGTGCTGCCCTGAGCGAGGGCCATCCTGGTGGCAAAAGGGGGTGCAACCTATCCCCTGCCTGGGCTGCTCCTCTGGCTACTGGGGGAGCTGCCCCCACTCCTCATGGAAAGACTGCTGGTTGCAGTGCGAGGCCGGGGCTCCTCGCCTCGTTTTCTGCCTGTTTAACTCTGGGCAGTGTCACTTCCCTTCTCTGAGCTGCGTCCCCTAAGCGGATTCATGTGAGGATTAAGCACGCTCAAGAAAGTGGAAAGCTCTCTGTAAACTGTAAAGTGTTAAGGACAAGATTAACGTTGTGTTCCTCTCACTTGGCTATACCGCACAGTACCATCCATCACTATCATCCTTCCAGAGCTTGGCCCTCCTCCCAAAGACCCCTCTCCTACCCAATCATAGGTCTTCCCTGCAGTCTGCTATAAGGGTCCCAGCAGGCATTTCCATCTGGTCCAGGGGCTCTAAAGCCCAGGCTGCACTTGGCAGCGCTCCTTGAGGCCCATGTGAACTAATCTGAGCCCAGCCCCTCCCCAGTGGGAACAGAGCCCCACCCTCACCAGGTGCCAAGCGCACACACCACAGACTGGACCCCGTTGGTTGTGCAGTGGTAGAACACTCTCCACGAGGCCATTTGGTATGGAGGCCAGCAGCCTGAAGCAACTGTAATTAAAAGCCTGGCACTGAATGTTCCCTCTCCTTGTCATTGCACAAAATCTGTGCTTCTTAGGTTAGGAGTGAGAAGGTGGGGAGGCTGGGGGAGGAGAGAAGACAGTGCTGAAATGCAGCTATCTGCTGACCCCTCCCACCTCTCGTCCCCTAACACACGGGATCCCAGATGGCTCCTGGGCAGGTCTCAGAGCACACGTGCTCCTGCCCCCTCACGTGGCTCCGATCCTCTGATGCCAGGACCTCGATCCTGGCCACATCTGTCTGCTCATGAGCCCAGCAGTCTATGGAAGGTAAGGGGGGTAGGGTGGGCAGACAGCAGGGTTAACAGACCAATTTACTGTTATCTTCACCTTCTTGGAAATCAGGGCTTGCATTTATTTTCTATGAACTCACAGATTAAAAAGAGAAAGCCAGAGACTGGGCTAGACGTGTTCCATCTGCCACCAAGATGATTAGAGGGCTGCCAGAGGCCCTGATCCTTGCTGCCAGAGCAGGAGGTGGGAAGCAGTCTGAAGGACTGTCTGCTGAGACGAGCGGGAGACATCTGGCAGAGGCCAGCTCGGCCATGCGCACCGCTGGGTCTGCTTAACCTGATTAATGACCTCACCCGTCAAGAAGTGGGGCAAACCGCAAACCGCGGCTCCTGCCAGGGGCCCAGCCCAGGAATGCTTTAGCTCCCCTCCTCGTAGGCAGAGCAGGTGGAGGGAGTGGTCTGAGCATGTCATCCTGCTCTCCAGATGACTCGCCAGCCCAGCTCACGTGAACACTGCCACAGATGTGCAGCTGTTGCCAGAGGGTACAGGGTGTCCCGCCCATTCTCCACTCCCTTCCCGCTAGCCTTAGGATCCAAAGCTGTTTGTCAAGTTTGTAGCCAGGCTTGGAGGGGCAGTGTGTGGAATGAGGTGTGAGGGCTGACGCCCAAGCCCAGAACCAACCATGTCCACAAGGAAGAACCCAGGTCCTGGGTTCCTCAGCCCCAGCTGATCACAAAGGTGACAGAGTATGATTGACACTGTTCTAGACACAGGTTTCAGTAAACACTTGGCTCAGTGGGAAGAAACCACAAAAGCTTCCCCTAATGGCTGCAGTTCTACTCTGTCCTCTGCGGGTTGAACCCAGCACCATGGTGGGCCTCAGGCCTCTATTTTGGGGGACTCAGATGGACTCACAGGATGCCATGGAATGAAGCTCAGTGAACAGCTTCTGGAGAGCCTGGGACTATCTGGCCTAGGGAAGGGAGGACCTGGGCGAATGTGGTGGCAGGTTCCAGATATCTAGAGGACTGGCATGCAGGAAGGGGTGGAGTATGTTCTCGGTGGCCCAAGAGAGAAAACCATAGCCAATGGGTAGTGTTTTCAAGGTGGTGGGATTTGGAATCCACAGCAGGAAGAAGTCCCTACTAGTCCAGGAGGAAATGGGCTGCCTGGAAAGGCACTGAGTTGTCATTGGAGGTTGGCAAGCAGAGGCCAGACTCAAAGTGGGGTAATGGAAGGGGTTCTAGCTCTGCATGGGGGCTGGCCTCTGGGAACTGGATTCCACCTAACTCTAGGATTCTAGCACGACAGCAGCCCAGAGGAGAACCGGGGCTGAACTGCCTAAGCCTGACATAACCTGCCAGGCCTCACTGAGCTGCTTCCCCAACCAAGCAGGGAGGAGAGCCTGTTTTCTTATCTTCATCCCCCAAAACAAAAGGATTAGCTCACCATTACCCATCATAAGGTCCCCCAATCAAACCAAAACGTCTGGTGTCTTGGCTTCGGATTGAACTTTTGTCAGATCACTGTCGACGTTTGGTATAGACTGATTATCAAGCTGATGTGAAGATCCAGCTGGCAGATGTCTGCACTTAATAAAAATGGGGAGAAAGTTATGACTGCGTAAATGCAGTTTGTCTGGAAGATTAAAACTAGGGTTTGAGATAATAAAAAGGCCAGGCTGTGGAAAGTCTGGGGTGGCTGCTTCTAGCCCAGAATGCCAGCCCTAAAACTGTTATAAAACACACGGTCAGCTTCTTGGACTGAACCTGGCAAGGTTAGACTTAACCTGAAGTTAAGTTACACTTAACTTCAACCCAGTAAGTGAGAGCAGCCCTGTGGAGGCATGTCCCCCTGAGCTGTTTCTTTCTGCATGGCATGGTATATACTATGTACTTAAATATTTGTTGAACGAAAGAATAAATGAGTGACTGAATGGATAAGCATATGAACCTGTAACTGGGACGGTGTGGTGGAAAATGTGGAACTCCAGAGTTTTATTCTTGTATTGAAGCTTACAGTTGCACCAAACTTTTGGCCCCAAATGAAAACAACCACAAATAAAAAAAAAAAAGCATTGGCAGTGGGAGGTAGCAACTTGTCCCCTGGGGACTGAAGCCAAGCAGAGGATGGCAGGTAAGTATGAGGGGTCCAAGCTGCAGAGGGGTAGCCTGGCCAAAGATGCCCAGAGAGCAGACTGCCCAAGCTCCCTGAACAGGCAGCTAGAAGTCAACACACACGGACTTGTGGGGGGTGGAATCCAAGCCGCTGGACCCATGGGCAAATCTCTCACCCTGGTCAGATTCCATTTTGGAGAAACTGGGTTCATCTGACAAGACAGCATGGGTGAGGGAACACAGGTGCTAATGGTTAAAAGGCTGATGAACACTTACCGCTGGCGTCAGGGCACAGAAGGAAAAGCTAGAGTCTGGAGTCAGCTGACTGGACACTAACTCCATTGCAATGACCAGCATCTCTGGCACCTGGCGCAAGGCTGTGCCATTTAAATACTCAGGGATGTAAAAGGACATTCAATTTCCGGTCCTCTCTTAGGTCAGGCCCCTACCTGTGTGGCCTCAGCCCAGGTCCCCACTACCTGGCGGCTATGACGCAGACTCCCAGCCCTCTTTGTGAACAATGCTGAATCAGGCAGGGGAGAATTCTTTTTCTAGGAAGGGCAGGAAATGAAGAGAGGCCCACATGCTTCTCCCACCCTAGGAGCCAGGAAAAGTCCCTTGGTGCACTCCCCACTTTACAGATGGGCTGGTCATAGCATCCGAGAAGCTGTCATGGTGACGAAGTCCTCGAAGCTGAGCCGAATGTTGCCCTGCACAGCTGTGTCCTTCTCCCGGAAGGCCTCAGTCAGCACCTGCAGCTGGGTGCACACCTGGATGAAGCGATCTAGCTGCATGGCAGGACTGGCAGAGCGCGGGCAGTAGCGGGAGATCAGGAGCTGGGTGAACTGGGGGCTCAGATTGTAGCCCATCTGGGACAGAGCTGGAGAGGAGGGGCACACAGAGCAGACACAAAAACCTGCCGTGAGCACCGCCATCAACCAGCTCCACGGAGTACAGCAGTTCAGGAACTTCAAGGGGACTGGCACCAAAGCAGAAACAGGACAGATGTCCCGAGGGGCTGTCCAAAACGGCAGGAGCACACAGGGGCTCTGGATGCTCCCCTGGGCTGGAAGGCCCCCATCCCTCTTTCTCAAAGTCTCTGTTGTCTGTTCAACTAGGGGCCCGCAGGGTCCCAGAATGACACCAGTCTGTCCATGCTCATCTCTGACTCGTCTCTATTACAGACAGGAGCCTGAGCCCCCTCGGGTCACCCTGCCCCGAGCAGACACACACGAGAGGTGGCTCAGCGTGAGGCTATGAGGGCCTGCTCTGGAGTCGAGATTGCCCCTCTGCAAGTTGCTTATTAACCCTTGCTAATCCTCTGTCTTATCATCTCTAAAATTGGGATAATACTTACCTTGTAGGTTCTAGTAAGGATTAAAGGAGGTGATCGTGCAATGGATTTGGTGTAGTGCCTGGCACATAATAAGCACCCAGTAAGTGTTATTTGCTAAAAGTTATAAAATCATCACCATCTCCCCAGGCGAGGCTGCTGGGCAGTTCCAAGCCCACAGCCTCCACGCTGCTCCTCCTGTCCCTCCACCTGGGATGCTTCCTTCTTCCTCTCTGTATAATCTACCAGCTCAGGCTAAAGTCTCAGCTCCCCTTTTGCTATGTGGCCCTTGGGCAAGTCACCTAGACTAAGCCTCAGTTTTCTCACCTGTAAAAGGGTAATAATAAGAGATCCTTCATCTAAGCGTGGGGAATAAGAAGCAGTACCGATCACATGCAGAGAAAGAATGATGTAATATATGAAAAAAGCTTATTACAGTACCTGGCCCATAGCAAGCATTCAATAAATATTAGCTTTCCTGTGATAATATCACCCTTACAAACATCCATTACCGGACCATTACCTGACAACAGAGTAGGTGCTCAGAACAGGTCACCTCCTTTCCCTTCCACCAGGGAGCTCCCCTTCCCCCTGCTCCCGCCCCCAGGCTCCTTAGTCTGATTGAAATCCATGGCCAGGGCGAGGGGCTGGGTTCTGTGGGGAGCCCTTTCTCCCTCTCAGGTGGCAAAGCTCCCCGTCCAGTTCTCATCCCCACACTAACCAACCATCCTCTGGAGTCAGAATTGGAACCAGACCTGGAGCTGTGGCCTCAGGTCATCTTACCCAACTGCAACTTTTAGAGTGGTCTGGGTCCCAAAGCTGGGAATGAGATTGCCTTCTAGTAGGGCTGGCAACAGAAGCCACCTTTCTGAGCCCCTCTACAGGGCTCTTTCCATTCTGCATGCTAGAAACTAGAGAGGAAAGAGCCACACGAGCCACATGGACCAGTCTCAAAGTGCCCTCGGCTGCTGAATTTCCATCCCCAAGGCTCCCTGACAGCTGCGCCTGTCTCACCTAGTGCTGCCAGGAATCCCATCGCCAGAGAGTCCAGCCCCGATCGTTTCCCTGCCCTGGACTGGGCTCACGGCCCAGCCAGGTCACAGAAGGGGTGGGGAGAGGGCCTGTGCTGAGGGCAGCGTTTTGCAGTGCAGTTGGACACGTGGTAGCCAGAGGCTAGAGAGAACCCCTTGCTCTGTCTTAGGGGGCAAAGAGAAACATCCGGCTGTGCCTGTGCGCTGAGTCCCTGCCAGGCCCTCACCTTGCTGCAGCTCTGTGTAGCTAATGGAGCCCGAGCAGTCCCGGTCATACTGCTGGAAGAGGTTCTTCCACTGCTGGATGCACTTCCACAGGGCTGAGAAGCCGTAGACATCAATGTGGCCTGACTTGGTCTTGTCAAACATGTCTTGGGTGGGGGAGGGAAAGAAGGCTTCAAGACTAAGGGCCAAGGGTCCTCAGATACCACTGAGGCTCCCTTCTCCCCAGGCTGGAGTAGGACACTCCACAGAACCACAGGCCTGAGGCCCAGATGCCGGTACCCAAGATGCTCCCTCATCAAGTACGATACCAGCCTCCACCCCTGCCAGAACTGCATCTTCTCCGCAGGCTTGGCAGCCGACCCCCACCCTGCCATCTCCCACCAGGACAGGGAGTCCCATTCTGCAGAATGAGACACTGAGCTGGCCTATGATTCAGCAAGGTCTAGAACTTGAGCAAAGAGCTAAGGAAAAGAGCTCTCTAAGGGATCTCACCTTGAACCCAGTTTCCTGTGAGAAATCCTCCCTGGCCAAAAGATTTCTCCTCAGAATGGCCTCCCACCCACCTACCGTCAGACAGGAGGTGGCTCTGCCCCAGCCGGAGCCCATGAGGAAGGGCTAGGACTCACTTATCATCATGAGGCATGTCTCGTCGTTGAACGAGGACCAGTTGGAGTTGACCAGGGCCTGCTTCAGCTCCTTGATGGAGATATAGCCACTGTGATCGGAGTCCACTGACTGGAACCAGGAGTAAGCCTCGGGATCCACATTGGGAGGGGTGCCACCTGCAGGAAGGGGTGCCAACCAGGGGAGTCAGACGCAGGCCTCAAGACCAATCCACAGAAATGCTGGGAAGGGTCAGCCTCAGTGCCCCCCAGCTACCCCAAAAGTCTCACAAATCTGCCTACCCACTCCCTGTCTTCCATCAAGACAACATCCTTGCTCTAATGGAAGAGGACCTTCTGTGTAAACTCACGAGTATTTGTGGTTGATTTCTACTCCACAAATCCTTCAGGTTTTTCCTACAGTGCTCCAGCCACTTCTCTAGTTGATTTTAAGTTTCTAAGGAACAAGGACTTGTCCGGCAGATTAAGAATTCTCTGAAAAGGGGGATCATCTCTTCCCCAAAAATGTTTGCTGAGCACCTAACATGCACAGCCCAGAGACAAGCATTTTGAGAGTCAGGCAGCAGGGAGCTCTCTGGGGTGGGAAGCAGGTCTGGTCCATCTCTGGCACCAGGAGAGCTGGTATATTCTATCAAGAGCTACCAGAATGTGGGTGGCCACAGAGCTCCACGTCTCTTCCCTCCCCATCACCTCCGATGCCTGTCCCCATCTCCAAACCTCCCTGCAGACATCTGTGACACGTCCTCACCCCACACACCCAAAGAGCTGCCTAGAGCTGCCAGTTCCATACACAGGTATCAACTCCTCCCTGTTCCTACTGCACCTGCCCTGATTCAGACACCTCTCACCTGACTGCGGAACAAACCCAAAATCCTAACCAAATCCTCATGACAGCGACTCTCCACCACTTAGCACTTGTTGCCGAGTAATCTTTGTAAAATTCCACTGTTCTCACCAATTTCCCCCCACCTCAACTCAAAACTCTTCAAAGGCTCCCCACTGTCTACAAAATAAAGTCCAGCATCCCTAAAACAGCATTCCAGTTTCCCCACAATGTGGTCTACCCCCATCTACCTGTCACTCTATCCCCACTCTGTCCCCCTCCGCCTCTGTTCCAGCCTAGGTGCAGTAAGTAAGACACTTGGTCCTACCCAGACCTTCACAGCTCCCTATGAAGCCTTTACTCACCTCACCAGGTGCTCTCTGTCTCATACCCTCTTCTCCCTCATCTCTTTGCATCCATTTCCCACCCACCCTTCAAAACCCAAATAAAATGCTGCTCCTTCTATAAAGCCTTTCCTCTTCTTCCATCCCTGGACAGGCCTCCTTCCTCTCTCCTTTGTACTCCTCTCTATGGCCCTGATCACTCCACTGTGTACATGTTTTTTCCTACTCTTTCCAGGTTACACTTGGAGCAACTTGTGGGCAAGATCCCAGCCTAACTCATCTCTGAATTCCCAGGGGCTAGCACAGAGCCGGACACAGAAAGGGGAGGTGCTCAATTCATGCTAGAATTGGCCTCCTGGTTCAAGTCCCAACTCTCCCATGTGCGGCCTTGGTTAAGTTATTGAAGTTCTCTGTGTTTCAGTTTTTTTATCTGTGAAATGACAAGCACAACAGCATCTACTTCATAAGGTTATTATAAAGATACAATTAATAAATGAAAACCCTCAGATCAACACCTGGCACTATCCAAGCACTTTATACCTGCTGATTATTAGCGTTGCTGTTGTGGTTCAAAGGGCTTTGTGTGTCTGGGAGCTTTATGTGTACGTCAGATGGAAGAAAGGATCATTCATTTGGAAAGACATGCAGGGTGGGCTGGGGGTGAGGGGAGAAGGTGACAGATGAAAGCAGAGAAGCACAGAAGACCGTCTTGGGAAAAAGCCAGAGTTACACAGTATTGGTAAACCTGCTGAGTTGACTGAGGGCTCCTTCACACATGTAAGTATCAGAGACAGCACAGAAACCACTGTCCAGTCCCCAAAGTAAGGCCAGAAGGATAAAGGTTTGCCTGACTGAGGGACTAGTCTGACCTCCTCGGATGGGAAATCCAGACAGGCCCCACCCTCCTTCCTAAAACAGCTGCTGTGCCATGGCGGAGAGGAGGTCACAGCCACAGGCAGGAGAGTCTCTGTAATATGTGGTCTGCGCAGTCAGCATAAAACAGCTCAGGCTCTGGAAGCAAAGAGAGCAAAGATCCTTACTAGCCTGTGTGGTTTAGAGGAATTGTTTCATTCTCTGAGTACTGATTCCCCCATTTCTAAAATGGACCTACTTCCCAGGGTTGCTGTGATGATTAAATGAGATAACAGCAAAATAAAGTTTTCACAGAGGGCCTGGAATGTGTGCAGTCACATTTTCGCGGAGGAAGGCCTATTTAAACTGGGTCTGAAACGATGATTAAGAGTTACGATGGGGAAAAGAAAAAGCATGTGGCAAAGGCACAGAGTGTGTTCAGAGTACTCCAAGGGGTCTGGGGTTGATGGGAGAGAGGGTCTGGAAAGGCCCGTTGGGAATCGAGTGCCCTTAGGATCTTCCCTGTGGGCAATGAGGCACCTTTAAGGGTCAAACCTCTCTTGCAGAGCATGGTGTTCAACATTTAGACCCTGTATTCAGCGGGGTTAAGTTAGTGGGGCCTCCAGGTGACTCCACTGCAGGCGATATACGGATCATACTTTAAGAAGCACTGCTCCAGGGACTTCCCTGGTGGCCCAGTGGCTAAGACTCCGCGCTCCCAACCCAAGGGGCCCGGGTTTGATCCCTGGTCAGGGAACTAGATCCCACACGCATGTCACAATTGAAAAAAAAGATCCTGCACGCTGCGACGAAGATACCCTGTGCCGCGACTAAGACCTAGCACAGCCAAATAAATAAATATTTAAAAAAAAAAGAAAAAGAAGCACTGCTCCAGGGGCTCACGGGCGGCACTGGAGAGGAGAGAGGAAGCTGCAGAGGGTGAGCAGTTAAGAGACTAAAGCACATTTCTCCTCTCCACTGCAGCCCCATTATCTCTGGCCTCAGGCCCTGGAGGGATAAGCCTCACAGCCAGGGGTTTCTTTCCCTGCAGTGACCTCACGTAGGCTCCGAAACAAAATTTTAAAAGGAGGAGGAAATCCACCAGGAAGCTTCTGAGCTGAAAGCAAACAGCCAGCAGCCCCAGCTCTGATAAGATAAATGCCACTGGCTCACAGTGTTTAGAACCCCCAAGGTCTGAGCCTCTTCCTCGGCCACCTGCTGGGTGTGTATGCTAAGATGCTACAGCTTCCCAGCAGCACCATTCCCTGGAGGCCCTTCAGGTGCACCAGAATGGTTCCAGGCTGCCTCGCTGCTGGTGTGGTCTCCTGGGAACAAGCACTGCGAAGAGGCTGACTGAATGAGCCTGGGAGGACACAGGGGTCTGGGATCTCACCTTCCCCAACCCCGTCTGAAATCATTCAGAAATCTTCACTGAGCTTGAAGCCCCACCTAAGATTCTCTGCCTCCACTGAGCTGCCAAGCCCCCTCCCCAGCCCCCATTTGTCCAGTACCTCAGCTTTACAGTCTCTGCTCTTTATCCTTCCCCTATCTCATCCCATCACTCTCCTGCCTGCCTCGGCATCTTTCAGTGGTACGGCCCTTGCCATATCTGCTATCACATTAAATGCCACATACCTCTTTGCTGAGAATGCTCCAGAATGAGTCCTCTCACAGAACTCTGTTTACTAAGCCCCTCCCATTTGCCATACCCTGTGCCCAGCGTTTACCTGCAACTTCTCATTTAATCTTTATTAACAAACTTGTGAGGTAGTGACATTTACACATTTTACAGATGTGGACACTGAGGCTTAACGAGATGACGTCATTTGGTCAGGTCAGTAAGTGATCTGATCTCAAGAGCCCAAGCTTTCAACAACTATGCTATCTTACCTTTCTACATATAGCAGTCAGTCTCTCTTACACAGAAATGGGGTTTCTCCCCACGGTAGACTGTAGTATTATCTCCAATCATTTGCTAATCCACTCCCTCCCCTGCTTCCCTGCAAGAGCATGGTACATCCTCTCCACTGCCTGACGGCCTGCAGAGCCCCTCCAGTGAGAGGAGTATCCATTCCCATCCTATTGATGTCAGGCTTGACCAGAGGATGTGGTTTGGCCAATAAACGTGAGTGGAAGAGGTATAAACTACTTCAAAGCAGAAGCTTTAGGGGACATCGTGCATTCCTGCTAGCTCTCTTACTCTTTTTGTCTGCCACAAAAACAGTATATCCCAAATAGGGGCTGCTCCTCCAGCCTGGATCCTGGAAAGGAAAGACACGTGGAGCAGAACTTCAGCAGCCAAGCCTGCAGCTGCCGACATGTAACCAAGAGTAAATAAGTGTGAGTAAGGAACAGAAATAAACATTTGCCACTGTAAGCCAGAGATTTAGGAGTTGTTACCACAGCAAAGCTAACTAACAGACTTCTCATTCTACTAATGCAAGCTAAGCTAGAGACAAGATGCTAAGGTGCCGGAGACCAGGCTGCCTACACATCCACAAGGAGGGCAAGGAAGGGCCCTAGATAACTCAGAACAAGGTCAGAGGCACTTGGAGTCCAAGGTCCCTACTTACCTGGAGGAGGTGTTCCCTGTCCATAAGGCCCGGGATGCTGGGCACCATAGGAATTTGGAGGTGGTGGTCCATAGGGGCCCCCTGGGGCCGCACCACCATACGGTCCTCCTGGAGTTCCAGAAGGGAGCCCCCCAGGGTTGGGGTGTGCATAGGGCCCTCCACCAGCTGGTGGTCCGTAAGGCCCTCCAGGGGCAGGACCTCCTCCATATCCGCCACCAGGGGGTACCCCGCTAGCATACTGCCCTCCAGCATGGGGGAGTCCGGGGTAGTAGCTACCCGGAGGGGCTCCGGGTGCCTGTCCTCCAGCTCCTGGGCAGCCCTGCAAGAAGAGCAAGATATCAGTCAGAATGACAGGGCCAGAAACCAGCCACAGTATGGAACTTTACAGTTATAAGGCACTGCCACTGCCTTTCTTTCAACTGATCCTATAGGCTGAACTGGACTGGAATCATGACCCCATTGCTCAGATGGGGAACCTGAGGCTTCTGGAGGAGATACAACTTACCCAAGGTCACACTGCCACTGACCTGCAGAGGTAGGGCTGGAACCCTGCCCTCCTGGCTGCCCTTCCCTGCACACCAAGGGGCTCCACAGGGGCTGGTATCATGTCTGGTTTGCCACTTTATCCCTTTATCCCCAACCCCCAGTGCAGAACAGATGCTCAATACATATTTATTGTATGAATGAGTGGGCAAATTAATCAAACTGAATTCCAAATCCACCCCTGTGGTACCCCCATCTCTATCCGCAGAATTCACAGTGCAAATGTGATCTCCAGCCCATGCCCCTGACCCTCTTCAGTCACAAATGATGTATCTAGAGCACGGATTCATCCACAGCATGTCTTCCTTACCCTACTCTAGCTCATGATGCAAAACCATTTCCCCAGCCTCATTCATGGCTCTGTGAGACAGGTAGGCAAGACCCTATTCCTAAGGCAATATAGCCCATGGTTAAGAGTGAAAAAGACCAGTTCAAGCTTGCGGTCTGCCACTTACTAACTGGTCTAATGACTTACCCTCTCTAAGCCTAAATATCCTTGGCTCTAAGAGTGCCTGCCTACCTCCAGGTTAGTATGTGAATGAAATGAGGCCGGTCACGTAAAGGGCTCTGACACAGGCCCTCGCACAAAGTAAGCACTCAATACCCAGTAACTACTAACAGTAGGACTCTTCTATGGAGGAGGAAACTCAAGTCCAGAAAAATCACACAACAACCGTGTGGAGGGGCTGGGGCCAGAATCCAGGTCTCCTGGCTGCTAAGCCCAGGCCATGTAAACAGTAGAGCATACATGGGAGCACTCCTCCCTCTCTTGTCCCTGTCCCCACGCCACTAGCCAGGGATCCCTGAGGCTCAGAGTGTTCGGCTCCATCTCCCTAAATGGCCTAGTGGACCACAGCCTCCACACATCTGCAGTGAGTTCAAGGGCACAGAGAGCAACTGCGCCCGGCTCCGAGCATTGTGAGGACAGTACCATCTGGACACGTTTTAGATCAACCTGTAAGGCACACCGGTGGCCTAGCCAGTACGAGCCTGGATTTCCTCTTTTAATTGCGTTTGATAGCTTCCAGGACAGTTACCCTCAAGGCTAAGGCCAAAGTCACACTTCATCTCAAGAGAGTCTGCTTGCTCGGGGAGGAGAGGCTTCTTGAGGGAGGGCAGGAAGCACGCCCTTCCACCTTCCCCACTCAGCATTGTGGACCCTCTTCTGCCCTGGAAGCTGCCACAGCTCGTAGCAAGACTCCTTCACAGATAATGAAGTCACAGGCAAATCTCAATTCAAAACTCTGCTCTCATCAGCTGAGCTCATGCCCATGGGTCAGTGGCCTGTTTCCTCACAAGTAAAATATAATAATCCCTTCCTCACTGAATTGTTCTGCAGACTACAAGAAATGTATACAGCAGAATTTTGTTAGTTAAATTTTTAGCTAAAGAACCCCATCCGCCCCCCCCCTTTTTTTTTTGGCCACGCGGCTTGCAGGATGTTAGTTCCCCAACCAGGGACTGAACCCGGGCTATGGCAGTGAAGGCGCCGAATCCTAACCACTGGATCACCAGGGAATTCCCTAAAGAACCTTTTGATGAATAAAAATATTTAAAAACTGGCAAGAGAAAGTTGCTCTGGTTGGAGGTGGGAGTCCCAGAGCCCTGACCACATAGGCCCCTCCCCTGCTAGGCTGTGAGTGAGCCCTGCAGAAACCCCCCAGTGATTCAAAAGGCAGTTTGAAAACCATTAATACAAGAAACAGTTCTTACAACAGCGTCCAGCATAAATCGTAGCTCTACTGTTATATTAATTATTATTATTGCTATCAGCAAAGCCCTAGGCCAGGTAAACTCTTGGGGCGGGGGATGTGTATAAAGGAGAGTGAAATGTTCAAAGGAGCTCAGTTAATAGGAGAGGCACTGAAACACACTCTGTAACATTTAACAAAACAGCATAAGGAAACAGGTGTTTAAAATGGACACATAAGCCATGTGCCATGGGACCACAAAGGAGAGTGAAACCGGGGAGGGTTTCCAGGAGAAAGCAGCATTTGGATTAGGACTTAAAGAATAAAGACTCCCAAGGGAGCTGGAGAGGTGTGATGGGAGAGGTGCCCAGAAGACCTCTTCAACCTAACCCCTTCAGTTTACAGACGGGAAACTAAGGCCAGGTGAGGGGAAGAGACTGGCTTAAGAAACACTGTGAGCTGAAGGCAGAGGCAGATCACTCCCTGTCCATATCCCAGTCCACTGACTCCCACCATCTCCTGCCAGGGTGCTCTTTCCTTAAGCGACAGGGCACAGGATTCCAGTGTAGGCTAGAAAGGGGGATGGGGACTCTGCAGAGTCTGGGCACACCCGAAGAACAGGCTGGACACCAAGCCAGGAAGTTGCTGCTCCACAAGAAGTCGTGTGAGCAAAGCCATCAACTGTTCCTGGCTTACGACACCTGAGGCACAGCCCTTCCCCCAGGAAACAACCCCACGACAACCAAGCTAGTGCTGCCGGCCGGTCTTCTGACCTTGGTCCTATCACAATCCAGGGGTCTGGTGCAGCCTGGCCGCAACTAAACCCTTTCCTTTCTGCCCTGCATTAAAGCCCTTACGTGTACAGTTTACAAAGCACTTTCACATACATACAAATGCTACTGGCAAAATTCTGCCAACAATCCTCCAACAGAAAAAAGGAAGGTATTAGTAGGCCTATTTTCAGATGAAGAAACTGAGGTGCACAACTGTAAAAAGACTTCATTCATTCAGCAAGCATTTACAGAGCAACAATGTTGTGTTAGGCTCTGTGCTAGGCCAGGGGACACGAAACTAAACAGGGCCTGGCCTTGAGGAGCCCCAGATAATTATGATACAATCTGATCAGTGTCATCAGAAAAATCTACTTAAATGCTATTAAGAAGGCATGGGCAGAGGAATTGTTTCTGTTTGTCAAATGATAAATGAGCAATCAAATTAACACATGTAGGCAGTGGGTCAAGGAAGGCTTCCTGGAAGAGGCAGGAGTAATACTGGAACTGGCACTGAAGGATACACAGGCATTCTCCAAAAGGAAGGCAGTAAAGGACATTCCAGACGGAAGAAGAAAGACAAACGCACAGACCTATGAGTGAGCATGGAGTCGTCAGGGAGTGGGCTAAAAAGCAGGGGGCTGGGGCAAGAACACAGAGTGAACTCAGAAAGGCAAGCTCTTTACATGCTCCTTGTCTTATCACCTGTCCTGCTGCATTTCAGTTAGCTGGTGCATCTTAGAGCAGTTTCTCTCTGTCACACAGCAGTGAGCTCCCCAGGGGCAGACAGTGGGCCTCATTCATCACGGTAGCCCAGGGTCCAGCACAGAGCCTGGCACCGGCAAGCCGCCATAAAAATGTGAACAAATGAATACCACTCAAAAGATTTGGAGCTTTATGCCGGAGGAAACAGAGCGCTACAGAAGGGTTTCCAACAGGGAAGAAACGTGATCGGGCGTTGTTTAGAGAACTAAGCAGCGTTGGGTGTGAAGGATGAACTAGTGGGGGAGACGGCAGCCCAGGTGCTGGACAGGCAGGGCTTGAACCAGACAGCAGACTCAGAGAGAATGGGATGGATTCTGAAGCTATTTCAGAGATAGACTAGACATGACTTGGCAACTAATTAGGTTAGAGAAGCGATGGAGGGGGCAGTGAAGAAAGGGAAGTGTTTAGAATGACTCAGGTTTCTAGCTTGCACCAGAGGGGGAAGAGAGTAAAACCACAAGAATCCAGGCTGAGGAAGAGGGTTCCCAGGGACACTGAGTTGTTAGTAAATGTCTGAACCAGAAATGAAAACCAGAGTCCCTGATTCCATGTTCTTTTATACTACTCCATGCCATTTGCCAACCCTCTGAAGAGTTTTTCCAAGAGCATTTCATGCTGATAAACACAAGATTGTCAAAAAAAAAAAAAAAAAAAAAAAGACAGGAAGAGTTCAGCAATCATGGTTTCCAAAACATTACAGAAAACTAACCCTAGGTCTTTACTGATTGCAAATTACATTTGATAAATTTGGATGGGGGAAGGGGCAATTAACATTTTATTAAGGCTCTCACTGATCCTCAGTCCTATGAGGTAAGTGCTATGATCCCCATTTTACAGATGAGAAAATTAAGGTGCAGAGTTTAATCATGTGCCTGTGATGACGCAGCTAGAACTGGTAAGCTTCAAAACAGGGTCTGCATGACTCCACCACTCTACCCTCTTCTGGGTGTTCACCAATAAATGAGTGAGTGTCTACCACATGCTAGTGCCAGAGACTGTCCTAAATATATGTGTCAGATATGATGGATTTCTACAGTGGAAGGGGTTGAAGGGGAAAGGGTTGGATTAGGTAATCTTTCAGAGGCTTCAAGCCCAGAAATTAGGGAGACTCAGAAGAATCTTATTCTGTTTTCACCCCCGCACCTAGACCCAATTCGAGAGCCACAGTATTGTAAGAGACCCCAAAGACCTCCCAGTCCAACCTCTCAGTCGATGATGGAATCTCTGCAGCACCATCTGGAATCTCTGTTTACCTTCCCGCAAGTGGTGGGGAGTTCACCCCCTCCCAAATAACCCACTCAGAAAGTCTTACATTTTCTTTTGGCTCTGAGGGCTCATTCTTCTACCCCAAGACCCTTGTGAAGCCCAGAGGTGTCAAAGTTTGGTCCATGCTGAGTACTGAGGGGAAACACAAGCCTGTGTTTCAAACACAAGCCTGTGCTCTGGAGCTAGCCCCCAGCCCGCTGGAGGAGGTTAGAGCCCATTCTAAGGGGTTAAACAATCACAAGACTACAGAAGGAGTGGTCTGGGCATTCACCAGCAGAACCTCTTAAAATATTTCAAGGCCAGAAATCTGCAGCCAATAAACAGCGAGCCAAGAACTGTCCCAAGACTTCAATTACCACCTCTGTGCTGACACTCCAAAATCCTTCTCTCCAGCTTCATCTCTCATGAGCTGCAGACCTCATATCCAACAACCTCCTGGACCTTCCAAATCTATTCCTCCTTCTGTGTTCCCACTGCAGTGAAGGGAAACCCTGATGCCCTCCTGGACACCTCCTCTTTCCTTTCCTCCGTCACCTCAATTAGGCACCAAGTTTTCTCACTTCCACCTCCCAGCTCCATGTTCACCAGGTCACTGTTCTCTCACCTAGATTACTTCAACAGCTTTGAAACTGGTCTTCCTGCCTTGTCTCTCCTGCTTCAACACCCCGTGACAGTGCCCCACGGTCACAGCTCAAAGCACGAATGGGAGAAAACTCTTCAGGAGCTCCCCAACAACTCTCAGGATGAAGTCCACACTCCTCAAAAAGGCACATAATGCCCTTTAGGATCTGGTCCTTGCTTGCCTTTCTGGTCTTGTTACCCTTTCCCCCGCTCCTCTTCACTACAACTAGACTGATCTCCTTAAATTCTTCCAAATACTGGGCTCTCTTACTTGCTTCCGGGCTTTGTGAATACTATTCCCTCCACTGGAATACCATGCCCTTCTTCACCCAGCTAACTCCTACTGGAGATTCGGTTTTTGGCTTAAATGTCACCTCCTTTAACAAGACTTCCTTCCCTCAAGACTAAGTTAGGGGTCCCTCCTGTGCTAGCCTGACGCTTACTCCCATTTAATACTCATCGCACAGATTCTACAACGTACGTGTCTGTATCACTCTTCCCCTTGGAGTATTTACTATATGCCAAAACACCATATCAAGCACTTCATGTGGATTATCTCATTTAATCTTTGCAGTAACTCTTGAGGTAGGTACTCTTATCACCCCATTTTTAAAAAGGGGGAAACCGAGCCTCAGACTTCTGCAAGAAATTTCTGCAAGGAAATGGCAGAGCAAGGATTTGAAGCCAAATCTCGCTGGCCTCAGAGACCAAGCTCTTAAGCACTGAAATCCATCAGGCTGGCTCCCCCACAGGAACAAAGGGTACTTGAGTTTTACTCCTCCAACACCCAGTCCATGCTTGAGGACCCTGGGGCAGGATGCAGCAGAAAATTACAGGAGTTTTGACTCCTAACAAGAGGCTGGAATCCTCCAGGGCTATGTACTGGGTGGAGGGGAGGCAGCACTGACTAAGCCTTTGGATGCTTTCAGACAACCCACTTCCTTTCTTGGAACACTGTGGACCAGGAGCTGGATAGGAGGAACGAAGAAGGTATGATGGGAGACAAGCATTTCTTCCTCTACTAGAGACACATTCCTCTCTGTGCTCCTTTTCAACATTTCACTGAGCATAAGCCCAGGCAGCACGGCATGATAACAGTGACCCCAGCAGCAAGAGCTATGCCACCACACTCTGGCACACACTAGGTATCAGCAATGCGCCAAGCTCCCTACAGGCTTTATCATATTTCATCCTCTTTTCAGCCCTATGAAGTACTATTCCTCCCTCTTTACAAGTGAAGAAACCGAGGCTCAGAGCCCTTAGATGATTTGTCCAAGGGTGTATAACTATTAAATAGAATTAGGATTCTAGCCCAGTTCTGTCTAACCTGGAAGTTCAGGCTCTTAATTTCCAAGTCACTGCTTCTAGGATGCATACAAATTGTCTCCAAAAGCTTATTAAAATGTAGATGCATGGGCCTTTCCTGGGTACAGAACAGGTCTGAGGTGGAACCCCAAAATGTGCTTTTTTAACAAGCTCCTAGGTGATTCTGATGTAGACCATCCACTGAGAAACAAAGTACTATGGCAATGTTTTCCCAAACTGTGTTCCTCAAGAATACCAGTGTCACCAACATATGACCAGACTTATGTCATATAAGTGGGGTGGGGGGTTCCATAGTTAAGTAAGTTTAAGAAACACTTCATATTCTATCCCTCTCTGGCAAATTTTGCCTCTCTGGCAAATTTACAATGTCTATTAACAAATTAAGAATTCTGAGATGGCCTGTGGTTAACAGGTTAACAAAACTCATTAAGCTGTATTTAACAGTGTATTTCCCAAAGTTATTTAACCACAGAATACTCCTTTATTAGCAATACTTACTAACATTCACAAGCCTCAGCAAATGCAGCTGAGCTTGGGAAACACTGCTAGGTTATACTTCCTCCTAACCCCAGCCCAGGCTGGCCTCTCTCCTTCCTGCCTCTGCTAAGTATGCAATGACAGAAACTCTAAGTTCTAGCATGGGCACTCCCTCACTTGCCATGTGTGACCTTGGGCAAGCCACTTAACCTCTTTGGGCTTATTCCTCAGCTATAAATTGGGGGAATAATCCCTGCTAGCCTGCTTACAGAGCCTTCATGATTGAGATAACGGATGTCCAAATACTGTGTGCAAAAACTGTACAGGGCTGCACTCCCTACGAGGGCTCTTGCCACATCTTCTGATATGTGATTACACTCAGCCCAGCGCTTAGCAATATCCCATGGGACCTCGTTTTCCAATTTTTCCTGCATGGGTTTTATCTCCTAAATTAGTGTGATCTTAGGCAACTCAGGAGCCCTCTCTGAGCTAAAACGAAGGGACTCTTCTGAGGGCCCTTCCAGCACTGGCCTTCAAGGAATCTAGTAAAAATCAAAGTACTAAAAGGTAACACCTGTCACACTCTTCATAGTACCAAACGCTTTACAAGCATCACTCCATTACTCTTCATAACAGCTCTATGAAGTAGATCCTATTATTTGGCCCTATTTTACAGAGGAGGAAACTTCAGCTCAGAAAGGGCTCAATGGCTCAAAACTATTTAAGTGATGGAGCCAAGGTGTGAACCTTCCTCTGACTCCAGACTGCACTTCACTACTCTAACGCTCTTGTTAGCCAACAACGGATTCTGGCCACAGAATCGCCTTGCTGTGGTGTTCTTGCCTGGATCAAGATGGGCTGGCAAGTGGGGAAAAGGCATTTGCTGACAGCTCCGGGCTCTGCTGCCTAACTGCCTGGTGACTTCAAATAAATTCCATGTCTCCTTGGGTTTCGCTTTCCTGTGTGTGAAATGGAAGTGTTGGACTCAGTCAGTAGTCGAACAAGCTCGTTTGCGCAGCCTGCTAAACCCACAGGTTCTCCTGATTATTCAGATGCAGTACGTCAAGGGTGTACTTTTATCAACTCCCCAAAAGATACCGACAGAACCAGTGCTCTAAACGTTCTGTTGGCGTTGATGACCCCGCCTGTGGCCCCAGCGGGATCCTGGGAAAATATGGGGCCCAGGCGAAGCCCAGTCTGACTCTGTGGGGTCCAAGAACCCCAAATCTTCCCGTGCACGACGTCAAAGGGGGCGCGACACGACCTCCCAGACGTGCAGTCCTGCGTGACGTGAGCCAGGCGCGACCGACCATCCCTTTTCCCTTCTCTCCTGCGCGAAACCTCGTTGAAGCCAACCTCAGCGTGGGAAAGGCGCAGAGGAGGCGGGGAGAAAGAGAAGCAGGGGATCCCGGGCCTGGACTTGGCGAGGCACCCACTTGGATTCGCCCGCCCCTCACACACTCACCTGCCCGTAGGGGTAGCTGGCCATGGCGACTCTGACGTCCCACGTCGCCGTGGGGCGGGACTTTCCGTCTCAAACCCACCTCCTCCTGGGCGTGGGGGCGGGACCTATTCTGATTGGATGTCCGCAACTACCAATCCTAGGCGCATGGGTCGACGGAAGTGACGCTATAGGGCGGCGATTTGGTGCCTCCCAGAGACGCCAGAGAAGCTAAGGATCCGGAGGCGTTCCCAGAAATCTTCTTCGCTGTACTGGCGCACCTGTTCCTCTTTTTCCTGCCCTAGAGTAGGCTCCAGGGCTGGTCGGGCCCGGGTATTTAGGGCGAAGCTTGGGTGGTGTGTTGCAGCGGTGGCCATGTTTTAACCTGGCAAATGGGACGCATGATAGTGGCGTAGTTGCTGTCGTCACTCAAAGTTTCCAGCTGAGGAAGGCCCAGGCGGTTACCGTGACGACGGGGAACAGATGGAGGCCTCCGGGGAAGGCTAGAGGCAAGGGCGAGAAGTTACTGCGTTCTAATGTCAGGCACCACGTGTCAGTTAGCAGCTTTGGAGTGGGATCTATGGTGTTTGGACAGGAAAATTGCAAACCGTCAGAATGGGAGGGAAATTAGATCATCTAGGGCCCCTTCTTTCATAAATGGGGAAACTGAGGTCCAGAGAAGCAGTGACTTGCCCTAGTTCAGTATGGGTTAGGGGCAGAGTGTAACCTAGAACTGGGGTCAGTGAATGTCCCAGTTCTCATCAGGGAAGTCTTGAGGACTGGTGCCAAAGTAAGTAAAATCCTGGTGACTAAGTGACCTCATAGTCATGTACTTGCCTGTTCATGGTTCAGGCTCTCCACTTGTTTGCATGCTCATTTAATTTGTTAGTTCTTACATGCGGGCACAGATTGTGTCAGGTTTTGCTTGTCATTACATCTCCAGGACCTGTATTTTTAAAAAATTAATTAATAGTATTATGAGGTGCTTTCCATTCTGGCCCATCTAACCATCTCGCCAGTGTCACCTACAGATTGGCACTTGCCAACTACCTCTACAAGGATCAGATTAAGAGCTGCTGTAGCTGCTGACCTTCAACACCCCCTGAAAGGAGTTCAGAGTGGAGATCAGGAATGAGGCACTCTGTGCTCTGGGAAAAACTGGCAGAACGGGTTTTCAGATAGAGGAGACGATTTTATGAGCCCAATTCTTCATCTCCTCGTATCTAGAAAAGCAGGAAAATCCTCCATGGTGACATCTTCCCCTCATGACTAGCAGTAACCTTCTGCAAAAAACATGTGCTTGACCGTGTGTACTCCCCCTTCACCAAAATCACATGTATACTGATCTTCCCCCCAATCTCTTTGGAGCAGTTTTTCAGATCTATCTGAAATGCTGTCTCCTGGGCTGTAGTCCTCATTTTGCCCCGAATAAAACTTAACTCACAACTCAAGCTGTGCATTTTTTTCAGGCAACACCAGGCACTTTCCAGAATCACAGTGCTGATCATGCTCCTTGCCCACGGGAGAGCCTACAATGGCTCCTCTTCATCTCCACCTGCAAAATAAGGCCCAGCCTCTGCGTCGTCACCCCAGGCCCTTCACAATTTGGCCCAACCTTCACTTTTTCAATCCTGTCTTACAGTCCCTGTCTGTCTGCTGCTCTGTGCTCCTGTGTTCAGTTCCACCATTCAGCCCCCTTTCTTTGGAATGGGGATCTTGATTTTACCCCTTGCTAACTCTATGACCTTGGGCAAGTGATTGAACTTCTGAGTCTCAGTTTCCTCAGCTGTCAGAAACCAATATGTAAAGAGATCCGAAAAAATGAGCTTATGGCACCTGTTCATGCCCAGACTTATGCTCAAACCACTCCTTTCCCGGAACCAGCAGCCCTCCCAAGTCCAGTCCTTCAAAGGTCAGTTCCAATCCCGTCCTGCATCTAGCCGCCCCACATTCCCCGCAGCTCCAGAGTTAGCCACGCTCTCGCCTGCCTCCCAGTGCCCTTGGTACTGTCACTGTGCTATATTCTAGCCTGCCTGTACACGAGTTCTCTTTGATATGTTTCCCAAAACCTGTTCCTCTCCTTCATCTCCAAAAATCCACCCAGCCTCTCAGGCCAGAAACCTAGGATCATTCTTGTGTGGCCTCTGTTTCTCCACATACTCTCCCACTTCCCTGTGCTCTAGTTCAAAAATAGACCCATATCTGCTCTTTTCTCCAGGTTTGCACTGTCACCCTAGTCCAAGACACCGTCATCTGTGGCCTGGATCATGACCATAGCTTCCTGATCCACGTCCCTGCTTTCACTCTTTCCCCCACATTCTATTTTTCACAGGGCAGCCAGAACGATTGTCTTAAATATAAATCAGATAATGTCACTCCTGGACTTAAACTCCTTCAGAGGCTTCCAATAACTCATAAGAACATCTAAACTCATCCTTATGACCTTCATGGCCCTACATAACCAAGACCCTGCCTGCGTCTGCAGCCCCACTTCCTGCCACAGCAGTCCTCAGGTCACTCCAACCATGCTGGCCTGGTCTCCACCCCTGGAACGTACCAAGCTCATTCCCACCTCTAGATTTTGGATTAGCTCTTCCTTCTGTCTGGAATGCCCTTCCCTTGGCTCTTCACTGGCTAGCTTCTCCTTGCCATCCAGGTCTCAGTTCAAATATCCCCTCCTTGCGTGGGGGAGGGGGACATTCTTTGACACCACAAATACAGTAACATTGCCCCTACACACATTCTAGTCATCTATGGTATCACTATGTCTCATTCTTTCATAACACTTGTCATTACTTGAATTGTTCTCTTTAAAGTTTACATGTATATCGTAGGATTGTCCTTTTCTTATTCACTCCTCTATCCTCCGTGCCTAGAATAGTGCCTGGCATGCGTTCAATGACTATTATAGTTAGTAGTAGTAGTAGTATCTTGTATTGAATGCTTACTAGGTGCCAGACATTGTGCTAAGTACAGTGTGTTTCATTTTCACCACAGTCCTTTGACATAGATACTATTACCCATTTATAATGAGGAGCTGAGGTTGAGAGTGGCTAAGTGACTTCCAACTATCAGAAGGAAATGGAGAAGGCAGCATTTGAAGCCAGGTCCACAGCCTTTTAACTACTCAGTACTTAGTAGTTGGTAGGTCTTATCTTCTTTACCTTTGTAAACCAGCCTCCCCCCACCCCCGCCCACATAGTTCAAAAAACTGGTGGAATCGAACTGCAAAATCTCAGGAAGAAGCCCTGCGGTCTGGGTTGAAGGTCAAGGGAGAGAGAAGAGTGACACCTGGCTTGCAAACTGGAGCAGTGTGAGGCACGCTTATTTTACTCCACAAACATATTAACCTGTTGAGTTCCCACCATTTGCCAGGCTCTGTTCTAGGGGCTGAGGATTAAGCTATGAGAATTTCACGCCCCAGCCCGGGGCTCTGCCCATCACAGGGCCCATACGAGGACATTCTATTGGATGTCTGCTATTTGGGGGCAAGGCTATCCAAGTCGTCTCTCAGGCAGTCAGAGACCAGCCAAAGCCAAGTCCAGCGCTGTGCCTCGGAAGACCTGCAGCAGGACCAGGTGTGTTTATTTTGGAGAGGGCCGGGTAAAACGGAGATCAGGATCTTCCAAAGACTGAAAAACAATTAACTAATTTCCAAAACCTCAGCTACCTGAGGCAGACAGAGGTGGGTGGAGAAGTTCCTGTTTTTGTTTCAGCTTTAGCCAAAGGGGGAAACTTGGATTCCAGCCCTTTTTAGAGCACAGAGTACTTTCCTGAGTTCATGGAAGCCCCATGGTTGACCCATTAGAGGTGAGGCATAGCTTGGTCATGGAAGGACCATCCACCGGAAGCTATGGCCACCCCTGGAGACACATCATTCCCTCCAGGCCTCCTATCTCAGCGCCAAGCCCCAGTATTGCTTACTGAGAAGGATACCAATACCCACTTAATTACTATGGGATTAATTCTCTTTGATTCCGACTAGATCCAGTTCCAAAATTTAAATTCCAGTTGCATGCCTTGGATCAGAGGGTGATTTGTAGCTTTCCACAGAACCAACAGAAAAATGAGAACAGCAGACAATTGGCCACACTCCCCTAACATAGCATTATATGGAGGCTGCACTGATACATTCTATTCCCATAAACTATTCAGGACAACGACACAATGATCTAGTCTTACAGGGGGCTTAACGGACCACATGTGAAGAGTCTAGATTCTGTTGAGTTCTGGTGACAGGGAAAAAATACTATGACAGAAAAGAAGACAAATTCCAGAAAGCATCAAAGTCAGGGATTTTTCTCTGCAGAATAAACACGCAGCAGCCTTTTCTCCATCTTACAGAGCAGAGGGTTTCTCAAATTAAGAATTCCCTGTTAGGCAAACCTGGCTCGACACAGCCTCACGTGAAACCCTTGCTTCCCACTGTCTCTCCCGCTCGCACTCCACATTCCAACCACATGCACTGTCTCTCATCACTCAGCGTGCTGTCCTCAGTCATCTCTGGACCTTGACATGTGCTGTTCCCTCTGCCTACATAGATCTCTGTCTAGACAAGATTAGGTCTCTCAGCTCTGTGCTCCCCTGGCGCCTGGTACTGCCCCATCATCCCATGTTATTGTAACTGCTTGTTTAACTCTCTGCTCTCCACCTAGACACTGTGGAGGCGGGGATCCTGTCTGTCTAGTTTGCCTCTGAATCCCCAGAGCCTGGTACAGTTCTGAGCACAAAGTAGAAAGAGGAAATGGACTCATCAAGTTAGATGAGTCCAATCTGAATGATCTGTGTGTTGCCTTCAAAGCCTGGAATAACTACACTAAGCAATGAAGACAGACGGGAAAGTGAGAGAGCTGCCTGAAAGGAGGGGAAGGGGTGCACCCCTCCTTCCTTCCTCTAAAAGCTTACCCAGCTCCTGAACTTACCAGCAAAATCCATGGATTTTTTTTTTTTTTTTTTTTTTTTTGCTGACCATGGTAACAGAGACTATAAAATTCAGCTTTCCATCTGGTTCTTCATGGTCCAAGAGAATACAGCAATTTCAAACTCCGGGGAGACAAACACTCAAATCATGAAAGCTTAAACCTAGCCTTCGCAGAGCCCCCTAAGAGTAGTATGAATTTGACTCAAGAAGAAAAGTGAAGAAAACATCATTTACTCTGTAAGGATCGGTTCCCTGGTGGTCCTCAGAGGGCTTGAGTTTGATGTTTCCTCATAGCGATTTTCCCCTTCTGGCCTTCAAAGCCAACCTGCTCAATTCAACAGCTGGTCCTTGCTTCCCTTTCTTTCTACTCACACCAACGTGCTTCTTATCACGAGGCCCATCATCGGTTAGTGCTTCACAGACTGGGTGGAAAGGAAGCTGGCCTTCCAATGGGAGTACTTTAACATCTGTCCTCGTCCGCTGTCCAAAACTGGCTGCTACTTCAATGCAAAGAGGATGAGTTTGCTTTTTAATGTTTTATGTTAGACTCAGGGTTAACTGAGAATTGCTGGTGAGAGATAAAATAAGAATTGGCTCCTTTAGAAACATCATGTGAGGCACTTGGCATGCTCAGGAGTCTGCCTGATTTCATTTCCCTGGCCATCGGCACACCTCTGCCCCTGGCAGGAAAAAAAATAGGGCAAAGGTTCTGAAAACCTCTCGGTATTGGGGGCTCAATGGGAGAAGGGAATTTTCAAAACTGTGCTGGAAATGCCAGCTCAGGAGAGATTTTACGGCCAGTTTGAAGGCTTCAGGCAGTTTGGATAAGCATCTGGACTCTGGGTACATTTCTCAGCCTGCTCTGTGATCCCTTTGAAGTTTATCCAACTTGAATAAACCTTCCAGAAAGCTGGGGCCAGTAAAAAACCTTTCTTTGGAAGTCCCTCTGGATGTGCCCTGTTGATTTCTCACAGAGCAACCAGCCCATCAGGACAAGAGATCTGAAAAGCAGAAAAGGAAGAAGCTTGAGATAGAATGCTTCTGTAATATTCAACTTGCTGTCTTTTTTTCTTTTTCTTCCTAGCCTTTTTACATATGGAGAAGGAGGCAGCAGATAGATCAGCAAAGTCCCAGTGGACTTTGAGGACAATGAATTCAGATCTGATTGTGGTTTGCCCATGACCCCTTTGCACTGATGCAATCTGTTTCTGAAGGCCTAGACTAAGAGGTACAGGAAAAGCACCACACGAGCTAGATTAACAAAGAATAACAAAAGATGTCATGCGCCGTCCAGGAGAGCTGGTGACAGGGCCATGCACTGGTACAGGCAGGAGTTTCCATGTCATTTCCTGGAGAAGCAGCAGTCCCTCGTTGCCTGGGCCAGGGGCTGCGACCTATCGTTCCTCCTGTTTGCACAGGCTTTCTAATCATGGAATTACTGGAGCAGCAAGAAGAGAACCATGTGTGCTTGGAGGTGCCGCCAGGCAGATGAATGCACCTCAGCAGCAAGTGGCAGTTCCCAAGGTGCACCTGGACTGGCTTTGGGTCACACCCAAGAAGAGGTGGGTGGGGTACCAAACACTGGTTTCTTAAAGGGAAGCAAATAGGGAGAGGCCTTTATGAGCTGCAAGCAGGGTCTTCAAACCCACCTTTGGCTCACCCATGGGAAGAGGCTGAGCGATGCCCCGTCTCTGACTTGGAGAAGTGTGCCATGAAGGATAGGACACAAGGTCCAGAGGCCCAAAGGTTGACTCAGGAGTATCTGGAGAGGAGAGCTGAGCTGGGGGCCACCTATACAGCAGCATCCCACAGCTTGACTGGTTGACCACAGACGATGAAGGAAATGCCCTCTTTTGACCCTGGGACCAAGTGACAAGAGGAGGATGACAGGGAGATGCAGCTGCAGCCCCAGAGAAACCCCACTGGAAGTGAGATTGCAGATAGTTTTGTTTCTTTGTTTATTGATAAAAAAATATTAATAGCAATTAAAAACCCAAAACATTCACAACCCATCCAGAATCCTATAAGTTTTAGCCATTTGTTCCCAATGGAGTCCTTCATCTGATGGAAATGGTGATTTCAGCCAAAAGGCCCCTTCATGTTTTTCATGGGTGGGTACTCTTGCTCCATTGGCATGGCCCCAAAGCAGTCAGAGGGGTTACAGTGGCCGGCCTTGCCCGGTGGGCCCATGGAGCCTGGGGCGCCAGGGATGCCAGGAATGCCTTGCTGGCCCATCGGCCCAGTTGCACCCATCTTGCCATATCCTGGAGGACCTTGAGGACCTAGGGAGGAAGGAGTCAGAGAAGGAAAATCAGGAAACCCAGATCACAAGAAAAGAAAACATAATAGTCATGGTAAATAATACCTTACATTTGATAAATATTTCTCCAGTTACACCATATTTTCATGAAGACCTGATCTGATCCTTACATTAGTTTAACGATAACAATAATACTACTGGCTAGTTTTATTCAGAGTTTCCACGTGCCAGGCACAAGGCAAGTGCTTCTTCTGCATTATTCATTGAATCTTCACAACAATTCCATGAGAAAGAAACTATTATCTCATTCTGGAGACGAGGATACAGGCTCAAAGACGTCGCCCACCTGGTAAGTGGTGAAGCTACACCTCAGAGCCAGGCTATGAAGCTTTAGCCATTTCCCTCTTAGGCTCATCAAGGTCACAGAGACAGTAAGAGGATGAGCAGGACCTGGACTTGCGTTCCCTGGCCCCACCACATCGAGCTCTCTTCCACTGTGTGGTGCTAGCCCAGGTTAGGACTTGCGGGCAGGCACTGGGTCTTCCACCGCATCCCCAACACCCGCCCCCCTCCCCACGCACACTCTCACACACGCCCTCGTAGAGTATCTTACACGCAGTGGCATTACTCTAAATGATGGTTGGTAGGCCTGTGGTTACTTCAGGTTCTACACAACTATGTTATAGAAGGAACATAAAGAAAGGCGATCTCAACTGCTCCAGATTCATGGTCTCAAAGGCTGGCTTTTCCTACCTGGGGGGCCGGGGAGACCAACTTCTCCTGCAATGCCTACACCAGTGTCTCCCTTTTCACCTTTGGTACCAGGCAATCCTGGAACAAAAGGAATAAAATAAGAGGCCCCATCCCTGAGTAGAACAATGACACACCCAGCAGGATTATTTGAAACACACGTATACACACAAATGGCATATTCACAACAGACCTCATGCAATGCTCGTGTTTGCCCCCAAGAGCTAGGTATGCACCTCAGTAACCGGACGGCAGACCTACCTCTCATCCCGGGCAAGCCCTGCCGACCTTCTCTGCCAATCTGACCAGGGAGCCCAGGTGATCCCGGGGCACCTGGCCGGCCCGGGGGACCATCCTTCCCTGGGGGCCCTGGTCGTCCCGGAGCTGCTGCCATCTCCATGGGAAACTGCATCCTGGAGGTGTAGTAAGCCATCCTCTCTGTAAGAAAGGTCAGGGACAGGTCACAGGGTGCCCCCCAGGGACTCAGAACGACTGCAGATGCTACAGACAGGCCCCCAGCATGGAATCCAAGACAGCCTTTCTTCAGAGGGATGTCAGAGCAAGGAACGTGTGGGTGGATCTCTTAAGTGGTCTCCTGTGCCCTAGCCCCACCTCGCTCCTCGCTCTCCACCGTGAGCTTCCTGAAGCACAGATCTGATTACAGCATCTCTCTTCTCCATTGGCCTTCCTGAGTTCACCACTGGCTTCAGAATAAAGTCCAGACTCCTTGCTTGGCATTCAAGGTCTGCTTCCCAAGCAAGATGTCTAGCCCCTTCCGGAAAGGTCCATGTTTTCCCCAGTCCCTAGCCTGTCAATGTTGGACAAACAAATGAACAGGAAAAAAAGCTTAAAATGAAACCACAGCAGCCTTCTTAGCGCTGCTGCTTGCCCCTTTATTTAGAGCTCACTCTATGCAGACTCATTTGATATCAATTTTCTCGTCTGTCTCCTCTGCTCCAGCGGGGGCTTGGGGAGGGCAGGAGGGAATCATTCTGTCTCTGAACAGAGCAGGTGGCAGGAAAGGCTGAAGCCTAATTGAACATATGCCTGTAAGTGGGAGAGCAAGGTAAATAGGGGTGGGGGGGGAGGTGGATATTGAGCTCTAAGGAAAAGGAGGCCGGGCCGGGGTGGAGAAGCAGCTGGGAAGGGCGAGCAGCACCCACTGCCACCCAGCCAGCTGCCAATTACCGTCAAACATTTTAATGATCTCTTGTCTGATGAACCTCTTGATTTCATCATAATTCACCATGTCTCCCTGAGGAGAGAGAAGAAACCTGCCTCAGTGATACTTCCAAGCCTGGGGCTCATCTCCCCTGGGGATGGACTTCATGGAAGTAAAGGATGGGGAGGGAGGCAAGGGTCCCAGGAGCCTCCCACAGATACTTAACCCACTGTCCTAACCCCCTGAAGTGGTACAAAACATTTCGAGAGTCAGTGCATTTTTCTGGGGAAAGGGTCCCCAATCCCCTCAACTCGCCCACACAGCTAAGAACCACCCATAAGGGGGTCATGCTCCTTCCTGTAGAGTGTCAGCAAGAGCTTCTAAAATGGTCCACACTCTACCCCGCAGGCCTGCTCTGTGGGCCAGTGCCCATGGCTGCCAGCCTCCCCGCCTTACCATGGAGCCAGGCACCCCGGGCAGACCAGGGCTCCCCGCAGGTCCCGGAGATCCAGGGTGGCCTCTCTCTCCTGCAGGACCCGGCGGCCCAGAAGGTCCCATGGAGCCACTCTTGCCAGGCCCACCAGGCATGCCAGCTCTTCCCTTCTCCCCTGCCTGGCCCTTCTGCCCTGAAGGTCCCAGGTCACCCTGCAAGGACAGGAAGTCACAGTCCAGCATTGCCGAGTGCTGTCAAGTCTACCTCACGATGTCTCGGCAATCTGCTCCTGTCTTCAGCCCCCTACCTGGCCCCCGGCGTCTCCCTCTGGACTGTGCACAGGATCTTGACAGGTTGCCCCATGTCGCTGCCCCCAAAGCAGTCCTTCTAAAGGACAGTTTTCATGTTGTTACTCCCTACTTAGAAATTCTGATGGCTCCCAGCTGCCCTCAGGATAAAGGTCTAATTCCTTGGCCAGGCATTCAAGGCCATTCATGAGGCGGTCCTGACCACATCTTCTCCAGCCTCGTTGCACCTCCAGCCACACCTCACTGGTTGTAATTCTGACTCGGCCGTGTGTCTTAGTCCTCCCTGCCTGGACTGCCTTCCCCTCCTCTCTCCGCGGTGCACTCCTCCTACTCAGCTGAAATGTCCCTGTTCTCTGTGCAGCCTCCCTGACGCCCTAAGCTGAGCTGATTGCTCCCTCCCTCTGATCCCACGGTGCTACGTCTAATCTTCCTCAGTAAAACCTGCCACGCTCCAGTGTAAGTGTGACTGAACTAAGTGGGCACCTCTTGTTCAGGGACCTCTGTTTGCCCAAGGCTAGGACAGAGGGCCTGGCGGGTAAGCAAGGCCAAGCGGATGCTCGCAGAATGAATGAATGAATGAATCAATCAATCAGGAGTGAATGAACCTTGGAACAGCCCCTCGTGAGAAGTTGTCAGAGACGAGGTTGCTCCAAGTTCTGCCCACATTTTTCCCTGCCCACTGGCCTTCCTGTGTCTCCTCTCCATGGCTAAAGTCAGAGCTTAGAGTTGGGCTTAATCAACTCATGAGCTGCTCCTCTCAAACCCGGCCAGTGCCCACTCACCTTTGGACCAGGGGGTCCGTACATTCCCTGTTTTCCAGGGGGTCCCTAGAAGAAAGCAAAAGTCAGGGATCAAGTCTGGGCAGCGTCTCCAAGCTGTCCAGGAAAGACAGGTGCCGTGAAAGGACCTCCCACAGTGTTAGGTCCCCAGGCCGTGTCCACTGGGCTCTGTGTGAGAAAGGATGTCAACCTCCCTGCCAACAAGAGCGGGGACATCTGGAAAGGAGACTCATGTTCCTGGGGTGTGGCCGTGTATGATCGTGTTGGTTGGGTCTCTTGTCACGGACAAAAAGAGGTGAGAAGTCAGAATGAAAGGGAGGGCCTGGCTAGAGCTGGTGCCCAAGAAATGTTTATTTGGAGTATTATTATGATTATTGGCTCTTTTTGACCAAGTATACGGTTAAAAAAAAAAAAAAGTGAAAAGCAAGGCTCACTCTCATCCTTTTCCCCTAGTCCCCAGTCCCTCTCCCCAGAAGAACAAGGGCACCGGTTTCCTGTATATCTGTCCAGAGACAGTCTGTGCAAACAGGGAGCATTTACTGAATGAATGAAGAGGGGTCAGGGCGAAGCTAGGAGCAAGAAGCAGCATCCCCAAGAGAAAAGGAGGAGCCCAGCACAACGGTACCTCTTTGCCAGCTTCACCATCTGCACCAGGTTCACCCTGGGGAGTAGAGAGCAATGGAGCTGTGGTGAGTGCCAAGCCAGCTGGGCATTTCATGCCTCACCTCGCCCACCAGGCATGGCCAGCCCCAGTTCCACCGAGGAGTCACGATCCTCCCCACTTCCCCCCGACGCTCCAGGCACAGGCTGTGGAAACTTAGACCCCACCCCACCCTCCAGCCTGCTCCCGGCCGCCCCACTGACTGAGCTCTATGGGGGAAGAGCAGACTGCACCTGCCCTGCTCTTTGCTTGAGATCCTGGCATCTCGCACATTCCCTGGCTCTGAGTGTATGTTCGGTGTTTGCTGAATGAAGGTGTGAACTCGGAATCTCTG